>NC_060159.1:18545962-18751011 GCF_021292245.1 Micropterus dolomieu
GCTGCTCTTATCAGCTCAGCTGACGTGCCTGAGGTCGACGCTCTCTGAGGTCAGTTTTGTGTTTGTTCAGCTTAGGTGATCTCAGCTCAATAGACAGTTTGTTTAGTGCTGCAGAATTTAAGGCGTGGCTGAGCTCAGTTCAGGTGAGAAACATAAATCTGTGAGGTTTTCAGCCAAGCTGGCCTACAGAAGAAATGATTCACTTCACTAAAATAATTTGACTTAGATATAAGGCGTTAGATTCTGACTCACAACCAGTATAGAAATACATTTAACAAGCCAATCAAACCATTTCCTCATGTTTAACATCTCAACCCTTGTCTTATCTCTCTCTCTCTTTCTCTTTAACAAAGCTTATTTATTCCCTCCATGTCCCTTTTTATTTGTCACCAGTCACCAACAAGCATCACTTTGTCAACGGGCCCCTACTCTACCAGTTCAGGATGAATTTCCGGCGACGCCGGCGATTGATAGAACTTCTTCACGAGCGTGGCCGCAGCATCCCAGAGAGTCATGACAGCCCCTTCTGTCTCCGCAAACAGAACTCAGACGGAGGCAACACAAGCTTCCTCTCAGGTAGACACTATACCACACACACAAAGTAATTGTATATACAGTGATCATGTCCAGTTTTACAGTGTTGTAAACCAGCTATTAATAGTGGTCAGTGTGTGTTTGACAGAGAAGGTGAAGTTAGCTGTCCTTCAATTGAAACCTTACAGAAAACTTTCAATGTGTTACTTTTTTCTCATAATTCACTTTAAATGTTTCCCTCGGTTATTGGATCCTGTTTTCTAGGAAAAAAAACAGTGACATATTAACACCGTTTAGCATTCGCTTCTGTTGACACAGAGGATAACTGGCGACCTTGGTGGTGTCTGCCATGTAAAGTTTAGTTTAGTTTTTAGTTTAGTTTATTTGTTTAGCACGTTTGGTACAAGTCCAGAACAATGCAAGGAGGGAACGAAGCCAGACTAGGCTTGTACAGAGTTCCACTCCTTTTCCCATGCTCGGGGCTCGCCTCCCCGCCTCACCGGGTAAGTGAAAAAACGGAAAGATAACAGAGTGGATCTTTCATGAGTGTAAAATGATTGGACAAGGGCTGCAATTCAAAAATGTGTACGCTAACTGTCCAGTTCACCATCTTCAACAAAACTTTTTCAGTCGATCCGTGTTGAGAGCTATGCTTTCACACTTAAACATCTTCATCTGAATATGCTAGTACTGGAGAGATTGATTAGCTTTTCAGAACTTGTAACATCACCTAGTCAAAGAAGGTTCAGGGGAAACCTGCACCAGGCAATAAAAGCTGCAGAAAGTGCTTGTAAATGGGGGGGGGGGGGGGGGGGGGGGGGGGGGGGGGGGGGGGGGGGGGAGAGAGTGAGAGTGAGAGTGAGAGTGTTAACTGAACTTGATTTAACTGAAGTGGGCGACCTTATCAGGAAACAGGAAGTAACGGGAAACAGGGTTTACATAACAAATATTTCTAGATTTTTTTGGAGACTTATGTGATGGTTTATACTAATTGAGGATGATTAAATGAGGCATTTGTTTTCATAATGAGCTGTAATTCTGAATATCAATTAAGTAAATAAAAGGCTCCATGTAAACACATTTAGGATTAGTACTTTTCAAGCTGTTTATTGACCGGCAGGAAGAAAGGCTTTCTCCTCCTCCCGTCTGTCTTTAGTCATTCGCCTCTCTTTGTCTCTCTCCGTCTCAGTGAGTCCCACTAAAGAGATAAAGGTGGTGGTCGGAGTTCGGCGGAGCAGCATGAGCAGCAGCTGTGGCAGCAGCGGTTATTACAGCAGCAGTCCTACGCTCAGCAGCAGTCCACCTGTCCTCTGCAACCCCAAGTCAGGTGAGATGACGTAGGGCACACTCACAAACACAATTTTGTTTTCAGGTACCGTGTCTTAGTTTATGTGTCAGCTTTTATAAACGTGTGGTTTTCAATTAGTTCTTTCTTATTCATGTTGGATGAAATCTGCGTTAGCCAATGGCAACCTGACCAAGTCGGTTTCTGGTTTTCACCCAATCACTAGATCACTGTCTCACCATGAATGTGGAAAACTGGTATAGAAGCGGAAGGGACGGGATAGATGTTTTTTGTGCATACTGGCAGATGAATGGCTCCTGTGTCAAGCCTTTTAATGTATTGATTATACTGGTAATGAGTTCTTTAAGACACTAATTCCTAATGTGACTTTGCAGTATACATTTTAGAACATTGCATATAATGTTTATTAAACTTTCCATCCTTAACACTACTTTCTTGTGACTTAAGCCACCTCATGCCATTATTCTCATCACAAACTGTAAACTTCATTTTATTTAAGTGAACTTATAAAGAGAAAGGCTTAATGGCCTCACGTTAACTACAGAGTTAGATATACAGTCCCCTCCCAAAGTATTGGAACGGTAACCTGGTATTCACATCTAAATGTGTTAAACAACTCAGGACAAATCACCGTTAGTATTGTATTGAGCCAAGACCAAGACCAGTTCCCCACAATACATGAAACGCAATTAAAACACCTACATACAAACACTCCTTTTCCATGCTTACTTTAATTAGGGTTATTGGTTGCATTTGAATACATTTTACATCCAATCAAAGTTAGGTTGTTAACAAATAAATCAGACAATGCAAAAGTGATGTATTGATATTCCCTAAGTTATGGTCTTGACTGGTCTTGAAATAAAATCCCGAGTCTTCAATGTCCGAGACCAAGACAAGACCAAGTACAAATGTGGTCGAGTCCAAGACGAGACCAAGACCGTCAAAAAGTGGTCTTAAGACTGGTCTTGAGACCAAGACCGATCTCAAGTACTACAACACTATTTGGTGGCATAACCCTTGCTTGCAATAACTGCTTCAAGCCTGCAACCCATCGACATCACCAAACTGTTGCATTCTTCATTTGTGATGCTATTCCAGGCTTTTACCGCAGCTTCTTTCAGTTCTTGTTTGTTTCGGGGTGTTTCTCCCTTCAGTCTCCTCTTAAGGAGTTGAAATGCATGTTCTATTGGGTTAAGGTCAGGTGATTGACTTGGCCAGTCTAAAACCTTCCACTTTTTCCCCTGATGAAGTCCTTTGTTTTGTTGTCAGTGTGCTTTGGGTCATTGTCCTGCTGCATGATAAACTTCGTCCTGATTAGTTTCAATGTATTTCTCCATAAATTGCCAGACAAAATGTTTCTGTCCACTTCTGAATTCATTCTGTTGCTACCATCATCAGTTACATCATCAATAAATATTAATGAGCCTGTTCCAGAAGCAGCCATGCACGCACAAGCCATGACATTACCTCCACCATGCTTCACAGATGTACTTGTATGCTTCGCATCATAAGCAGTTCCTTTCTTTCTCCACACTTTGGCCTTTCCATCACTTTGGTAGAGATTAATCTTGGTCTCATCAGTCCATAAAATTGTGTTGCAGAACTTTTGCGGCTCATCTCTGCTCTCACGATATCTCACGTCATCAACTACTATTTTCCTTGGCCGACCTGGTCGACGTCTGTTGCTCAGTACACCAGTAGTTTCTTTCTTTTTCAGGACATTCCAAATTGTTGTGCTTGCTATGCCCAATGTTTGTCCAATGGCTCTGGTCGATTTACCTTCTTTTCTCAGCTTGACAATGCCTTGTTTTTCTCCCATAAACAGCTCTCTGGTCTTCATGTTGGTTTATCTTCTTTAACAGGAAATGCAGTCTTTATAGGTTTGAACCAAGGATGAAAACTTAGACTAGTCATGCAGAGCTATTTAATATTTGGACAATCAACCTAAAAGGCAACACCTGGGCAACAAGACACATCTGTCAGTCACATGTTCCAATAGTTCTGCTCACTTGAAAAATGGGTGGGTTCAAACAAAGGGTGATATGTCCTGAGTTGTTTAACACATCTAGATGTGAATACCAGGAAATGAGAGCTGAAATTCTGAGCTTTTGTCTCTTACTCATCTTTTGATCTTAAACCCAAATGTCTTCAGTGAACAACAAAAACAAAGGAATTTGCCTTACCGTTCCAATACTTTTGGAGGGGACTGTAGATGAAGCAATATGAGATATTTCATTGAGCTTCAGGGTTCATTCTTGACCTTGGAAAGCAGTTTTTGTTTCGTCTCTCTGAAGTTTAATCCATATTGTAGCCTTTATCTGCAGTTTTTTTTTTTCATCAGTGGCTGGGTTTTTCATGGCTAGTTTAGTCAAACACAGTACTGTAAAACCCACAACTCTCCAGCATGATGTCAGAACTGGTCATTTTAGAGTAATCTTAACAAAAAACAGTTCCCTTTTATGTGTGCAGCTAGTTCTAGTGAAGTTTCAGTCATTGCGAAACCAATAAATCTGGCATGAAAGACTTCTTTAGCAACGATTGCAGGGATTTGCTGTAAATCTACAATCGTCCTTCTTCAGAAGTGTGTTAATGTTTCCTGCTGTGGCTTTAAAAAAGTCTGCTTTTTATTATCATTGGCCTCATACTAGTGATAACCAGTCAATACAACCCAGGAGATGTCAGTCACAGGGCAGGTGAACAACAGGTTTAAAGGAACTTCAAATATTTAGAGGACCATTCAAAGTGCCTTCCTGTGACTTTTATCTATTTGCATCTGGCATCGCTCTGCAAACAGTTCGCTCAGGTGCACTAACAGGCAAATTCAACAATGTTTTGCATTACTCAGACAGACTTTTCTGTCGCCGCAAATATATCTCACCGCCCAAACAAAAACGTGTGTGTGTATACCACCTGATGTATCAGACTTTTCAGTTGTCAATAGGCTCACAGACTAGCCTATTGTAGTTCAGTAAGGGCTTCTGATAATGATGATGGTGGTGTTGACAATGGTCATGATGATGACGGATATAGCCGGTTAAGGCTTGGACAAAGTGGGAGGCAGGGCTGTCACATCACTGTACGGTGAGAAGTAGGTCTATCCTCCGATATATACGGCTCTATTTTAATCCCGTCATCCCATTGGCCAGCTCACCTTTGGCGCCTCCCCTCTAACTTGGCAGCATTTCCTTGGTTCACGGAGGGGCGGATGACGCGCACTTCCCCAGTGAACTACAGCGTGGCAAAAAAAGTTTCCGCTGTGATCAATGCTAACAGGTGACACCTCAGTCTGTACACAGCTGTTGCATGAGTTTTCAATCAGAAGCAGAATCAGCTTTAGTGCCGAGTAGCTTTTACACTTACAAGGAGTTTGCTTTGGTGACTAGGTGTGTGATAACGTATATAATATATATATATATATATATATATATATATATATATATGCGCAAGATGGCAATTATTTATTCTATCTATCAGTGATTATCAGTATGAGAAATAGAATTTTATATAGCCTAGTAAAAGTATATAATTGGGACATATTAATACTGCTGTTGGTTTTGATATTTAAAAATGAGCAAATGATGATGTCGAAACCACCACAAATTATCATTAATGTATAATTAAACAGACCAGAGATTAGACATAGCCTTTATTGACTTGAATCAATAGCCATTGTGCAGTAGGCCTATGTTTTCAGTACCGCAATCATACAATGCTTCACATTTTAGGTTGCCATCTTGATCTCGTTGAGTTTGGGGTTTTATAGGCCCCAAATCCCATCTTCTAACGGTGAGGGAAGACTTATAGTTTCCATACTTACGACCCTCATGGACATAATGCTCTGGCTGTCCTAGATTAAAAACTTAAAACTGCCCCTACTGTAGGTGGGGAAAAACCATCTTCATTTAAAATGCCCCTTAAACAATAATGAACGTGTCTTTGGTTTTTGAGGGAAAACCCCTTAAAGTCCCCCAGACTGGGACCCAGGTTTGTGAACCAGTGCTTCTCCAGCCTGCCGGTGACAGCAGGAATAGGATCGGCCGGGCGCTAAAGTGGGATGGATGAGCGCCATATTGCGCCTGGGTGAACAGAGGGAGGGGAAATCTGCGGCTTCCAGCTTCGGACCGCTGAACATTCATCATCTCATCAGCTCCGGTAAGACTTTGAGCCAGCGGACTGTTGTTCTGACGGAAGCCGACAGTAGGTTACAGCGAGCTCGAAGCTGTGCAAAAAAATAGATCGGCTGCTACTTTTCGCACTTTTTCCGCGCACTTTCTGCTGCTCTGCACAAAGGAGGCAAATCTCACAACAGGTGTGTGTGGGATTACAGTGAGGATGTGGCTGACTGCAGCGGACATAAAGCTCCCGCATAAAGGGCAGCGTTATTAAGCCCAAAGCCTGGGTTTAAAGATTTAGGAGGTTGAACCTTTTTAAAATTAGTTTTATTATGAATTATGTCCTCCGTCTGTGCCGATCAAAGAGGTGGAATTTCTCGTTTGCTTGGCTTGAATCGTTTCCCTGTCGCCGTGGGTGTGTAGGCTACCGCCCGTGGAAATATACCCTGAAAATCACTACAATTTCTTACATTTTAACAACCTCAAGAGATTGCGACTGGGGCACTGGCCTTGACTATTGGTGGTTATTTACTGTGTAATGCAGCATTGTTTTTGTTTTTCTCTTAAAGCTACTTTATTGACCAGAGCTGGTGTAAATGGCTTCCATTAATCTGAATTGAGGTGTGGGATTGTCAGCAAATTAAGGCGTCAAAATAAAAGGCAAAGCAGGGTGGGGACTATAACTTTATCATAGCTGGTGGGTGAGGCACGTTGAGTAGGCTACTATACATATTTAACCTGCTTGGTGCGTGGATGATTCAAGTGTCAAGGTAGAATAGTAATACAGGACATCCGGTTTTACAATACAGAATAAAACTATTTTGAGGAACACAGAAAATTCATTAATTTACTTTTTTTTTTTATTATTATTTTTTTTTATTAATCATGTAAATCATATCAAGCAAAAATGCCAAACCCTCTCTGGTTCCAGCTTCTCAAATGTTAAAATGTATTGATTTTCTCTATTTTGTGTAATTGTAAATTTAATGCATTTGCGGTGTTTTTAAGAGACACCAAGCAATTTGAAGACATCACTTTGGGAACTGAGAATTTGTGATGTTTTTTTCCGCCATTGTCAGACAGTTAGTAGACAAAATGATTAATTGAAAAGATATTTGAGAGGTGAATCCATACTTAATATAATTGTTTGTTTCAGCAATAGTTGGTTGGTTTTGGGTATATGAACAAATAGTAATTTAGAATTGTTTGGGTTATTTAACGGTTGCTGTGGTCAATATTGTGAGGAAATACAAGTGAGCAGACTCCTGCTCTTACTTTGAAGTTCAGAGGCGTAACTTCCGGTGGTGTGCTAGCTAGCTGCCGTTAACTTGACGTTTCTCTCGGTGATTCATCCTGATGACTGTCGTCTGCAGGAGTGCCGCTCTCCACTCACCAGGGTTTAAGTAACGACGAAGAGTCTCAAACTCGTTTCTCCTCTTTCTCTCTTTTCAGGAAGACACAGAGAAGAAATACAGCCACACGGAACACAGGTCTCTTCTTTGGAAACACTTTTTATTTTAAATTTAACAGCTCGTCGCACAGAGCAAGGAAAAGGACAGCAAAATGCCCAAAGCGGTAAGTTAGCCTTCTGGTTTATTTATAATTCCAGTTACTGCTTTCTGTATCACTGCTTTATAAGTTAGTCAAGCTTAATTTAAACATGAAAGATAACATTAATGGAAGACTAAACACCCAACATTCATTAGATTTTCTCATCTCGTCTCACATTCATCTAGCTAATTTATATTGAATTAAATCTTAGGGGTTTTGGCTAACTATTAACATTGTGGTAACGTTAACTGAATGGTAGCATAACTTAACGTTACTGATACTCAGAATATCATGTTTAGTGTGAAAATAAAATGAATCTGAATGAATGCTTTGGCAGTTTGATTTATGTTGATTTGTTAAGGTGATTTTTGTTTGTTGTGTTAGTTAAGGTGTCACTTCTGCTAAACTCTCAAGTGAATTAGCCAGAAACAAAACATGGGGCTTTAAACTAAACAGGAATACATTTTAAAGACTGAATCACATCCAGAACAATACGAGTTTTCACTTGACTGAAGATGTAGTTCTGTCATAGACACCATCAGTATCAGCAGGGTCTGTGTTAAAGGGGAATGCCACTCAAATCACACGCTCCTATCCCTTGGGGGTGTCCCATATGCTTCACTGAACATCAGCCACTTTGCTCCAAAGTTAGGAACAAGAACTGAGAGTCTTGTATTCTAGACAGCTGAGCACTGTTTCATTATAAATGTGCGTGGTTGGACATAATCACAGGATCTATATCTTTGAAACCATCCTCTATAATGTTGTACACTTGGGCACCATCATAAGCAAGGGTGGGAGAGGAAAATGTATTGTACATGTCCTCAGGAGTTTTGGATGAATACAGGGTTCTCTGTTAGTCTTTTGAAGTTATTTTTCAGGCTGAAATTTGGGGTTGCTCCTCACTTAAATGTTGGGTTCCCATAGTCATATTGGACTCATGGTAAAATGTGAAACACTGACTTACAGTTTTTACGGATCACTGACATTTTATCATCAGAAAAGCAAAACAAAAGACATTATTTGATGAAGCTGTCCTGTTTATTTGAACAGGTTTTGGCCCTCAATTACACTTGATTCTCTTTGCCCCACCCCAGCTATCACATTCTGTGCATTTGCACATGGCACATGCACTTCCCTTGGCTCACTGTTTGGAAATGTTAGTATGAAGGAAAATGTTAATGAATTTGTTGGATATGAGTAAAGCATATTTCCTTTAAAAAAACACTGAATGAAACTCATCTCAATCTTCTGTTCTTTATTTAAAAAGTAAACTAGAAAGTCCAGAGATACCTAAAATATGCAGTTACTAAAGTTTATTAGGTAGCACATGTAGAACATCAAAATTGGATAGATTTTCGAAAAATAAATTGCTAAAATTGCTGCTGAATCGCTGTTCAGATCAGGACAGAGACCGGTTAGTGGTGAACAGAGCATTATATTGTAATGACGGTGACTAAAGCCCCAGTCAGGGTCATAAAGTGTGTTGTCGGTTTGTTTAGAAAGGCCTCATGGTTGTCATGAGCGCCACTGTGGAAATGACATCATTACTGTCTGATAGCAGCAGCACACGAGTCCGGTTGCCACAAAACAACGTTTTTGGATGATAATGTCAGACTGTTTTCTTTTCCGTGATATCCAGAAAGTAATACAAGCCTTTGATTTTTATTTTATCCTCTGGTTTCCTGACGTGACTCGTGAATGACCCCTTGCAAGGTGCCGTGAAAAATATCAATTGGACACTAAGTCTGTTTTAATAAAGTTTCTTCCTTTGATGCTGTGCTCTCAAGTTAATTCTGGAAGTGCTGACCCTCATTTTTAGCATTGGTGAAATATGCAAAGAAGGGTTTATAGTTTTAAGTCTTGTGTAAAGTGTGTAATTAGATTACTGGTTTGAAGAGTGTCAGTGGCTCAAGCAGCCAGAAACATATTTCATGTGGGGGAGGCAGGGGATGGGGGGAGGATAGGAAACAACACCCAAAGCTACAGTGAGATAAGCCTTATGTTGCATACGACCTGTTTTAATTCAGGGCTGCAACGAAAAATTATTTTTATTATCTATTAATCTGCTGATCATTTTAAGGGTTCATCATTTTGTCTATATAGTGTTAAAAAATGTGAAAAATAGTTTTGATTTTTCTGACCAACAGTCCAAAACCCAAATACATTCAACTTACTGTCAATAATTCTCACATTTGAGAAGCTAAAACCTCAGAAATAAGTGAGTATTTTTGCATGACAAATTATTGAAATGATTAATCGATTATCAAAAATAATTAATTTTCTGTTCATTGCTTAAAGGTGGGGTAAGCTATTAAAATCCACTACACATATGTTTGTCAAATTCAGCAAATATCTCCTCATGTAGCTTTCTGTTCTGTGTGTGCGCTGAAAAAAACCCAGTGTTTGTACACAGCCCTGACTCTGTAAATGGGGGGAAAAAAAGCAAAGTGGCTCACACAACATACAAGAGTCATTTGGAAAAAACACACCAAAACTTAATATACTGTATCTGCAAAGCCAGTGATGTGACTCATGTATTTGTGGGTGTGAGATACATGTCATGTACTGCACATGATGTCCTAGATTTGAATCAAGCATTCTCACCCTGTGTCTTGTCCCTCTTTTTCCGTACCTTTTCTGTTTTTTCTTCACTGCTAACTGTTATCTACAACAGTCATGGACAAGTTTAGGAATTTATTCAGAAAGTAACTGAAGTCCCTGAAAAGAAAAGCTCAAAGAGGGTAAAAGTGCCTTAATTTGGATGCTAATGGGCACAGAAAACTTGATGCAATCTGAATTATTTCAGCTCACATATTTGGCATGCTATTAAACATTCCAGCATTGTTTGTTTGGAAAAAGAGAAATATTTTTTTTATTATTGCAAAGGACCAAGACAGCCAGCGGCAGTTGGACCAGATTTGAGGACTAGTTTCACTTGTCTGAGTGACACATTGTCAGATGTAAACGATATTGCTCCTTGGCTCTCCCAGAATCCTGTTTCCTCGAGGCCGCAGCCCAGTGACACAAACCATACAGGGCTTGGCCATAATCAACATGAATGGGTGTTTCCTTTTCATGTCCAGTCCTATTGTTTCGTGTTTGTTCCTTTAAAATAATTGATAACTCAATCTTGCCTGGAACGCCCTTGTGGCCTGATTCACAAATCCAAATATAGTTTAAAGTTCTTTAACTTTCATTCTTTCTCGTACAAATTACATGTGTTTAATGTTAATGTGAAAATACTCTCACAAGATATGTCACCTCTTAAAACCGTAGTAAAAGACACATTGGGCCTGCTCTCTCCATTCTTGTTGTGCTATGGCTCTAGACTTAAATGAGTAGCAGTCATTTATGGCTATATTACTGTCATAGCATTTCAGTGGAATCCCCATAGCGACTCTTAAAAAGCTATGCCGAGGGTTAAATACTGAATGGTCCTCACTGAAGAATGCAGTGCTATCTATTCACAGATTAACTACTGAGGTGATGACCACCTCATTTCTTTAACTTGACCCAGAGCAGAAGAATATCCAGGTCATGATTATATGGGACAGGGAGGGCGGTGTGTCCTTTGGGTGAAATATTTGACATTCTTGAGGAATAACTTGATTGTTTCGTTTACAAAATCAATTGACTAATTGTTCCATTAATAATAATCCATTAATCATCTCAGCTTTAGCTATAAATATGACCCCTGTACTTGTTCTGCTTTAGTTGTTTTTCTTTCTTTCTTGTGTCCATGTCCCTTTTTTACTTTCTTTCTTTATAAAAAATATTTATTAATTCATATTTTGGACCTTTTGTGTTTAAGGCAAAAGGGTTAGTATGATAACAATTCGGTCTTTTGGGTGGTATACTGTGATCTAGAACCTCACGTCTGTACCGTAAATATAGCTTAGCTTTAGCATTAAGACTAGTAACGGGAAACTGTCCAAAGGTAACTAGCACCTTCAATGCTCACTATTTAACAAATTATATATAATAGTCACATGTAAGACGGCAAACTTGCCATCTTTGCTCTTAGCTTTTTTGTACAAATGAGATATAACAAATTAATTGGTACGCTTTTAGAAGTGCTAGAATGTGGTTTCTAGTCTGTATGCTAAGCAAAGCAAATGGGCTTTTTGTTGTAGCTACAAACAGTATTTACTGTAGAGACATGAGAGTGGTATCAAACTTCTCATCTACCTCTTGGTTTACTGCATCTTATACTCTGTATGACTGTACTCCAGCAGCCTCCCACTCAAACTAGCTATCCATCAGTAGTAACTGTCACCAGCATCATTTAGCTACTTCCCACACTAACAGTAAATATTCATGTATCTTTTGCGCCTCAAATGAGATCTGGATTTGTGTGTTGATTTATTTTACAACATGCTACACAACACCTTTTCAGCATTTTTCTGTTTCTCTCCTTATGTGAAAGCACGATTCTTTCCCCCAAAAGGGGGGCGTGGCCTTGGAGCTGGCTGACAGTTTGGTATAAAGTTGATTACGTCAATGTTTCTGTCCTCAATACTGTAGTATAGGAGCTTGTGTTAGCTGTTGTTTTGTTTATTTAAAAAAAGATCTGTTTTGGGGCACTTTTGTAATTTTTTGATAGTGGAGAAGCAGACAGGAAACAAAGGGGGGGGGATACATTATAATTATTGTCCCCAGGGATGTTGCGGTTATGTGGCATGCACTGTACTATTTGGTTACCATGGCGCTCCTGTTGTTGTTGTTATGGTTGTTGTTGTTTTTTTTACCATTACCAAAGCTTTGTAACTTCCACCAAGACTGTCAAAATGTGCTCTGTGTCATTACACCAAGTTAGATTAGGGAACCAATGCTCTTGTAGCTATACTTTGCCAGTTATTACTGCAGAGACGTCTGAGGCGGGGCTTTATATGGTTAATATGAGCGGCTGTACTTTCCTCTGACTAAAGTTGCTCATTGTGGAACCCTGGGTCCTTGCCCGGTATATTTTTAGTGTATGTGTCATGTTTTCTTTACTGCTCTGAATGGGCTCAGTTTATTGTGAGTTACCGTTGGAGGACTTACTTTGAGATCAGATATCACTAACTCAGTGGTTTCTGTTGGCTCGTCTGCTCCACACATTCACATATTCCATTCTGCTGGTTAGGGTGTGTTTTTTTTTTTTTTTTCAAGGAGCTCCATCTGTGATGTTGAGAGAAGCATCCCAAATCTGTCAGAGCTGCTGCTACCAAATCCTAGAATTACTTTTAAAATAAGGGAAGCCTCAAAATGTCACTTCTTAGAGCCATTTCTGATCATGTATGCTGCGTCTGTCTTGTGGTCGTTTTTGGCAGTCTGGCTGCAGGAGAATGTAGATGATAGCGAGGGCCTGCTGGGGCACTGCAGCTGAAGGGGATCTTTGTGCTGCTGTGTAAAGTAAATGCAGTCTTTCCCCTCCTCCCCCTGTTTTTTACCTGTGACTTGAAGCTGGTATAAGTCGCCCTGTTGGAAGGTTTCAAAGGAAGTTTCAAATTGTATGTACATGTGACAGTGCGGGACAGCGCTTCAAACTCCATGTGGGTTTTTTTCTTGATTAATCGATTAGTTGTTT
This sequence comes from Micropterus dolomieu, assembly GCF_021292245.1. Lineage (NCBI taxonomy): Eukaryota > Metazoa > Chordata > Actinopteri > Centrarchiformes > Centrarchidae > Micropterus > Micropterus dolomieu. Next base: position 18,559,041 of record NC_060159.1, read on the forward strand.
GGTCAGAAATTGGTAAAAAAATGTTGATCGCTGTTTCTCAAAGCCCAAGTTGATGTCCTCAAATTACGTTTTGTCCACAACCTAAAGATACTCATATCACTGTCATAGAGGAGTAAAGAAACCAGAAAATATTATCATTTAAGAAGCGGGATCGGAGAATTTTTCATTGTTTTTCTTTGTTTTAACAGATTAATAGATTATCAGAATAGTTGACAACTAATTGATTAATCATTACAGCTCTACTCTGAGTAATACATCACTTTCAATTTTTTTGCCTCACCTCAGATCCTTAGTTTCAATCCCAAGTGAGTCAGCTCACTTTAAAGGAGCAGAAACATGGATGAAATATATGGGACATCTTGAATATCAACTGTCTAGACGACTGTGTTCTTACAATATCCTGGACAGCACAGTGGTGAGGCGCTCTGCACCCGATGCTGTGATTGGATTTGCCTTCCTAGTAGGATTTAAGCCTGTCAGTTAGTCGTTCAGCCTGTCTAACCTCATAGGAATTGGTTGACATCTGAGTCACCAGAGAGTCACTGCTGTACCCCAGACATCCTTTTTCCTGTGGGCGTCATTGAATTTGTTCACCACTGAGGCTCAGCACCGACCACAATGGACTGGAGATGAAAGATGTCACTGCAGGGCTTTCTCTCTCTTCACTCTCTTTCCACTGACCTCTTTGTATCGCTTTCACTGAGCATTAATAAGCTCAGTCAATACTTTGAGGGTCTGTGTCTTTTCATAACCCCACGCAAAATACCAGAGACATTTGACATTATGCCCACAGAGGAGATAATCAGTATGTGCATTACCTCAAAGCAGCTATTGTAAACATACATGTACAATACAGAATATTGTTTCTCTCCATTATTGGGACGCAGTTGACGTCAGATGTCATTATTCTGTGCAGCGCAACAGTCATGCTATTTTTAATGGGTTTGAAATTGCATATTAATCACTGGGGTGGATCCCGTTAAGTGGACATTAAAGTCTTTGCTCTTGAAGCAGGTTGTAGTTCGACTGACTACCTCTTTCTGTATGCACAGGCCGTTCTGATCAATCATTAACCAGAAAAGTGAAAAGACATGCCTTTTCTCTGAGAATGCGTGTGAATACAGTAGCCTGTGTCTGATTTTATTATTGTTGTATTATTGTAAGTAAGCACATTGTGAGCAATGTATAATCCAGAGTCAAATTCCTCGTATGTGTACACATACCTGGCAATAAAAGCTGATTCTGATGTTGATTCTGAATGAAGTTAGCTGCCATATTTTAGCCCTCCTCTCTCCATGGTGCTTCTTTTTAGCTTGGTGAATAATAAGTGGAAGTAGCATTAGATATGCCACTACGTAACCCTCATAGTTCCTTTAAATCAAAAGTTAGAGCTATCGCTGAATATTCTCACTAAAAACAACTTCGATTTTGCAGCAGAATTCCCTTAAATAAGCCTGTCTGGCTCTGAGACACCAGAGATAAACACAGATCCCCGTGTGTTTACTCTGCAAACACACACCCCTTACTCAACACACATACACACAAACACACACCAAAGCAGAGCTTTATAGCTTAGCATACTAAACCATGTATTTGTGCTTACGTGTGAGAACCTCTCTGTTGCCCTGGCTCAGCTTTTCATCTTTCATGTTTTTCCACAGGTCAATGTTCGCGTCACCACCATGGACGCTGAGCTGGAGTTTGCCATCCAGCCCAGCACCACCGGCAAGCAGCTGTTCGACCAGGTACAGTGCCTATCAGTTCTGTATTGACCCCTAGCATCAGTGTTGACCTATAAATATGTTTTCAGTATCACTTTTTGAAAGGTTTTGGAAACAAGATGCTAACAATTTGGAATCGAGTTTTAGAAGTAATTTTTATTTTCCTTTTTTAGAAAAAATTATATTTAAGTCAGCCTGTCGTGGTCAGGTGGTACTGATAAAAGCAGATATACATATATACAATACATACAAACTAAATAAGTTGTAGAGTTAAAGGAATAGTTCAACATACTTACATGAGAGGGTCCTGCCACTGTATCCAGTCTTTGTGCTAAGCTATGATAAACTTCTTGCTCCAGCTAAATATTTCCCCCTGCAAGGAAGAAAATGTTAATAGCATTTCTTCCAAAATGTTGGATTGTTCCATTGTTCCGTTTTTTTTAAATTTTTTTTTTTAGCTAGTATAAAAGTATAAGTGTTTCGCCATGAAAGCTTTTCTGATGCGCGACAACGTTGTAGAATAAAGTAACTTTTTACAAACTGCTCCAACCTTCGTCATCATGTTGGCTAACTGGACTGACGTCACTGAGAGAGATCTGTGTTAAGAGAAAGTGTCTGCCCTCATTATCATCCCTCCAAAGCTCTTTCCATTCATTACATCCAGGTCTGAATAGTTATCTCCTGCAGACGAGATTACAGGAGCTGGCTTCGAGTGTCCTTATCAGTCTCAGTCTTCTCGGTGAGGTTCAGGGACTCTTAATTAATGGTTTCCTGTGATGAAAAATTGCAGTGAACAAAGGTGTTTATTAAACTAAGCATTAATGGCATTATTGATTTTTTTTAAATTTATTTTTAATTTTATTTTTTTTAAAGCTGTGAATGAAGTCCGTTAGGAAGGTACGCAGTCTCAGTGCAGAGCAAGTGGGGACAACAGTTGTAGCTCCATAGTATAGGACACTGTTTTCCCATGGACTTCAAGAAAGATCATCTATTTACTGATTATTAACTACTGACATGCTTGTTGCAAGTGATCCTCTTGTCCCCATGGCACCATTTTAGGAAATGTCACTCACATGGTTATTTAGTAAAAGCATATTGTCTGGTTTGCAGTAAATTGATAATTTTGGAACACTTATGTGTTGTGCCACTGTTTAAATGTTATTCATGTGTGATGGTTGTGTGCTGCCAGACACTGTGGTCTCTTGAATGGCCAAGACAAATTTCTCCCAAGGGAGACAATAAAGGCTAATCCTAATCCTAATTGTTCTTCGCTCTTTCATCAGGTGTGTATTCAGTGTCGAAGTAAGTCGGTCCATTACAGCGGCTGTGGTTATCGAATAACTAGAAGTGGTAGTATGTGGCTGGCATGGTATTTTGTTCTTGACCATTTGTGGTTCTTATTACTGGGCACATATTTTTAAGAGAGGGATTTTCCCTTTTCCTCTTGTTGTAAAATACTTTTGTGATGATCAGTACCTAAAATCTGAATGTAGATGACTTGTCATTAACGTACGCTTCTCTGAAGCCTTATGACAGCACCGGGGAAGGAAAGGCATTGTTTTAGCCACTTCCTGTATAACTCGTTTATCAGAAGCAAGTGTAGCCAACTGTAGATGTCAGGGCATGTCAACAACACGGTAGAGAAAATTTTAAAAATATCTGAATACACTCATGTTAAGTATAATATCCCTATAAATCAACTAGAATAACAGCCATGTTCAGAAATTGGTATGTTCTGTGTCATATTGATGTCCCTGCATGTGTATGGATGTGTTTTGGCTAGTTTTGACCAACATAGCACTTGTGACACTTGTCTTTGGACAAATACAGCAGCAGGGCCACTGCTCTAAAGTAGCTGAGGACCCAGATATTCGGCTTTTGACATCTCTCTATTTATAGGTGTTGGCGCCTACTTGTTAGAATGGATCTGAGTGGGTTGTGCCAGAGATAATCACTCACTCCCTGTGATAGTGTCAGAGACGGTTCACTGCTCTATTTCGGTGCAAAGATACAATTTACTAATTTGAGCCTGGGAAACGAAGGCCCACACCTTGTCTAAAGACCGAGCAGAGCAGCCATTCAGTGCGTACAGATTAATTTCTCTGACATTTAGCTTTAATGGTCGCGTCCCTGAAGTCTGTCAGCAGCCTGATTTAGTTTTAAACTGGTGCCTTGGCAGCAATCAGCTGTAAAGACAGAAGTGTTAGACAGGTTCTGTGGAAATGCTGAGTAACAGGAGTGAGCTCATTTCCAGGGCGAGTGTGAAGCCTGGTGTGGCCCGTGTGGTCAGCACTGATCACAACCTTAGGCCCTGTCATGCCGTTCTTAAAGACAAACCTCTACCACTCCCCTACACACCCTCAAACAGTCTCACTTCCATATGACGAACGTTCATTTTACCTTAAGCCGCAATTATAAAAATCACAGCAGTTGTAGTTTACAGCTGATGTACCGGTTAGTTATGTGTTCCCAATGTGTTTGCCATATTCAGACCCTGTCACCCAGTCTCCAGGTGCTCTCTCCTGTGTTAATGTGGTTTTGGAAAGCTTGTCTGCTTCAGCTCTTGAGAACTGGTTTGGATTGGTTAAAAGCAGAAGGATGATTGATGGTAAAGCAGCTGAAAACATGGCAACATTTTAAACAGTTCAACAATTTCTTGAACTGAATCCAAGTCTGAATAATCTGACTGACTAGTAAACTTACACATCGACATGTCAAAGCCACATTTAAGCATAGCTGCAAAGCTGTAATGTATTGCATGAAGGCTTTTCGTCTTTGCTGTAGTATTGTAGTAGAACTATTCTTCTAAAATACTGTCTTTGTAACACTTTGTGAAATTATTAGACCTATTTCCTTAGGGTCAGTTGCCACGCCCCACCTCTTCACTACGAAACACACTCTTTGTGCAGGTCCATGTTTGGGGCCCGACTGGGTGAACCCCTCCCTTCCCCTCTTCAGTCGCTGGAGGACTCTGTGTTATTCAGCACAGAGGATGCTGTGCATAATGCTGTTTCAGCCCAGTGGCATTCCTTCCCTTCACCACAGATCCAGAGGTCCAATAAACCAGCCAGAGAAATTTTCACTTTCTGTCAGATCAGTCTTAAGACGAGGCTGCAGACTTAAGTGCTCCTCTGTGGCACCGCAACCCTTTGCTGTCTGAAGTGGGCGGTGACACTGTTCTTAAGAATTTGGCAAAAACTGTGAAGGTTTAGCTTCTTTAGTCGCCTGACTGCAAATGTTTCACTAAGTTTACAGCTTTTTAATGATTGCCTGAATGAAGTAGACAGAAGTAGGCTGGATACAATTGCAAAAGCATTTTGAAAGGAACTGCCCACAGGTCATTTTCATCAAGAAAAGGCCTTAGAAGGTATTAAGAAATCCCACACAAGAGACTGTATAATCCTTTTTTGTGTGTGTTTCAGTCAGCACCATTAGAGCTCAAACACTATCTCTACTGCTAGCTACAGCATCTATGTGCAAGTATATCAATTATATTTAAACAAATTAATAATTTTCAATCGGTTGAATTATTGCTGCTGGGAAGTACAGAACGAAATGTGATACAATAATAAATAATTATAGGTTACATCGTCCCTACTGGTTTCCCATGATACTTTGGACTGATTCACTGTGAAAGGTATTAAAATGCATTCTATGTGTTGTTAAAAAAGGTAAGTGTAACTTTGCGAATCCAGCAGAAACCCTGACTTTTTGCACTAGGGTGTTCAGTTTTCAGTTATCTTACCTAGAGCGAATATCTGAGGTGTTAAGAGCTCTTGACGTTCATTGGATCGACCTAGCAACACATTAAAGCCAGGGCAGCTCGCCAAACCAACCTGCTGCGATGTTGGATTACTAAACCTGTGTCCCCAGATTGAGATTCAATCCTCCTCTAATGAAGTGTATTATTTTCAGTATCCTTTGCCAGCAGGTGTTTGTAACACGCACAGCAGGTTATTACAACTAGTTTATTTAGTTGTCAAGTACAAAAAAATAAAAGTACAAAAGTGTTAATGGTTGGTAAGCTAGTGCTAACGTTGTACCAATCCTACAAAGGCAGTAGCTTATCCCCTGAGAAAATAGTTAATTTAGGTATCTGTAGCCCAGTCCATTTCTCTGCCTCTCACTCTGTAGACTCCAAAGCAAAACCACCATGAAAGGGCTGATTGTTCCTGTGGACTTGTGAGTTTCATTACAGGTGAGATGCCGCCTGAAGTGCTCTCTCCTTTCAAGCCCCTTCTATCGCTTGTTGTTGTTGCACTAAATGCAATCCATCAGAAAGGGTCCCTGAATCAAAGCCATTCATTTTTACTCCCACAGGTCAGCCTGCCCTGTATTTTTTTTGTCGGCCACTAAGACAGGGGAGTTTGATTTTTCATTTTAAACCTGGCTGGAGCTTGTCTTTGGGAATGGGCTTTGCCGGAGTGCCAGCGTGTTGATTCATACTTCACCCAGGCAACTTAGCACCTCACCTGGTGACTGGGTGGGGAATTTGGCAGAGATGCATTCAGAAAAGGGCCCGGCACAGAGATTGTCCCACTTAATGGCGCTCACAAACATGAATTCCTACATGTTGCTATTTGGAAAAATGCTCTGCCTCTGAAGGCCATAAAGAGCCTCTGGTCGTTGAGGTTTTTCTTCAGAAGCCAGTGGAAATTGGTAGCTCCTCCTGCAGCACAAGTGATTATTCCAGATCTGTAACTGGGTTTTTACTTTATGCCTCAGAAATTGGTTGAAAAAATCTTCAAATTGCTGATCTGAAAACCTTCGTCCAGTGTTTCCAGTACAGTTGAAATTAAAACTGGATTCATAATCTGCCTTTTTAGATGTTAATAAGTTTTGGCTATTAGCTGCGGAAAAGTAGCAGTCTTATAAATTAGAGCAGACGCCCCCTCCTTCTCAGTCTGTTCCTTGAGTCAGAGACAGGATGCTGGTCATGCAGCACGCCCACGTTATACAGTATCACTCCTCCTCACTGGTCAAACAATAGGACCACTTTGTGAAAGACCAGCTCTCATCACGCTCTTCTGTGCTGTGGCATATGGCAACAGACGGAAAGATGGGATCTAAGTGTTACTTCAAACGCAAGAAGAGAAAACACTCTTAATTTAGCTGCGCGTTATTAAAAAATCTGACCATTACCAGGAATTCCCCAGAATGAAATGTGCTGATATTGTTTTCATTTGGTTGTGAATATGTTGGCTTCCTCACTAGAGTAGCCTAATAAGCCTTGATCTTCAGTCTCACATAACTGCAAGACTCACTATTGATAAAGGTGCTAGGGGAGCTGAAATTATTGCTCGATTATTAGACTATTTTGATAATCATTTGTCATTACTACACAAATCCAAAAAATTGCATCTTGTCAGCTGTGAGTATTTACAAAATTTTTTTTGTCCTACATGATATAAAACTGAATATAATTGGCAGTTTCTGACATTTTTTTTGACCAAATGTTTAATTAATTAATCAGGAAAGTAGATTGATAATGACTGGCACTAGTTAGCCCTAGTGCCAGGCTCAAGAGATATACTCTGAAAAAAGGTCAGAGCCAACGGTAACCATCCATTGGACCATCTCCCTGTCCAGATCATATATTTGCCAGATTGCTTCAAACACCACACATGTTGTGTTTTAGAGCGTACTTTTATTTGTCCTGGCTATAGTTAAATGTGGTTTGCACCATTAGCTTAGCCAAGTCCATACTCAGGCCTGGGAATGTGTAATACTATGAGGGTTGATAACCAGATTAGTCTGGTACTTGAGTATGTCACCTTAAGGTTAGGTTCTTCAGGCGTTGCCAGCGTCTGTAAATCCTTGAAATGTCTAGTCTCAAATCCTCGCTCGGCTGCAGAAAATCCACCAGTAATTCATTTATGTTTGTTGGAAAAATTATCTCATTGATTTTCGAGGTTTAAAGACGTGATCTCTACTACAGTTACATCATCATTTCGGCAGGTTGTGAATTCTGAGTAATGCAGTCTGAAAAAATGCAGTGAATCTCCTGCATGTCTTTCTAAATGTTATAGCTGACACAATACATTGATCAGTAGTAACTAGCAGCTATTTTGATTATTAATTGTTTTAGTCATTTATCAGTAAAGAATTGTGTAAAAATGCTTCGTAAATGTGAGGATTTGTTCATAGTCAACTGAATATCTTTGGGTTTTGGACATTTGGTAAATTTGGTATTATTACATTTCAGACGAAATGAGGAATGGATTATTCCAAAAAAGTATTGTCAGATTAACTGATGATGAAAACTCTTGTTTGCTGCAGCTCTACTGTGTTTTAAGACTTAATAATTCCTTTTCTCTGTGCAGGTGGTGAAAACCATCGGCTTACGTGAGGTCTGGTACTTCGGACTTCAGTATATGGATGGCAAAGGTTACTACACTTGGCTTAAACTGGACAAAAAGGTAAGATCCAGCTTTAAAAAGACGTGTTAGTTTGTTTTCCACACATTTCCAATGTGTTAAACATACTTAATCATTTACTGTCCAGGATATTGATGTGATTATTTTCCTTTTTTATTGGAGTAAAATTCCTGTATAATTACATATCATTATACCTACATACCTACATGGTTATTTCATTCATTGTCTCAGGTATGTCCCAACCTCCCACCGCTCCCTATGGAGTCAAATTCTATATACAGTAGAGGACGAATGCATTCTTTTGATGGGACGGTACTATCAGAGCTCCAGTGTTTGCCTGTCAGTCAATCATTAGCCACCGCATTACTGTATGTATATATTCACATGCTGTATTGTGGTTCCACTTCCGACACTGCAGATCATTTTGTTTGGTTTCTGTCTGTGCTGGGGGTGGTCAGAGCACTGCGTGTAATCAGCTGCAGCTGGATTTGAGTTAGAGTGTGAACTCTTTGTGAACCAGAGCAGCCTTTGTTCTTCTGTTGTCCCTTAGTAAACAAGGGTTACTGTACCTTCACTAAGTGTTATTCCCAAAGCTGCTGACAATCTAACTGGTCTGATCCATTGTATCCATCCAGTATTTTAACAGGTCTTAGGGAGTACTGCTTCGTATATGAAACTTTTTTAATAGGCCTTCTGTGGCTCTGCACCAAATCTGATTTATTTATTTTTTACTCATATGTGGCTCTGATCTGATTTTTTTTTTTTTTTTTTATTTATTTTTTTATAACAGAACAGCCCGAGTCACATGGAATTGGATGTTTTCCAGTTTGACTTTGAATTAGATACAGGTCAAAATTTTCTGAAATGAGACTTCAGACTGGACAGATTGGAGTCTATGAGAATGTGATGTCACTATAGACAAAGTCCTTTCTAGGCAAGTCATGCCACTTGGTTGGCATCTTGGCAACACCTCCGGGCAGCTATTTCGGACTAACAAGACAAGGCTCCTATCTCAGTGAACGGGGAGAGAGCCAGAACTGCACTTTCACTGGTCACCAAGACATAAAAACTACATGAATAGAATCGGCAGTAAAATCTGATAAGAATCGCTGAAAAAGTTTGACGACTTTGCCCCAAAATAAGGTTTAAAAAGCGTTTTTCCTGACCGGTTATACTTCTGCTACGCATGCGTCACCTATTCCGCGCAGTAGAAGTAAAACAAACCCTTACGTCAATGGAACCACACGGTTGGCTGAAATATGTTTCCCGCTTTGGCCGTTAAAATCAGACGATTGGCTTTCTAGCGGGGGGGATAACTGCCATCTTTGCCGTTACGGGCTTTCCCCATAGAGTTATATTGACGATGCGATTGAGTGGCATGTCTCCTCTAAAATGTCTCTGTTATAGAGTGACGGTCAACATAATTCTGTGCTGGAGCCGTGGGGAATGCAAACACTTACTTGCCAAGCCTCCCATTTTTCATTGCCCTCTTCCAGTTTCCTTCTGATCATAAGAGCATATAAGTGCTAAATCTCGGTCTCTCTGCTGTTTCCACCCGGACAACTAACATGCACGTGACACAGAACCCTGCCCTGAGTTTTGCCCCCTACTCTGTCTCTGATTGGGTAACCAAAAGCCCACCCTGGCCCTAACATTCCCAAATCAGAGGCGCGGCTGTCGAAACTCTGGCAGAGAAAATAAATTATGTGTGGCCTCCATGTTCACTTCCACACGACAGCGTGCTGTGTGGGTTATAGTATTATTCCTTTGCACATCCAGGTAACGTTCAGGTCTTGGCCAGTTTACACTGGAGTCTGATATGGGCCAGTTAATAAAAAAAAATGGATCTGGGCAATAAATCGTAACATAGCTTAAGAAGAATGTGTGGAATGAAAAAACAGTGTTATATGGGTGCAATGCTAAATTCGTGGAGTACTCCTAAAATAGACTCTACTGCCTCATATGTTTAATAGTGCAGAATGAACCACAGACTGTAAAAAAATACAGTGAATAGATTAAGACTGTTTCTTTCTAATTGGATTGAGAGAATATTTCTGACGAATACCTTCCTAACTGAAACAAATGTAAGAAACCATGTTAATTGATCTAGGGAAACTTTGGAAGATTTTTGCTTGATCATAAACAAGGGTCACTGAGAGAGAGAAAGGGTTACGCCTGCCTCAGTCAGCAGCAGTAAACTGTACGCTGTGTGCTGATGCTGCATTACAACTCATCAGCACAATGACTCGCTCAAACTGGAATATTCCCGGCCCCGTTCTCTCCATCAAGAACGTTTGGTTCCTGTTTTGAAATTAGAGGAAGAGGCATATTGTGTAAACACATACTGTTGCTCGGAGTTAATAAAGTGTATTTCCACGAAATGAGAGTGGTAGGTCCCTTTTCAGTAAGGGCAGTGCACCCATGAAACTGGAACTGGAAGCTGTTTCCTAATGTGTAAAACATTGACTCATTTATTTATGTCGCTGATGTTGATTCATTTTTAGCAAATAAAAGTTTACAGGTTCAAAGTTGTAGTATGATTAGATGGTTTATACTTAAAAACCATATACTGATTAAATTGTAAACCATCATGATTCCCAGATGATCATATCCTGGTTCTCAAGTTTAAAAAAATCTAAGTCTTGATTTATACATCATATACAACTGATAAATGCTCAACTTAGTCCAATCCAGCTTTTCCAGCTGGTTGACATTCTAGGAATAGTGTGGAAATATGCTTGTTCCTGGCAAGAGATAGATGGGAAGATTGATGACACTGTTACATCTGCGGTAAATATGTTTCTAGAGCCAACAGCTGGTTAGTTTAGCTTTGCATAAAGAGTGGAAACAGGGAGAAACAGCTAGCATGGCTCTGTCCAACACGAACAGTTGCCAAGCGATCAGTGGTTCTCCAGAGGCCTGTGCTCCGAAACAGGATTTAGCAAGGTAACTTAAGGTTTAACCCTGGGTTTGCAGTCCTGCGACTTCTTACTGGGGGTACATGGCCATAACCGCTCCGGAGCAGGTTATGCTCGAGATAAGAGATCAACGATAGCACCGCATAGTGAATCAGTTTTCATGGAAAAATGGCATCATCATTCGTAGAAGATCCCGCAGACTGTTTTATAGGCCACTGTCAGTTTACACAGTCTGTCTACAACAGAGATTAAAGCACTTAAGCCTCATACTTGTACTTTACTTGTTAATATATGAAAGTAAGCCTACTTACCACTTTGAAATATTTTTTCATATATATATTTTTTTTTTATTTGCTCACAAGTCCGTTTCATTATGTCGCAGCCGTTAAAAGAAATGGTTTAATTTTTATGTTTTTTTTTTATATAACATATATTTTGATGTTCAAATTAAGCTTAATTTAATAAACTTTAGGTTGGATTTGTTTCCTTTATTATAGAGAGTGGTTATGTATGACCCACCTTTTGCTATTTGGCCACAGATAATGTTTTCAGTAAATGTTGGGAACTGAAGCTGATTTTTGAAGTGAGAAGAAGTTCTTGAAAGTGAGTTGGAACAACCACTTCACATTCAGTGCCCTTGGATGTTAATGTGGAAACACTGACACACAGCTGCTGCAACTGAAAGAATAAACCTTGGGTTGACTTACTGAGTTGATAACTAGCGTTGTGTGAGCACTTAGCCTGATCACGATTGTTAGGGTTAGTGAAGCAAGTTAACGAAAAGAAATCCTGGGTATATGGAACTTCATTGCTCCTGGCCAACAAATACTCTTTGTTTTTTGTACGGATTAAAAAAACGAGATATAACGTTTTCATTTGTGACCTTTAAAGGTGCTGGTAGGCTGATTTTGTTACATCTGGGCAGATCCAGGTTGGATGTTTCCCCTGTTTCCAGTCTTTATGCTAAGCTAAGCTAGCCGGCTGCAGCTACATATTTACTGTACAAATATGAAAGTGGTATCAGTCTTCTTATCTAACTCTCGGCAAGAATGGAAATAAGCATATTTCACAAAATGTCCAACTATTCATTTAATGTCCACATGATTCTAGATGTTACTATAACTATGTTGTAACTCCTGTCCAGGTGTCATCCCAGGACGTGAAGAAGGAGAACCCTCTGCAGTTCAAGTTTCGGGCCAAATTCTTCCCGGAGGATGTGTCTGAGGAGCTGATCCAGGACATCACCCAGAAGCTTTTCTTCCTGCAGGTGAAGGAGGGCATCCTGAGCGACGAGGTTTACTGTCCACCAGAGACGGCCGTGCTGCTGGCCTCATACTCTGTCCAGGCCAAGTTTGGAGACTACAACAAAGAAGTCCACCGGCCTGGATACCTGCTGTCTGAACGCCTGCTGCCACACAGGTGAGATGTGCCAGGAGATTCTGAACAGTGAATCAAGCTTTGTTTATTTCTTGCATTAACATCTAGAACAAAAGGCGAGTTGTTGCGTACAAAATGCACTTTGCTTATTACACTGAAGCAGTTGAGTTTGGCACTGGCAGAAAATAATGTTGCATACAGTGATTTTTGAATAATTAAGAGAATGTTTAGAGGAAGAAGGAACTAAAACTCTTAAACTTGAGCAAGAGCTGCACTCATCAACACTGAAAGAAGGATTATAGATAATGATGAGTCAGAAATGTTTTTCCTAGTGTTTGTGTGCCAACTATTCAGATTATGACTCTTTGTCAGTGTATAAAGTTGCCAATTTAGCCTCTAAGTCATTTGTTCATTCATGTATACATACAGAACTGAGGATTAAACTTACCTACTCACCCGTTCTCATGTAAAGCGCTTACATTTCAAAAAGTGGAACTACTAAGGCTACCAAACATAAAGCAAAGTGCTTCAACTGCTATTAACCTATGTTTTTACTATGTCTTGCCCTTCACATATAACACAACATTTAATATTTAATTAAATGTTAGGAAAAATATAATCAATGACTTGTTGCTGATTTATTGTCAGATCCTAGCTGTTAAAATCCGAATTTTAATAGAAATTAATATCCAACATACAGTAAATTATAGTACCTTTTATAGTAGCATTTGCCCATAAGACAAGATTGACCAAAAAAACTGAGCAAAACCAAACTAATGCAGACAAGAAAAAAACACCACTCAGGGAAAATGCCACACTTTGCCAAAGCAAAGTTCGCATAGTGCAATGCTTGCATGAAAAGAGAGCCTATCATGTTATTTATCAAACCAAAGCCAAAGGTATCAGATTGTCTGGTCTGTTAATGGTCTCTGGACAGTGATGTAGCTGACCTTTGCTACTTTCCTCTCTCTTTCTGTAGAGTCCTGGAGCAGCACAAGTTATCCAGAGAACAGTGGGAGGAGAGGATTCAGGTGTGGCACGAGGAGCACCATGGGATGTTAAAGTGAGTGTGTGTGTGTTTTAATAAAGTGTCACTCATTTAGTTAATGCACTAAAAAAATACATTTACAAATACATTTTTACAAAAATATAATAATAATTGTTGCAGGGAGGACGCTATGCTGGAGTACCTGAAAATTGCCCAGGACCTGGAAATGTACGGAGTCAACTACTTTGACATCAAGAATAAGAAGGGAACAGAGCTGTGGCTGGGAGTGGACGCCCTGGGACTTAACATTTATGAGAAGGAGGACAAGTAAGCACTGCATTTTGACATACTGAAAGTCAACAACCCTGCTGTTAGTGTCTGTTGTGGCTATGGTTTTCTGTCTGCTGCTGCAGTAACTGCAGAACTGTGAAACAGAGCTAAACTGGCTCGGCCAGGTCCATGTCTATACTGATTCACTATTCCTGTTCCTCTGCAGACAGTATGACAGGAATAACAATGAAGGCCAATTGGAGGCGTTCCTCCAAAGACATAATAGAAAATCAAAGCTCAGCAGTTTGCTTTAATCTTTTATGTCTCTGACCTATAAAATGCATTTTTTGCAGTAACATTATTTGTAGATTCCCTGAGCTGAAATAAAAATGAAGGGTTTTTTTGGACACGTTTGTTTTATTATTCACATAATATAGATTATAACTCGTGCCCTTGCGGCATATAATTGTGAGATGTCTTTTGTTCACTCCTCTGCTAACAGAGGTACAATTAAAGACTACCTTCAGAGGCACAAAGCATATGTTTGTGTGCCATTTATACTGACCAGGGTTTATGTACTGCCATGCATTTGCACACCTTGGTTTTTCATTTCTGTCTCGGGAGCCCAGTTTTATTTCCCCCTTGACTTACTTTTGGCTCTAACCTACGACTTAATCACTACCCATTTCTCCTGTTTATCCACAGACAGTATGGCAGAAAAAGGAAATATTCCTCTGTTGGTTTTGATAACTTTTCTTTTCTTTGTTTGCAATTGTGCTTCAAGGGAAACCTACTTTTAAGAGCCAGAATCCAGTCTGGTATTGTTTGAGACTGCCACTTTTTTATAGGACAAGACAGTCTGGGAGGTAATCACCCTCTATTTGGTGAAATGAGCTCTGAGATGTCCTGTGGCTGGCGGCCTCGTCTGTGGGATTACGGGAGTGAAGTGCACCGTGTTAAAGGAGCACTTCACATCCCAGGTGACTTGCCTTTCAGTCAATGACCCTGTTCTGGAAATCTCTGCAGCCCCACTCGCCTCTGTTCTGTTGTTCACTGCCAGATTGTTGCTCTTCCCACATTAAACTGGCTGTGTCAACTTTCATTGCCGGCGTCTATTGAAAGCAGTGTGGTCTACTTTGTCTGCCTTATAGTGGAAGACATTAATACAGCAAGTGGTTGAAAGGGTAATGACAGAGTTTAGCAAGTCAGGCCTCTAATTGACCCTTTACTGGCAAATTCTTTTCTTATATCAGTTGAAGATTAACTCCTGAAGTCTAAACTTCTTAATTACTGTAACTGCTTTTGTGTCTCTCATCAGCCTTATTGTGCGTTCACTGCGGTATGAAACCTCCAACAAGAGTGAAGAACACATTGTTGCTGGTTCTTTGTGTCCCTGTGTGAGACTGTCTCTTTATGTGCTCCATGGGATCAGCAAAGAAATGCCTCTCCTCCACGGTGCCCTCTGCTGTAACCATGGCTACGCCGACTGGTTTTTCAAGCTGTGCGGCACTTAAGAATGTGGGGCTAACCTACTGTCTCTCCAATGAGGGCAGCTGGCCCACAATGCAGCAGTGCAGCCAAGGCTTTGCTGAGGCAGTCTGGTCCTGGTTTAACTCCTTCAGCTCTGCCGCTCTGCGCTGCTCATATTATAGGACAGTCCTTTTTTAGAGGGTTTTCTTGAGCCAAGGTTTGGTCTTAGCAACCATCTGAGTCAACAAACAAACACACACACACACCATTTGTTCTATTCCATCTGAAATTTATAGAACAAAAATGTATTATCAATTGATACTGAATTCTTTTCACTATTTTACACTAACTCAATAGTAACTTTGATATCTAGCGATCAAAGTCATCAGGGATCAAGCAGCAATAGCATCTGAACCCAAAAAATGTGTTTTACTTTGGCAACTATTTTCATTATCGATTAAGTAAATTCTTAGGTTTCAACTTCTCAAATGTGAGGACTGGCTACTTTTATTTGTCTTTTGTGATAGTTAACTGAATATATTTGAGTTTTTGATTGTTAGTCATACAAAACAATCAATTTAAAAATAAAATTACTTTTGAGGATATTATTGCAGACATTTTTCTTTATTTTTTACATTTTATAGACCAGATGATTAATTGATTAATCAAATAATCCTTATATTGAACATTTTTATTAGTTTCAGCCTTATAATATTACAGAGAATTACGTAATAATTGCAGTTGTCATTTATTTTGACTTGGTTGTGACTTTGGTATCTTCCCAGACAGCACCTGAAACCTGAAAATACCTTTTATTAATCATGTTTTTTTTGACATACTGGTTCCCCTAGCCAATACTTTCAAATGTTTATATTCCCTACGAGTTTATTCTCATACATTAGTAATATTTGCCACAGAGAAAGCCAGTGACTTAATAAAGAAATCCAGCTACATTTTTTCCAACCACAGTGTCTTTTCTTTATAAATCACTGCAAGCTGTCAGCAACATTTTATAAACCGCATCAGTACACACAGTAGTTTCTACAAATCCATTGATAAAGCACAGCTCCATAAACCACAAGACTCTGATAGAAATATTCAATGGCTGAGATAACTTCAACATTGTTTTCTCAATTCCTCAAGCATGTGTCAGGGTCAATAATTGAGTGAAATTCCAGTTCAGGCAGTGTGGTTTCACAGCACAGTTTCGCTGCACCGTGGATGGCTGCCTTTCTACATTACAACACTATCGGCTTGTCAATGTTTGCAGTGCTATTTGTATTACGCTGAATAAGATTGGCATCTGTTCACTTTGTCTGGCACAATAGCGGCGAGCCACACCCCAGATTCATCCCTCATACTCAAACAGTGGATACAGAAATCTACATTCAGTCAGCCTGAGAGACACAGTATGAAGCACAGGATTGACTGAAATTAATGACTTGTCTGAAATTATTTGGTGTTTGATAGCATCAACAAGGCACTTTAACTGTCTGTATTACTAATAAAACTGTTCATTCTTATAATGTTTACGTTTCTAAAATGTTAGTTATAAATGTAAACTGTGAAAAACTGCAGTGTCTTGCTTATTTTGTCAGTCCAAAACCCAAAGAGAGAACATTTTATTGTCATTAATGACAAAGAAAAGCAGAAAATCCTCTCATTTAAGAAGCTGAAACTAGAGAATATTTAGCATTTTTGCTTGAAAAACAATTGAAACTGTGAGTCAGTTATCAAAACAGTTACCTTTTAAGTTAATATTTGACTAATAGTTTATTAGTTTTCTGTTCATCAATTAGTTGACTGATCGACTAATTTCTAACAATTAAAACATTAAAATGTAAAAGGCGGCATCAGTAAGAGTAAAAGCAAGCAGACAGACTACTAGGAAAATTAAGAAGGTGAGTCTTAAGCTGTTTCTAAAGACTCACTTCAGATACTTTTCTTCTCTGTCTTAACTGTTGATCCTTTAATTCTGTAATGTTTGAGAGCATAGAGGGAGAGTCTTTCAAGTATGAATGCTAACCCATGTAAAGCCTTGTAAAATAATGTACTAACATTTTAAAATCAATTCTAAAAGAGACAGGAAGTCAATGCAAAGGTGCTAAGATTGGAGTAATGTCCCCTCTTACTTGTAAGCAGCTGCATTTTATTCAAAATGAAGTTTATAAAAATCAAGCCAATGTCTTTGCTTTAGCGAAAGTAAGATATGGTCTAACGTTTGCAATATTTCTCAGGTGTAAAAAATATAGTCGTACATTTCTATATAATGTCACCTAAGCTTTTTGCCTCAGATTGAATCTATTGTGCCATAGTCCACAAATATAACATCTCTTTTAGGATCAGCACCAATAACTATATTGGTTTTGTCCTCTTTTAATTCCAAATAGTTGTTGCATACATCTGTGAAATGAATTGAACTGTTTGGATCATTGGACACTAGTGATATGTACAGTTGTGAGTTGTCCACATAGCTAGGAAAATGTACATTGTGCTGTTGTATAATTTGGCTAACCGGATGTAATGTAAGGCTTATTTTTGGTTCTTAAATAAAAAAAAATAAAAAGGTGTTTGTCGAAATGGATCAAGAATGGGCGTATTGGTTTTTCCAGTTAACACCGTTATTAAATTGTGGCCCCTCACAAAGCAGTTTAGTGTCACAGTATAACGCTCATGTTCGTGTGGTCACTTCCTCAGATTGACCCCAAAGATTGGCTTCCCCTGGAGTGAGATCAGAAACATTTCCTTCAACGATAAGAAGTTCATTATCAAGCCCATCGACAAAAAGTCTCCGGTGAGTAAATCTTGAGCAGCATCAGCCAGCATTTACATTTTACACACGCTTGCAATTCTAAACCTTAAAATACTTTTTCTTCTCTTAAAGTTTTTTCTCCAGCTGAAGAGTTCTTGTTCCTCTTCGGATAAAATTAAGCTTTCAGAGCCTATTAAGTTGCAGTGTGTGTCTATACTTAAGCTCTCAGCTTCCGTTTTACCTGCAGCATCATGTTTCTCTGTAGTGGAGAGAAAGACCATTAGACATATCCTCGGTCTGATCTAGCATACAGAATAGCCTTTCTAAGTAATGTCATTTGTCATGAACCCCACAAAAGTAAGTGTTATATGCCTTATCTGTTTAGGCTAGGCCATTTTACCTTTAACAATATGTGGAGCATTCTCTATAGTACTGTAGCTGTAATCTGTATTAAAAGTTTCTCTGCACCTGCTCAAAGCCACCACTGGAGTCTTTGTTCTTTACCAGCAGAGCACAATGGACAGGCAGCTGAACACTTTATTCACCCGGTGTTCACTTTTCCTCTCTTTCTTATTCCCCCTGTCTGTTTCTTTCTAAACATACATCAGGACTTTGTGTTTTATGCCCCGAGACTGCGCATAAACAAGCGCATCCTGCAGCTGTGCATGGGCAACCACGAGCTGTACATGCGTCGCCGCAAGCCAGACACGATTGAGGTGCAGCAGATGAAGGCCCAGGCCCGAGAGGAGAAGCAGCAGAAACAGCTGGAGAGGTACGCAGGCGCCTGGAAACATGTATATATGATATGTTGTGTTTGTTTTCCAAAGTAACACTATCCAGATAAAAACCTTCTTTAAAGTTGTGAATTTAGCCCAAGTTTACACAAGTTTAGGGCTGCAGCGTATGATATGTTTGTTATACATTCATTTGCTCATTGTGTTCTTGACTAATCCATTAATCAGTTGGTCTATAAATAGTCAGAAAATAGTAAAAACTGCCTTTTAAAATTTCCCACAACCAAAGGTGATGTCTTCAAATGTCTTGTTGTCTAACCAACAGTGCAAAACCCAAACATAATCAGTTTATAGTCATATAAAACAAAAAAAAGCAAGACATCTGACATTTTAGGAAGCTGCAACCTATAAATGTTTGACGAAATAGTTTCTTGTAAGAAATGATGAAATCAAAGTGGTTGACAGTTCATTTTCTGTCAATTGACTAGTTGATTTAAAAGATGCATACTCTCAATCTTCACCTTTATTTAAAGGAATAACTTGCTATAGTGAATAAGAAACTTTAAATAGGCTGTACCAGCTGTTACACATAAACAACCTAATATACAACCCATTGTACTTTCTTTAGATATGTGGCTTTATGATATTATAAACACCACGAGAAGTTGCTCCAATAGTGAACTTCTGAATAATGTGACCTAAATCTTCAAGCTCAAGCTGTATGAAGCAGCTTCACCAATGGCAGATACGCAGTTGTAAAGTAAAACCACCATTCAGTGAGTAATGACACTGCATTCCTTGTCAAGTACGGGAAATGTGCTTCCTGTATTGGCTGAACTGAAAGTGAATGGATGTTGACCCCGGTCTCAGCTACAGCTGTTGGTCCACTGTCTGTCGCAGAACAGCTGTTCAAACATTGTGATGTAACGTCAAGCAGACAACACAGTAAATACCAGTGAGAGTGGGAGTTAGGATTCACACGCGGTAGCTCACAGTGGTCTGTGTCTGTGAGAGAGGCTGGGCTGGAGTCCAAACACGGTTACAAGGTGGTTTGTGAGTCCCTTAAGACAGTTAATTTAAACATAATTAAACCCTGAGGGAGGTAGCAGGTTGTTGCTCCAGCAAAAGTAATCGAGTAATGCAAGGAAACGTACAAACCTGGCCCTCCAACAGATAGACAGAAGTTTTCCCTTTCATGGTTTACACTGAAACTTTAACATGATTTTTCATGGATCTACTGTAGATATCAATGTAAATACAAGACTCATTGAACTATGCAGTGATTAATCGCTGCAGCTCAAATAGACTATACATATGCAACAAATACAGTAAAACAAAATAATGAGCATTATTTTTGCCATTTGCTTACATTCATCCAGTCCAAATGATTAATTAAGCAAATAGCGCTTAATCAAAAATAATCATTAGTTGCAGAGCTACTTTTTACTTTTCCATATCATTGTAAATTGAATATCTGTTAGACTTGTATAGACTAAACTGTTAATCAGAAATGTAATTGCCAAATTAGTTGATTATAAAAAAATACTTGCTATTCGCAGCTTTAGACAAAATTCACACCCGAATATGTTGAAACAATAATCGATAAGTCGATTGCACCTATTTTGATGATGAATTAATCGTTTAAAGCAATTTTTTAAGCAAAATGACAAAAGTGTACAATTCAAATGTTCCGTTTTCTCTAAAAGTACATTGAAGATCGTTGGGTTTTTCGAACTATAAGACATTTCAATATTTAAACTTGGGCTTTGGGGAAACTGTGATGGGTATTTTTCTTTATTTCCTGACATTTTATAGACGAAATGCTTAGTCAGTTAATTGATAATGAACACATGTGATAGTTGCAGCCCTAATATTGGTAGAACTCTTCAGAGTCCCTGTTACTGATAATTTCGCTCACGTCTTGCAGCTTCCTAGTAGCTGTTTTCATGCCACATTTCACAGGATCTTACATAAGCAGTTTTGTTGCCAAATGCTTGTAAACGTGGTGCAATTTCAAACCGCAAGGCCTCACCTGCAAATAGTCATGCGAGATAAATTATCATGTGATCATTACAGATGCACAGATGTTTTAATTATTCTGAAACAGCGATAATAGAGTAGCTTTGTGCAATCACGTGTTGAATGCGTTGTTTGTGTTGGCGGTAACAATGTATCAACCATGTCAGCAGTCTTTGTTGGCTCACGGCGGCTGTGTCTTATCTGCAGGGCCCAGCTGGAGAACGAGAAGAAGAAGAGGGAGGCTATCGAGAAAGAGAAGGAGCAGATGGAGCAAGAAAAGCAGAATCTGATGCTGAGGCTCTACCAGTTTGAAGAGAAGACCAAGAAGGCAGAGAGAGGTGAGGGAGGTGTGAGGGGCGGCATAAGCACTTCGTAGCGTCCAGCTGGACCACGCCCGATTCACTTTGTGGTTCAAATATATGTGTGCATGTGATTATGTGGGTAGGTGAATGTGACTACTTCTTTTGTAAACAATTTTGAATGTAAGCTGAAGCAGTTAAGCATTTGTAATTTACTTTAGCAGTACTGTAATCTGTACAACAGTAATTTTCTTAATTTTGTGTTTAGATTATATTTGGTTCAGTGTCCACAGCAGGAAAACAAAACTATGTGTGAGCCTTGACTCTTTACTTCTAGTTTTAACTGTTAGTGCTTGTGACAGTCTTGTCTGCTGGTACAGCAGAAACCAGCAGTGGGGTTTTATTTTTTACCTTAAGAAGCCCTTATTGTTTACAAATTAACATACAGCAAGCGATGAGGCTAAAAAAATTAATGATAGCTTAATTTGCTTCCTCTTCAGTAATGATTATAAAGTTTCCTGCTCATAAATAAGTGCCACACGATTTGTTTGTTTTTAAATGCTTTAAATACCAGCCGATTTGACATCCTGAAAAATACAAATAACAGAACGTTTACACGGTCACGGGAAAGAGTTTTATTGTTCAGGACTTTTTTGATACTTGCATCTAATTAGAACACTGTTTCACTACGTTTATCAATGTTTATCCTTTAAAACGGAGACACCAAAATCACAGAGCTTAATGGTTCTGGTTTAGAAGGTAGGACATTGTAGTATCTTGGGAAATAGCTGGAAAGTAAGCCTCTTTCCTTTGCCTGCCAGCAGCTGTGAGCATAAAAAGGCATATTTAGCATTTCTGTGCACAGGAGCATAGCATTTGTCTCATTTCTCTTTTTCTCTCCCTCGATTCTTTGTCATAGACCTGCAGGACCAGCTTCAGAGAGCCATGATGCTGGAGCAGGAGCGGAGGAGAGCCGAGGAGGAGGCAGCTCGTCTGGAGGCAGAGCGTCAGGCTGCCCTGCTGGCTAAAGAGGAGCTGGCACGCCAGGCTGAGGACCAGAAGAAGAGTCAGGAGCAGCTGGTCAGTATTTTAATGACACTGTGGAATTGTTTAGGGACTTTAAACCAGGTTTCCAACATTCCCAAATTTACTAACATACTTATTCATTTAAACTTTAATAACACAAAAGAGTATTTAGTAGTGGCACAACTGATATAGACGCCTAGCAGGTCCTTCAAGGAAATGTCAAATGTTGGCACCTGTTTTGCAAGAGAAGATACTTTTTTTTTTTTGTTGTTTATAGTCATGTAGTTCTCACTACACTCAGCTGTTTTGTCCAGGTCTGTACCAGGCAAATTGCAGGATATATTCAGCAGTGCCTTGCTACTGTAGCTCCAGACAAAACCACTTTGTAGCGTCCAGCTGGACCACACCCGGTTACTTCAGACAAACCGCCCCCTCACCCTGAGCTGCTCGACTATGGACCACCCACAGGACTGTGTGTTGCTCCCTCTTTCACTTTAACAGCCTGGACAGTAAAGCTGTGGTTCCTACTCCACATCCAGCCAGAAACCCCAGCACAGACACCTGCTGCGACACCCTTTTATACTTAAACCCTATTAAGGCGCTTGTGCAGTGGATTAAGTCTCCGTGCAACTTCCGCTGACTGCAACTGAAAGAGACGTGTTGTATTATCAACCAGCACATAGCGTATTGATAATAGTACACTGTGTCCCTGTGTTTTCACTGAGTGACCGGTTTTCCAGCTGAACACCTTTCGCATAACAATTTCACAGCCAAGTGCTCCACTGTCGGCCGCAACTCGCATAGTGTCACACGGTGAACAACTAAAGCAGGTGTACTAGTTAATACTGAGCCTGCAGTTTTGTTCAGTCGGGTGAAAGACAAGCTGTTCACATTGTTGTGGTGCCCATAAGGAATGTACCAAAACACAGCAGAGTCCGGTTACGTTTCATCAGGAGGCCCTACACCTTCTTTTTTTTGCTACTACTAATGCTCTCATCTTTACATTTTTCCATTTTTCTGATAGTACTGAGAGCTTTGAAGATGATTGAACTGCCAAATATAAAAAGATTTAAACACTCAATCTTCTGCTTCTGCAAACTTTGTTGTTTACCGTAACGTTTAGCTCAGCCGAGAAATGTTGTTTTAACGCTCTTACATGTAGCTGTTAAAACCAAATCACTGTTAAGTCATGAATGACAGAACACGTCTTTGAAGATGACAGTAATCTTTTAGGAATTTCTTTTTTTTTCCAAACAAGGCAGTCTTTTTAAGTGATTCATATGCATATTCATTTAACATTAGAGTGGCATATTCGTATTTCACTTGGAAGCTTGTTTTAATTTTTACATAGCTGTCAGGAAGTGGTTGTCCATCTGACCAAGTAAATTTTTTGCAGTAAATTAAGATGCTAATTTGACGAAAAATATAGACACCATTTTATTTACCAAAACGTGCAGCTCCTTGTATTCAGTTGTAGAGATGAGTACTTTCACCACCGAGTTCTCCTAAAACTCTCCGTTAGATGGGTTTATAGGATGTTTTACTGATGGATTTGATGAATAAACTCAAACATGCAATAATGTACCCGCTTTAAACAAACAAACAATATACACAGACGTAAAGAGTAGTTCTGCAAAGAATGAAAAGACTCTTGTCTGGAATGAGAGCAAATGTCAGAATAACAAAAACAAAATTTAAACGCACCTAATAATCTTACATCTAGTTATTATCTTCTTTTTAGTGATTATCTCTGACGCTGTATATGCTTTTGTTTTCTCTGGCTAAGTGTTGTTTTTCTTTCTGTTTGCTTTCAGTCACTCTACCCGATTAAGTAAAGACTTATATCTTTATCCACCTACATGTATTAAATCTGGACTCTCAAATAAGTGTTTCTGCTGTTGTTTTGTATCAGGCTGCAGAGCTGGCCGAGCACACATCAAAGATCAACATGTTGGAGGAGGCCAAGAGACGCAAGGAGGAGGAGGCCGACACATGGCAGCTCAGGGTGAGGGCAAACTGCAGTGTCCAGTATGCTGAGGTCTATTTCTGTCATCAAAATTAGAGGTTATATAGGGGGATTTGTGTGTGTATATTTTAAATTTAAAAATGGAAAATAAAGATTTACTACGAAGAAAAGTAAACTGAACTAACTGAAAGTAAACTTTCTGATTTCTCTGTTGTCACCAGGCCAGGGAGGCCCAGGACGACCTGATAAAGACCAAGGAGGAGCTGCACATGGTGATGACGGCGCCCCCGCCACCTCCACCTCCTCCCATGTACGACCACCTGGACGACAACAGCGACAGCGAGGAGAACACCAGCACGAACAGCGCCGACCTGCAGACTGAAGGCATCAACGACCACCGCCGCGAGGAGGAACGCCTGACCGAGGCCGAGAAGAACCTGCGCGTCCAGAAACAGCTGGAGGTGAGCACTGTGCAATCAGAGAAAGTAAACACCTCACGCTGCCAAGACGCAGATACATTATTCATTAGGGCTGTACGATATGGCAAATTCATATACCGATATAGGTAATTTCATATCCCAGTATTGATACATATCCCGATATAGAACCTTTTTTATGATTCAATAAAATATGGCATTTCCAACTGTAACTCGGGATATTTCTCTGCATTATAAAGGTGAGGCAAGCGATTCAGGAGAAATTCAACACCATGAGAAATAAATACCATATAGGTTGAACAACGCCACAGTAATGTAACTAGGTAGGTTGTGGATTAGCAAACTGACGCTACTTGCTGCTGCAAAGCTATCACGAGAGGACGAGACGGTCCCAGAGCAGCACAGTAGCTCCAGACAGCGACACTGGCAGCTCTCTTGCTGCTTCAGCTAGCATCACAACAACAGCATGTCTTGTTGTTAAAGTAAGCTTTATGTCCGTGGAGAAGTTATTTAACGTTACCTGACTGACACCCACATCATGGGTGGCACTGCTGGATAGTGTTGTGTGGCTTGTCCATTATTTTTAATGCAATGTCTTGTCCGTAACACTAGCACGAGTGGAAGAACGGACCGCGGTGAAGTTGGTTTCAAGTTGGTTATTCGTTTTACGTTAGACATTCAATAGATGTCGAATACCAACGTTAAGCTGACTTCTCCATGGTGCATAGCGCTGTTCCCTCACCAAAATATTACGGTAAAGTGTGGAATTTGCGACACGATGAAATAAACGATAGAGCATAATTGTTAACGATAGACGTTTTTCAATCGTCGATGAATATCGTCATATCGCACAGCGCTTTTATTCATTTTATTTCATGTGATATCTGCCTCTATATAGTCTTTCTCACACCTGTAGGTTGTTAAGAGATGCCATGCAGCACATTACTGAGCCTTTTTGTGTGTGCTTATTTATCTTCTCGGGTGTCACAAAGAGAGAAAGAGAGGCATTTTGTGCCATAATTAGAAATCAGATATCTATGGACACAAAATGCTGTGGTTGGTCTACTTTTGGTTTCACACCACAAATGCACCAGAGCAGAGACCTTCCTTTTCAGTTGTGGTTTACAGCTTTCACACCAGCCCAGTCTAACCAAAATAAACCAGAGAGGCAAACAGAGGTTTTTGGTGTTTTTTTTTGACCAAACCGAACAGGTTAGGTGACAATGCACCCTTGTTTTTTCCCCTGTGTTACTGCTGCACACCCAGTTTGAAATTGTTCTGACACACTCTCACCTTTTTGAGTTTGGTGTACATCTTATCATGTGCTTAGGCAGATCGTTAAATTAACTGCCATGGACCACAACTTCTGACTTTGACACAACCTCGATTTTATAGAGTTTCTCAATTATCAATGCATCCAGTATTCTATCTGAGTTTGTGTTGTATTTCCACAGCATGTGCACTACTCTTTGCTGACGATGCTTTACGTTTTATAAATGCCGCAGTACACTTCACCATATGATGATATAAAATGATAATGATTTACTAGTGTCCAAAATGTACTGCTCGCTATAAGTAAACAGCTAAGTGTGTCTGTTCTATAGGGAGTAGTGAATGAGGCAGGGATTTTGGACAACAGACATGGTGGAGAGATGTCACAGTGGCCCTACTATGTTGGGATTTTATGCTAGAGTTGGTTTAGTGGAGATGTTGTGTTTGAGGTTTCATCTCATGCCTCCTCTCGTTCTCCGCCCTCAGGCCCTGACCTCAGAGCTGGCTCATGCACGTGATGAATCCAAGAATACCCAGAACGACCTTCTTCACTCTGACAACGTCCGGGCCGGCCGAGACAAATACAAGACCCTGCGACAGATCAGGCAGGGCAACACCAAGCAGAGGATCGACGAGTTCGAGGCCTTATAAAAAAAGCCTTCGGCCCTCAGCCAACGTACCCTTTCTGAATGGTCACTACCTCGTGCTCTAGGATGACACACACAAACACACTCAAACTCACATAATAACACAGTTGCAGACTAAACTGGAGCAGCAGAATAAGCGCAGCAGAAGCATCATTTACAGAGACACACTCCTGTTGTGAGTGTTGTCTCGCGGTTTGCGGGGCTTTGCAAATGCTTTGAAGAAAACTTAGTGCCAAAACCTTTCTCTTCTTAGTGTTTCAGATCTTATTTGTGTATTTGAATGTGTCATTTGATCAATTCAGACCAAATCATTATTGTTTTTATCCAGAGGTGTGATGTAGTGGGACTAGCCAAATTTTATTATTATTATTATTATTATTATTATTATTTCACATGATGTGCACATATAATATGTAGTCAAAGCCTCGCTTCTTTACGATGTCTGTCATGTGTTGTGTAGGAAGAAATGGACAGTTTGTCGTTCATAGCGGCCACTCAGAAAGGGGAAATGTATGTTTATTTTGTTTTCCATTATATTTGAACACTTACATTATGTTTAATATTGCTATACAGTAGTTTAAAATCATGCCTAGTTTAATATTTATACTGTATATGGGACCTAAAAAAGGGTATTTCATCTTGGTTTGTATATTTTTGCTATCTACTAATGATAATGAAAACATTTAATATGTTTCAAAGGTTTTATATATTGACCAAAATAATATGTTCCAATACGTTTTCTTTTAGATCACTAAATTAAAGAGATTTAATTGTAAATTATTATTATTTTTTACTGTAGGAAATATCCTGCTGCATGCCATTAAATCAGTTAAGGATATTGCTATCTGCCTAGGTACATTTGATTAGTTTTTTTGCCGTGCAGTTAACAGCATGCTGAGAAATATCTTTATCCTCGGAGCGCTGTGTTGACTGACACTTAGATTTAATATATTTTCTTTCTCTGTTCTGCGTCATGTCACTGTTGAGTGAGAGATGAGCATGTGCTGTGTGCTTTTACCCTCCTAAGTGGCCTTTCTCTCTGGCGGTCCCCCTGCAGGGATTAGTCCCAGACAGTAGGTCTTTACTATTTAGCGAAGGTGCATAGTCACAATAAATATTGATGTAACTTTGAAAGCCTTTAGTTATTTTAGTGTTAAAATGAGGGTTGAGGTGGAGGTTATAAAGAGATTTCATTTTGCAGCTTGGTCGCAGCGGACTGACCGAGACAATATGACACCATCTCACTCTTTCACTCTCTGGAAATGGACTAGAGTAGCATCTACTGACACTGTAATGGAAACACACAGCTCCGCTGGCCTTTGTATGTGAGCAGGATTTTATAATGAGGTGTTCAACATATTGGCAATAAAGAAAAATCTGTGATTACCCATCATTGTGTTTTTACTTTGTACACTGTATGACCAAAAGTGTCATACTTTTTTAGATTTTTGGACTGGGAATGTTTTTGTTTTTAGCACCTTACTTCCAGTAATAAGAGTTCAATATCTTTAGCCATGCTAGTGACGTGCTCTAGGGATGGGAATGAAGGTCTGTCGGTCCACCACTTGGTCCCAACTAAAACCACTATTGGATAGATTTCCCTGAAGTGTTGTAGACATTCATGGTTCACAGAGAATGAAATCTACTAACTTTGATCCCCTGACTTTTTGTCCAGTGATATCGGCAGATCAGCGTTTCCACTTATCCTGTGAAATGTCTCAACATCTACTAGAATTGGCACAAAACGTTGGTCCAGACATTCATGGTTCCAAGAGGATGAATCCTAATGACTTTTGTGAGATAAATAACTTAAAAACACATTTCTTACACTTATTATTCAGTTTATAGAAGCAATAACACCATGTGCATCATATGATCAATATCAATGAACCATGACTAGCCCATATTTATAAACAATGTAGATAAACACAGTAGTACTGCCAACAGAGCAGGTGGGTAAAGTGCTGAGTCTGTCTGTTGGCAGAGACGTTGAATGTCGTCACACTCTCATGATGTTGGGTATCTTGCGTGTGTTGCCATGGTGACCCTGAAGAAGAAGTGAACAAAGAATTCCAGGTCAATGACATCACCACTCACTTTCACAGGAACGTTTTTTTTTTTTCGTGGCACAGACTGAGCATGTCATTCACAAGCTCATCATACGGAGAAAAGAAAGGCTTCATTGTACAGAAGGAAAAATCTGTTTCTCTGCCTGGGAGAGTTCACTCTTCATATAAATCCAACCACGTCCTGTGATTCCTGCGGGTGTGGCTCCAAATTTGATTTGTGAGAAACATCATCCCAGTGTCTTTTCCAGTAATTTCATTTGCACGGATGTTAAGCTGCTTGACTCCTGATATAACATCACTTTGAGCAGGAAATTTAATTTGAAAGATACATTGAATGCTGCACAGTAGCTTTAGTTTAAAACCCAATTTTTGTTACATAAGCAGTAGACACTTGCTAGCTTGATTACAACAGTGGTGAAAAGTAACTTAACTATATATTAACTATATTTTAAAGTATTTTTTATGGTACTTTAATACTTATAGAAAAATACTGTACTTTTTATTTCACTAGCAAATAAATAATGATTATTACATCAGTAAAACCTTGATGATCCCCAGGGGGAAATACACAAGCTTCACAACAGTATACAAAGTAATATATAAAATGTATATAAAAACAAGTTGAGATTAGCCCAGATTTACCAGCTGCAACATTAAAGTGATGAACGCACCAATAATCATAATCCAATAATATACAGTAATATGCATTATTCTGAAAAGGGCCATTCAGCCAAATTAGTACTTTTACGTTTGGTACTTTGATGTTAATGTTCTTGTACCAAGTAAAATTTTGAATGCAGGACTTGAGAGTATTTCTACACTCTGGTATTGCTACTTTTACTTAAGTAAAGGATCTGGGTACTTCTTCCACTACTGTAAACAGCACACTATAATTTAGTTCAAGTGTTTATTGAAGTTGAAAAAATCTTATTGACAATTATAAGTTGTACTGTGAAGCATTGATAACTGCCGTATTAACTGTTGATCCATTATTCACACAACTGTAAAGATATTTGAAGGAATAGATGGATATTTTGGGAAATCCTCTTATTCGTTTTCTTGTTGAGAATTAGATGAAAAATATGAAGCTACAGCTAGCAGCCGGTGTGTTACCTGCTCAGCAACAAACAGCAGGCAGGCACATTTAGCGACTAACTGGTTGGAGCACTTAGCAGCTAAAGAGGCGGTTATTTCCCTCAGGAGTTGGTGGAGACCAAAAACAGAGCTAAAAGAAGACTGAATATTGAACTTCAGGTGGACACTTGTAAACGTGACTTTAAATGAATGCTAATGTTGCTCCATAACAGCCGGATGTGTAACTAAGCTGCTGTTAGCTAACATGTTCGCCATGTTAACTTTATATTGCCATAACATGTCAGTGTTTACAGCTTTTTCTGCTGACCCCAAGTGGCCAAAGAACTGTTAATGCAATTTCATAATAATGTCTTCACTCAGATATCCGCTTACTAGATTTCTCACAGAGCTTTCAGCAGCATGTTATGGCCTTGGTTAGCGGGTACAGCTCAGTTGTCATGGTGAGTCAAGAATTGATAAATAAATATTTGCTTTATTAAAAAAAATCTTAATAAATACATCACAATTCATGTTCATATAAAATATAAATAGCTATTTCATGATAACAAGTGTGTTACAGTGTGAACCATTCATGAACTGTTATAAATTCTTAACAGGAGGAGTTGTTGCAAATAATCACATAAAAATGTAATTATGTCTGCTTAAAAACGCTTAAGTTTTAGTGTGATATAACCTATTTATTATTGTTTTATATGCTTGCAAATGGGAAATAGGTGGGGTTACTAGATAATTAGTTATTTAGGATATGATAAAGGAAATCTCTGCTGTTACCAGGGTCTATTTAAGCCCCCTCCCATGGGTCCCTCAGAGGGGCAGCAGGGGCAGCAGGGGCAGGAGGGACTCTGGTCCGTGGGCTCCAGGTTCAGAGATTCTCGTCCTGTTGAACAGCCCAGTCTCACCTGGTCTCACCCTCAGAAATGGGCGTTGTCTGGATGAGCTCTCTGTCTAATCCCTCAGGCGGACACCTAAACACAACACACAAATATCTATATAAACACACCCTCATGGCTATTAAACACTTACACTCTTTAATGCATTCATAAACACACACCAGAACACACATAACACACCCCGCAGACCTGCAGACACTGAAATGCTCACACAAAAGAGACAAGCAGGGCCACAATGAGATGTATTTACACTCTGACGCAGGAGTTCTGAACAGTGTTTGCATTAATGGGAAGGTGTTTGGTGCGTTTGATAAGGACAGTTAGTCGATCATTGCCATGTGATAGTGTGTTAACCTCTGACTGCATGACTGTCATGGAAGTGCGCAAAAGAGATGTTCTCCTGACTCCTAGTGCTGTAATAAAAGAACCAACACCCGATGGCTGCTGGAACATGGCGTGTTTTATTCCTTTAAAGCAACTAGAACTGACAACCTACTTATCTTATTTATCAGACAACATGTATTATGAGCTGTGGAATTCTTATTAGAGGCAATTCTTATTGTTTTTATGAATAATACATCAGTGTTGACAAATCAGTCAAGCTGAATCATGTTTATTTCCCAAGTCCCCCAACATCATTGGATCCCAACCCTCTCTGAAAAAGACAATAAAAAAGCAACCTTCCATGATATTTATATTTTATTTTACATTAAAAGATTTAATGCTCCGCATAGATTTGAGAAAGTAAGAATAAAACAAATAAATAAGCAAAAAAGCAAGTTTCTTTCCAAAAGCTGACATTATATAGTGTTTTTGTGCATACCTACAATTGCAATATCATTCAATTTCATTTGATTCATAAAGATGACCATCACACATTTTCTTGGGTGAAAGAGCAAATGTGCTATTATTACATAATTATTGAAATAAATTAATATTAAATTATCTGGCGAACAGACAGACATGACTGTTTTTCTTGCAGATACTTGAGAGAGCTGAGCTGCAGGAGCTCACCCTGGTTGTTGGAGCTTAACTTGACTCTGACCAGCACTTCTCCTCCGTCCTGCTCCACAGCACCTCCCTCTGGACTCTCAGCCTGAAATACAAGAAAGAAGAAGAAAATAAACAAAAACAATCCCTCAGACAACTGTGGATACCCAATAGGTTTAACATGAATAAAAAATCAAGTAAAATAAATCAAATAAATAATCATATGAATAAATACAAACTAAATATATGACATAACAATAAATCAATCCAATAATTCTTATAAACAATATAATAAAATGTTATAAATGTTTTTTAATGCTTCTTTTTACAATAACAGAGTTTTTAAAATGTATTTTTTCCTTTTCTGTCGCTTCAGTTTTGATGAGCAAACAGTCAAGTCACATGACTAGTTCTACCCTGATTGTCACCATATACGATGACGATGAAATACGTCTTTATGATAATGAGCAGTCTGAAATGTACTTCAAAATTTAGACATTTCACGGTTGTATTATGTGTTTTGTTTGTATTTGTTCATATTAAAAGTTATTTCATAATGCTTTTGTTTAAAGTAATAGAGAAAATGTGCTTAAATTCATTTTTACTGTATGCTACTATATCGCTACACTCAGCAGCCAGTTAGTTTAACTTAGCATAAAGACAGGAAACGAGGAAAAAGCTAGCCTGGATTTGTCCTAATGTAACAAAATCAGCCCACCAGCACCTCTAAATTCCAGTAATTCGCACATTATAACTTGTTTGATTTGTATAAAAGAAAACTGTAAAAACTATAATCTGTGGTTTTACAGGGATAATGTGCTGGACTATTTCTTGGCCTGCGGTCTTTGCTGGTCTGCTCTCTTTTACCTTTGGACAAAGCGGGTACCAGTTGAAGCATTGGGAGGCCTTGTCTTCAAACCTCCAGCCATCCAGTGGGATAAGGATCTCACCGAGAAACACCTTCCTTTTCAGGGTTCCTGAATGCCACACGGAGGCCTGCAGTCTCTTTCCAAACAGCAGGTGGCGCTCTATGTGATACTGTCAAAAACCAGACAAAAAACTTCACTTAATTTGTTCAAGTCAAACATGATACAACACCAAATTTATTGTCATAACTGCTTCTTTTCACCTTGAAAACTTCATTATAAACCGGATCAGTTGTGTTTTTCTTGACGGTTGTCTTCATTTTGCCACTCTTTTCCGGCAGCACGTAAAGTTTGACGCATCTATACAAAGCAATAACACATGCAGGATGCTGAGGTTTTGATGGAGAATCACACAACAAAATGGGGTCATACCATGCACGATGCAGAGCACTATATTTATTATCCTTACGGGTGACACTTCTGCTTCTTGGTATCTCCGTAGGTGAGATTTCTGCAGGCGCCGACTGTTATCTCCAGACAGGAGGTGCTGGTGTTGTAGGCCAGAGCCAGCTCCAGCTCTCCAGCCACCTTGATGCTTTGAAAGAGGCTGCTGTCTGTGCTGATGCTGCTGTTACTGCCCTGAGGAAGTGAATTACAGGTTGTAGCTTCCCATGTTATGTATAAAAGGGTAGAAGGACACAATCCAAAGGAGTATAGAACACACAGAGAAGGGGTTTTGTATATGAGCTAAGAGGTTAGAGCGATCACAATCAGATGAGATATTTCAACCGTCACAGGATGTTACTTGGGGACATTTTCCCCTCTTATTATTAGCTTCTACTTACTCTTTTTCCTCCAGAGCACTCAGAACCGAAGGAAGTTTCTTCTTCTGCCCCGGTGGAGGTGCCCTCGTGATCGCTGTCTTTGCATTTCTTGAACAGGTTTGGAAGACTGGGGCCTTTAAAGAGCTGAATAAAGAAGGAGGCCAATGTCTTTACTGAGCTTAAAATTCATTCTAATCACCTGTAGGGACCAGTAAAGGTCTTAGATTACTTTCAGTGATGGCCTTTGATGGGCTTGTTCAGTGGTCTCATCAGCCTACTTGAATTGTAAACATTCTCAGTCAATTCAGTCTAAATGAGTTAGCAGCAGAAAAGTAAGATGAGGGATTTGAGCTGCGTTTGTTGCAACTTATAGGTCTTAGGCCGGTAAAGGTGGACTGGAAATACTGATTTCATCTTTTGTTTGAAACCTGTGGCCCTGTGCACCAAGAGCTCAATAACTTTCCTTGTTGAACTGAATGTACGAAGTGTTGCAGCTGGCTTACAGTGCTGGATTTGTTGATGTCTGTGTCAGACAGGCTCTTTTGGGTGCTGTAGATGAAGCCTGACCGTCTCCGGCTGCTGTCAACGCTCAGCAGGTCTCCTCGCACATCGTTCTGAGAAGTGGAAATCTCTGAGATGTGAAAAGAGAAGTCACACACTTCAAATCACAGGGAAAAAAAGGAACAAAGTGAATGTTTACTTGAAGAGAAACACACACACACACACACACACACACACACACACACACACACACAAGAACGATTTGACAAATTTTCTATTAAATTTCAAATGACTAGTAGGGTTTTTTTTGCGACATGTCATTGCTATCTATACCCATCATCCTGTGCAACTTTCTGCTGATGTTAGGATGATGAGCTGAGAGGGTTTTTTGTTGCATCAAATCATCATTTCAGGCAAATGACTTCCTTTGTGGTTACTACTCTGCATATATATTCAGCTCATCCGATGATGTGATAACATCCAGAGGAAGTGATGCACATTGTTACATTTTAGGTTGTTAAGTAAAGAATTCCTCATAAATGGTTTAACTGACAACATGTTTAGTGATGCATAAACTTACTTTTAATATGACTGGTGAAGGAAACCATCAGATTTTCCATTGATTTGGTAAAAGGTTTTGAGTTTTTAAAATCCTGCAGATCAAAACACAACTTTAATCAGCACTCAGTTTATACATTTCACACTTTTACTGAAAAATAATGCAGGAAAACTCAGTA
Organism: Micropterus dolomieu; assembly: GCF_021292245.1. NCBI lineage: Eukaryota > Metazoa > Chordata > Actinopteri > Centrarchiformes > Centrarchidae > Micropterus > Micropterus dolomieu. The sequence goes on from NC_060159.1 coordinate 18,593,286, forward strand.
TTTTACCCCAGATCTGCTCAGAAACTGATAATCCAAGTGGGGTGGAGGAGTGGGAGGTACAACTGATATATGACTATGAAAAATATAAAAGAAAAACATGTTACTCCGTGTTTTATGTGTTTCATTTAACGAATTAAAGCAGCTACAAACATTCAGAATAAACATGTTAAGATTCCTCATACCTCAGCATGTTGTAAGTCTTTAATATTTTCTCCCCAACAGTCTCATATTTGTCTGTAAAGAACATAAATATTGTGAATGAAGGCACTACAAGAGTGAAAGCCACATGTTTGCACACTATCAAAGAGATGCGAGTTCACCATGTCAGGAACACTAAATATGACTTCACCGTGACTATATTATGGCCAAATCTGGCACAATTTGCAATTATGTAAAGATTAAAAGGAAGCATTTAAATGTCCTTATTGGTCGAAGAACTCCATACACACACAATTAAATATTACCATTCTACCTCTTATAACAATAGTTTACCATGCTGTAAACTGAATACTGAATAATTGAGTAACTTTTAAACTCCACATACAAACACAACCCATATTTTATTAATCAATGCAGTTAAACTGGGTGACATCAATAATTATTTATGAGTATTGTAAACAAACCTGTGGTGACAGGAAATTTCTGTGCCCTCTCCTCTAAGAACCAATCTCCAGACCGGATCTTCACATCCCTGTGAGGAAGAAAAACACGGTAATGAGCGGAAGGAGACAATAACATAATTAGTGGCACCGCTACTGAAAAAGAAGAGGTGGAAGGAGAAGTACAGCTCTTCAAATTACTGTACCTGACAGCATTATTATTTCTTAGGTCATGCTATCCTTGTGCCTTTTACATATTCTTATATACAATAGATACTTTGAGTCTTACTTTTGAGAGATGGACTAATGTATTCTGTATAATGAACCTGCAATGAACTGATTTTTTTTGACCGCCTTTCAAACACAACATTACCTGACCTTTTAAGTTGATATAACAAACTTGTTAGCAAACAGTTGCCTTTTTACACATCGCAATGTTATTCATTTGGAGTCAAGTCTGATAAATATTAGTCCAGTATTCATTCTCTTTAAGCTCAGCTTTTCAGACAGTGAGCAGTGAGCTGAAACTCACTAAGCAGCTTCCTAAAGATGATTCCCTGAAGGTTAATCATTAGGAGCAACCCCTTTCACATTGCCTTTGTTCTTACAATATCCATCACAAGTTTTAAAGAGGCATTGTCGAATTAAAGAAAGTCAATATATAAAGTTTAAAGGGGGGAAACAACAGTTCACATAAAATATCTCATTATAGTTTTAAACTGAGTAAAACCCAGAAAGTGAGTCCGCTAGAGTGAGCTAGTCATTTTGTGCGGAGCATCACTGAGTCAAATCAGGCAGTTGCCTTTGCCTTAAGCAGCTGCCTTAGCTCTCTACCGCACCTGTAGGCGTGGCAGACCGTGCACTTCCAGCCCGCTGCTCCCACGCCCACGCGGCACTTGCTGCAGGTCCGGTGGCTGCACCCGCGGCAGACTTCGCCCGAGTTCCAGAACTTTCCCAGCGGCCTCTGGCAGCGGGCGCAGGTCCGCTCGCCGTACTGCCGGGCGTAACTCTTTGCACCTCTCCTCCGAAGCTCTTGGAGCTCAGATTTCATCCTCCTGAGATGAAGATGTAGGCAAACACAAGGCAATCACAAACATCTTTACCACTGTCGCAGCGAGTTTCACAAAGAAAACTTATCTTCTGTAAGTTATTAAGTGATAAGCTTATTTTCAGTTAATTTGCTTAATTAAGATTTAAACACAATGTCTATATAATTTCATATCCAGATTATAAAATATACTGAGTAACACAGCGCGAACCAATATGAAGCTTTTTGTAACAGAAGAAAAAATCATATTTTGCTGACATTATGATTCTTTTTGTTAACCTTCTCATAATGATAACTGAAATGCTGAAATGAGGTAGTAGAGCCTCCTTTCAGCATCAGTATTTCTCACAAGTAACTATGAAAATGGTGAAAAATTACTAACCTTATCCTGTCCTCTTCAATGGCACGCAGCTGTTTGTCTCTCTGAAGAACATCCAGGACTCTTTCTCTCTCCAGAGCGTGAAGAAAACTTAAATCCATCTTTACACAACAGCCTCTGATCATCTGTCACTGGTCCACTCCTCTCTGTCTCTCTTCCTCTCTGCTTCAAGTGTCTTCTTTTTGTTACATTCTCCTCCTCCTCTGCTCTTTAACCCTGCCCCTTTACTGGTCCAAGGCTCACGCTTTAGTCTTCTGGAGCTGAAACAGTAAAAAAAAAACCCAGTGAAATAGTAAAGGTTATTCTAGGGGCTGGTCCTTATCCAGATCTCCACAGAATCTCCATCCACATCAGAGCCAGATATAGCCCTCCTGAGCAGATAGTTGTGTTTCCACTTGGACAATTAAACTTCACTGTCTACCCTGTCAATTGTGGAAAAACCCTCTTTAATATTATTTTATCTAAAGGCAAGTGAAAAACCACAAGTCTGCTGCTTGATAATTCAGATAGTCAGTGAGCTAGAGTAACCTCAGAGCTCCTCTGAGCAACACATGAGATTAGAAAACACATTACCACATTTGGGCAATATCCTGATTTGTTTCCCCTGGGCTTTTCTCACACTGCTCATGTCATCATCTTTCACTCCTTTGTCAGTGTCACAAGCCTCCCACCCCCCACAGTAGTGTTCAACCCCTCTCCTGGCAAACCACCAAAGCTTCCTCAGCTGCAGAAAGAGCAGTGATGCTTGATGGCAGGGCTGCAAAACAAACCAAATGCCAACCCTTGCATTATTGATGGTTGATGTGCGTCTGTGTTCTAGTTTCTTTTTTCTTTGTGTTTTTTTCAAATCTTATTAAAGCAGCTAAATATCAATTTCAAAAAGAAAGGCAACACCTGAAGCTTTACATTTTGTAAATAAAGATAGCCATTTTGTAAAATTTAAAGAGAGACTTAAATATTTTATTTATCATTACATTTTTATTTTGTGAAATACGCATGTTTGCTTTCATGCCCAGAGTTAATTTAAAAAATTGATAACACTCTTATTTCTCTATGTTAACTATGAAGATATTTCCTAAAATGTCAGACTATTCATTTAAGCTCCCATTTATCTCATAAGAGGGTTCAAATAGTGCTCACCTCAATTAGGAACAAAACCATTTCTCTCTTCAGCACTAGACAAGTGAAGCATGGTGAGCAGAGAGGAAGTGACCTGTTGAATAGATGAATGCCAGTCTGTGTTGCTAGATAAGAGCCTGTCCTTGTTATTATCCAGAGCTGCCAGGAGGCTGGAGAAAACAATCAGCGTCAGCCGTAATTAGGCTCACAGAGGGACACAGTGGTTATCTGTCCTCTGCTGACGTGCACCATGCCTGAAGGGATTCTCTCAAGTTGTAAATATCAATGAGGCAAGATGTGAAGAATTCTACAAGAGGAAGGTTGTGATGCAATGGACATTTCATCATCTGTGATTTGATTCCTCATTTAAAGACCAATAGCCCAATGACAGGAGGCTGTTAAGTGTATAGGGGATGATCATCAGCACATCAATGCAAGTACACTCATATCACTCTTGCCTCTATGCGAGAGGGACTGTAATGATTCAGGCTGTCCGTGGTTTGGTGGTGACTGTGACTTGACATTCGAGAAGAGAAGGTGGTCTACCCACCACAGCTGTGACAGTAAAGAACTCCTGACTGATTACAAGGGCACCCAAATAGATTGTGAGCAAGAACAAAACGATCACAGGGTCTCTGACACGTTTCCCACCCAGAGCGTAGTTTCCTGGAAGACCTGTGTGAGCAACTGCATACCTCATGTCAGGCCTGGCGGCATGTTTGCGCTTACAGCCACAAGCAAATTCCAAGTAAAAGCCCATTGATGGTCACGCTCACAAATATCAAGCTCTGACACACAAACTGTGGGTTCTTTATTTTAGAAATTATGACCTGTTCTTCCAAAAGCTGACGGCATCACACAAACCCCGTAGAGAACTGAAAGTATGTCAAAATACTCTGCAGGAATTTTTCTGCATGGTGTTGACATCTGTGTATTTTTAAAACCATGCAATTGGTTTCCAAGCAGTTTAACAGCTCGTCTTTGTGCAGTTTTACACTGCTAAATTGGAGTTACAAGGAAACTCACTTGTGACAGCAACTTGTACATTTTCACTGTACTTCACTGAGAGACATAACACAGTGAGTTGCACCTGCTTTTGCAAACATTTTAAGACTTAAGTGAAAAATAATAATAATAAGATTCAAATCTGCAATACATGTACAGATTAATACATATGCCTTTGTCAACCTGTGACACAAGAATGTAGAATGTCAATACACCTCATGCTGCCAGCAGGAGAGTAAACAATGCAAGAAACTTCCACTTGTACAGTGCATTCAGACATATGCACCTTACTGCAGCAAACCCTTTGTTGCTAAATCACCTTTCCTGGAGAAAAAGTACTGAGTCAGTCCAGCCTGTTGTACAGCAAAGTCAAAAGAAATGCAAACTGGTTTGTGACATGAAAACTAGGTCACTTTAGACGTAAGAGGTGCAGAGCAGAAAGCTGTAAGATCTTACCTTCAGGCTCACTGCACTGCCGGAGTGGCAAGCTTGAGGAAGTGGCAGATTTTATAACAAGAGGCAAACGTACAGAGCTTGGTTTCCTTCCTTTTTGTGTTCACATGTACTGTTGCAATCTGGAGCTGGCAAACAGAGCAACTGCTGGTTGGCTATATCTCACAATGGGTTTGTAAGAGTTCCTTTGTGTTAGTTGTAATACTGTGTGCAGAAAATGTTTCTGTACAGCCCAAAACATAATTGGAAAGGAATAAAGAATACAAGTCACAATTTCAGTGTGGAAGAGTTTTATATGAAATTGTGTATTTGACCATAGCTGCCATTTCTGACAAGACTGACAAACTCTATGCATTATGGAAATGTATATATATATTTTCCACAAATGACCTACCAAGCTCGACTTCCAGACAGTTGCTGTGAAGAGCAAAGATAAAAAGGCTGAACAGAAACTATGAAGATACCAGAAATTATTTCAGCGCACACACACACACACACACAGTCATGGATGGGTTAATATATGGGACACCATTTTGGGCAACAAACAACCACAAAGAGATGAAAAATTACTACAAAGAGATGCAAACAACCAAAAAGAGATAAAGACATTACTAGAAAGAGACACAGAATAACTACAAACAAAATGAGTTGTTTGTATTTATTTTATGTCTCTTTCAGTCTGGGTCTCTCACTCCTGTGCAGGATGTCGGGGGCATTTTACATGTCTGTGCCCAGGGACAAATTTGTTTCATAATCCATCCATGCATACAGTACACACACACACACACACACACACACTCAAATATGTCATTAACCAAACCAAAAATTTACAAAATACTTAATACAGCACCAATGTTGTTTTTAAGAAAATACAAAAAAAACAACTACCATGAACTGTGGTGAAAGTGTTATTGTCGAGTACCAAAACCTATATTTTTTATTCGATTCTTTCGAGTTTTTTCCCCCGGCTGTTGCAGCAAACTCTCCAGCTGTCTGGCAGCAATTTGTTTCCAGATTGTCATGTGTTTCTTGAAGTGCCCCTGTCAATAAAAGCAATTGTAGTATAAATAGATTCTTCTTCCATCAATACTTTAAGTGTTTCTTTTCCCTTTTATTTTGTTCCCGCCAAACGTTCCCATCTGAGGAAACACTGCCACTCAGCAGATGTGACGGTGTTTTTTGGTTCAGAGCACCGGAGCCTCAATCATAAAAAAGCCCTCTGAATTTTCTCTATAAAATCATTTCACTAACAAAGACCACGCCTACGAACGTAGAAGATTAACAATGGTTTATTGCTTGTAATGGAGCCGAGACAGATTATATGAAAAGAACGGATCGAGTGCCGAGAGGGTAGGCTGAGGTATGTAGGGATGGGGGAGAGGGTCGAGGAATGAGGGGTAGGGGTTGAGGTGTGATGGATGAAGGGCTGAGGGGAAGACAGGTGAGGGATGAAGGGGAGGAGTCAGATATGCGCCGATGGATGCGTGAGTGAAGAGCAGACCAGTGTCTGCTGGCGAGAAGGTGTGCGGGAACCGGTGGAGGCGAGACTTGGGGTGGGTGAGTCGTCTCTTAGTCTGCAGACGTGCGGAAACCTCCCTGGTTCCTGTATGCAGACAAAGAGAGAGAAGAGAGCAGAGGGAGAGAGAGAGAGAAACAGAAAGGGATTTGGGTGGGAGGGATGAGAAAGTCGCGTCAAGGGGACGTGAACGGAAAAGGTGTGCTTAAGTACTTGGTGTGCGGAAATTGGATGAGTTTGAGGCGTGGCCTTAGCTCCCGAATCTAGTTTATAAAACTTAATTAATCAAAACATGATCAAAAACAAATATACAGCTTTCACACATCAAATAACAATAAAACCTTTTTGGGGATCTGTCGTATTACAAAAACCCTGGATGGAACTTAACTGTGTCCACGTGGACAGGGGCCTGTTGTGCAGACCAGTACCGCTTTCTTTGGAAATTAAAGCTTCATTCGACAAGGCCTCTGATTTTAGGCAGTCTGTAGATATGTCTTGAGCTGTAGTGTCTCTTCCACTGATAACCTGGCGTGGTAAAAGCTGAGTCCGGTCAGAAGCTCGATGTCTCTGACTCGTGCTGTGTGAAACTGCAGCCATTTCTTCACCCACGTCTCGTTCAACCCATGCTGCAAAGACAGAAGATTTAATGGGTGATCTATTAAAAATTCTCAGCTTTGATCATTTTTTCTACTGTGGGATCTGTCAGCAGATTTCCACAGAGGTTGGCTGACGAGTAGCAGAGGAGTCAGTGGTTTTACTCACAGCACAGTTCTCTGTGTGGTCAGGTCTGTGGGGCAGGATGAAGGACTTGGCCTGCAGGGGACCCTCGCAATTAACAGGGCTGAAGGTCGAGTTCCCGCAGCTGGTCAGGATCATGAAGAAATGCGTCGGGATGGGAGCCTCATTCCTGAAGAAACATGAGATAACAGGGTTTAATATGCTGCTGCCTCCTTTCTCGAAAGCTCTCATTTTAACATTTGATGTGTGCAGAAAAAAAACCTGAGCTGAATGGTCAAAACTCAAACTAAATTTTGGTTAAGTTAATGTCCCTGAAAATTAGGTTTTAAGAGATTAAAATTCAAACACTCATCAGCACTGTGTGGGTGTAGTTTGATTAGATTTGACAAACCACCACCCCTCACAGTAAGAAGCTGATGGAGAAAATGCATTCTCAGGGCCTTAAAGTTATTGCAACAGTGCGAAATCAGTCCTTGTGGGTGTGTAAAAGCAGCAGATAAATACAGTACTTTAATTCAAATGTAAGTTTTATGTCAAATGTTTAATTCACTTTTAAAGCCAAAACTTTTGGAAGGTTTACTGCACTCATGACAAAATGCAATGGAGCAAGAAGAATATCTCAAATCTTGAGATATGGAGGCTTTGCACAATACCCTTCAAAGCGAGTATATCGACAAAACATATGCTTGTGCATATGCAGTTGCCTTGATGTAGGTCTAAAGACTTAAAGCTTGGCTTTTTGATTGAATACTTGCATCGGACCTAAGTTTAGTACAAAACTTTCTGTTCTAAAGAATTAACTATAAAAGAAACTGGAAATGTTTTCACCAGTAGTATTTTTGTATTCAAGGAAGAGTGAGACCTCAAAGGAAGTATCGTCATCTCCCACAACTTATTTATAAATACACATTGCTCTTTCCTCTACTAACCCATGTGTGAAGGCTGTATTTACAAAATTAAGTTGAAATCTATATTGCTCATTGATTATCATAAGCACAATCAATTGTACAGTTGGAACAATTAGTCAAATAGATCAATACACAGAAAATAAATTGACAGCTATTTTGATATTTATTTTTCAAGAACAAAAATGCCAAACATTTATTGTTTCAAACTTCTCTAATGTGAGGATTTGGAGCTTTTCTTCATCATATATGACAGTAAAGTTAATATTTTTGGGTTTTGGACTGTAATTCGGACATAGGAAGCTATTTCAATAAGTCATTATTCAAGAAAAAAAAGGCACATTATGTATTTGTTGTGCGGCCCTAACTACCTGCCTGGAGTGTGTGCCGCTGACTTACCTTAAAATTGCTCTGAGTGCATCAACGTTTCCATCAAAGTCTTCATCAAATATCGGCCCACTCATGATGTTGACTCCGTTCAGTTCTTGAGAATATTTTGGAAGCAGGTCATCATGGATATAATCCCAAACATCTGTGGTTATGAAAATACACACAATTACCTTTTAGTTCTCCAACAATGCAACGTATGTTCATTGTGAAGCTACTGCCAGGACACTGTTAGTTTAGCTTGTATAGATTAAACAAACAGCAAATAATGTGTTAAAGTGTTAGTGTGCTTTAGAGGTGCTCACAGATGGATTTTGTTACCTTTGGACAGAGCAAGACTCTGCTTCCCCATATTGTAAGTCTGTATGCTAAGCTAAACTGTCTGCTAACAGTCTCTTGTCTTTATGTTGAAGGTACATACATGGTGATATTAATCTTCTTATTTAAATCTCGGCAAGAAAGCAAATAAGGGTGTTTTCCAAAATGTATTGTACAGTCAGTTTAAGGTATTGTAAAGCAAATGGTCAGCAAAGTTTACATGTGTTATTTATGTGTTGATTTAATTGTATTAGAGATGGAATATTGTTTGGGCCTACTGGTTTGTTTTGTGATATTTAAGTTAACTGGCCTGTCTTCATGTATTTCCTGCCTCCTGACCAGAGGTTCACACAGTCTGACACAGTCATCTGCCACCAGGGGGCGGCATCTGTCAGCTGATTACTATATGGCAGGGGTATTCAATTAGATTTCAAAGAGGTCTAGTTAGAGAAAATTTCCTGAAGCAAAGGTCCGGAACATCAAAACGACGAACTTGCGTTATCATTCAGTACTATAACCTATAGTTGTATCAACACATGTCAAACAACACTGTCAAATCAAATAAGTTTTCACATCAAACTGGAGGGATAATAAATAATAACTATTCAAATATAAATTCTAAATTTAAGTAAACTAAAGTGCCTAATTTTTAGAAAAAATGTAATAAAAAGTGTAGCATGAAGTGATGAAGTGTAGTCTTAACCAATTTTATAATAAACACTCAACACATCATAACAAATGAACAGCTGTAATGCCTCCTCTTCTCTTTCATTTCCTCTTACAGAGCTACCACTTTCCTACTTTCTGTTGTTCAGTGAGAAACGTGAGCTCCAGCTAGCATATTGGAGATCTATGAGATATTCTGGTTTTGGATAACTGCCCGTGGGAGGAATGTACATGTAAATATCTGTACATTCTTGATTAAAAGTCATGTGAAATCTCTTTTATCTTTCGTCTCCTCAATTCTGGTGTGTTTCCAAAACGTCTCTGGTGAATCTCGCGGACTCGACTCGCAAGCATCGGTATGCACAGATTTGATTGGCTGAGCAGCGTCACATGAGACGATTGGAGCACATGGTCTGTGAGTTTCCTGGTCCTTTAAACCAGTACAGTAAATGCTAGAAAAGCTGTGCGGGTTAAAATAGAAACGCTCCGTCACGAGGTAGTAAGTCTCAATAATAAATGTGCTGTAGGTCGGCGGTCCGGAGAGGACGGCGGCTGGGTCCGGATCTGGACCGCGGTCCGCCTATTAGTGACCTCTGCTATATGGGCTTCTGGCATAACACAAAGGGTAGTGTCTGGGGGGGGGGACGACTTCATACTTCATACTTCATAGCAAGTTTCCATTTACAGTGTGGGTGGTCCTAGTGGAAACCCAAGCCTAGCTGTGTTGTCTGAAACACTTAACTTTTAATCACCCGACACAATCAACAGTCTGGTGAATCATTTCAGTGCAATTACGAAAAAAATACCCGTAAAGTGAATCTTAGTGTGAAAAAAATGTTTTTGCCTACAGCAGGATGGCAGGAGGATTAAGTCTTGGAAAGTTCCTCTGACTAAACCTTTAATTGTGCTTTACAGAAAGAGCACGACTAAATTAAAGTACAGTAGACCCATATAATCACAGCGGTTAGATCTTTAGACTCCTGTGAACCAAAAGTATAGCCTGTATTTAGGAAATCATGTTTAAAAAGTACAATATTGAATATAAATGGCTCATTGGAATGGGCAATACATGCTCTCAGAAAACTTTTAACAATTTAGCAAAACAGAGCCTGACATAATGTCTAGTTGTGATATTCACTACTCAATTAAATTGTTCAGCTCTCATTCAGCACAAAAGCTTCAGTCGGCAAATGAACCCTTCTGACTTCTCTGGAAGGAAATTCTAAACTCATGCATCACCATGATTCACATTTCCAACACTGGGTGCAGCAGGAAAACCAGGAACCAATATCTACTTGCAAGATTGACTCACCTTTAAATGCAGGGAACATTGGTGCCATGTTGCTTGTGATAAGAGAGTCTGTCTCATGTCCACTGGCACTCAGATCTATAGAGAGAAAAATGAGAGGTGAGGGAAAAGTCAATTTGTTTGCAATTTGGATATGGATGTACACAAACTGCATGCTGTAAAAGTCTAATGTGTACTGATCTGCTGTTTACAGTCACGCCAGATGCAAATTCAAAACATGCACTTCGGAATATTCTGGATGTAATGTTATCGGTGACACATGTGTATATATGTACATAGCTGTAGCTATATATAGTTCATGTTACCATATTTGAATATACATCTTATTAGCCTACAGCCTATGTAAAGCTCTGTGTTTTCAGAATGAAGCTTTTCTTCACTCTTTCAGGCTCTCACTTCCTTTTGTGCAGCTACCTGAAACCTGAATTTCATTAAATATACAGTGACTCTCCTGTGAGACTCTTACTGTTGCAGAGCAAAAGCATGGGTGCATTGTGTATGAGAATGTGGCTCTAAAACACGTCAACTTCAATTCAACACCCGGCTGGGGATTGCACGCTATGACCCCCTCCACCACACACACACACTCACTGGGGGGATGCAGCAGGCCATAGGACAGAGTGGGGTTGTCTCTGTAGCGTGCACACAGCTGGCTGGCGGCCGGTGGGATGCGCACGTCAGCACGAACACACGCCTCCGACTCTGGGCTCAGGGGTCGGACTCTGGTCTGAGAGAGAGGATCAGTCAGTGTTGGACAGTGTGGAGCTGTTGTGTAAGATCACTCGGCTAGGTTTTATATGGGTCAGCGAGGACATTGTTTCTGTTTGCAGAGCTCTTTAAAAAAAAGAATCTCCCCACACTCCCCTTCCCTGTTATAGAATAAAATGACAGATTTTTAACCAGAACATGCCATTTTTGAATTTTCTTTATTTTTAAGAAATTTCCTGGTAAGGACTGTGTAGTTTGGCACCAATTAGAGGGAAAATAGAGACACTGTTCATTTTGGAAACTTCCAATTGATTCATTTCAAAGAATCGCTAGTGTAACAGTGAGTCTTTAATTCAATGAACTGCAGAGAGTAAACAGCCATGCTAGAGGCTTGTGAGTCTGTATTTTGCCCTGGTGGTAATTTGAGGTAAATGCAAACATCAGCATGCTAACATGCTCACAATGAAAATGCTAACATGCCAATGTTTAGCAGTAGGGCCTACATTTACCATGTTAACCATCTTAATTTAATGTTAGCATGCTAACATTTGCTAATTAGCGACAAAAGCAGAACAGCTGAGGCTGAAGGAAATGTCTTAGTTTTGGAAGTATTTGGTCATAAAACTATTGGATAAATAATAATTTTACCAGCTGGAGAGGCTAAATGAAAAGTTGGGGTATTGCCAAAGTTACAGTAAATATCTTGATGGACATGGATTTCATGTCGATAGATTCAGTAGCTGTTAATATTTCACTGTGGACCACTTTGGTCCAGATATTGCCATCCATAGAGCCTCTCTGCTAACATGGCTACAACCTTTGAATTTCTTTACAGGCAGACAATACAATTCTAAATCAATGGGAAATAAATCAATATCCAGTGATTCATGAATAATTAATCATACTTGCTTGAGTTTAAATTGAGATTTTCTTTCAATGACATTCCTATTTCCCCCTATAAATAGTACCAATGTATACAACTCTTCAGAGCAACCTTATGTGAAATTATTAGGAAATTGCAAACCGGTAAAATTAAGTATTACTAAATATACTGTCCCTGATTACAGGCAGAAAAACACATCATCAAAAGCTGTGCATATTTTCAAACATCCTGTATGTACAAGAATAGAAATTTAAGGCAGACTAGTTTGACGCTAGCTATACATGAAGTTGTTAATATTGAAAAGTTGTGAAATTGATGTTTTCTGTGGGTTGAACATATTAATGTACATTCTTCTATTACACAGATAAAACAAAAAACAATCTAAACCATGATTCTTTCAAGCCAAAATGAACATAGAGAGTACAGTACAAGCCATATTTAGCTTGTACTGTGTTTGGATAAAGCTTAAATGAAAACAAATCTACATCCTCACTTGCTCTATCATTCAGACAGTATAATACAACAGTGTAAACGCTCAAGGGAATGTATCACTCTGCCTGAGGTCACAATTTACACTGAAGCTCAACCGCATAATGAGAAAGACAAGAACTGTTTGAGCCAACATGAGCACAGAAGATGAGTAACAGCCGCTTAGAGGAGGGATTCAGATACTAAACAACCTCTTACAATCTGCAGCAATCTGCAGCCAAACCCTAACCACAGAAGAAATATAGCTGGGACAACTCAACTGTACAGGCTATGTTTAGAGATAAAAGACAGCTCCAAACAGCGGACTCACCAGAGGCTGGATGGTGTACGACACCCAGAGGGGCATGAGGCGATCTTTACTGTATCCGTTGAGATAGTTAGACTGATGGAGAAGACAAAAGGTGGCACCTGGTTGGACGACGTGAGGGGTGCCAAAGGGATGGTGTAGGCGGCGTAAGCTAGCTTTAACACCTAAAGGGGAAAGTGTACAAATGTCACACAAAATCTTCAATAAAAACAAACAAAAAAACCCAACAACATTAGAAATGCAAAAAATAAGATACTCACTGGAATTAACTGTCATAAGATGTTTGTTCATATCTGCCTCCTAAAAAGAAATTCACACTTCTTGTTAGCATGCTTGCATTACATACATTAAAACCTGCCATGAATCTATAGTCCCACACTTTCAACATGCACATCAGAAGCTTGTGAACTGACTGAAGTGACTTTTTGTTAGTTTGAGGGCAGTATAAGGGTACCTGTACTTTTTGTACAGCATTATATTTCACAACATGTTAATCGTCTGCATCACTAAATGGCCAACTGTTAAATATGATGCATCTACTTCAAACTTGTTCAAGCACACAGAGAGGGAAACATTATTTTAAAACAAAACGTAGCCCCCCAAAAGTGAAGCAAGAACATACTGATTGCTCAAATTCATAGCAATCCATCCAACAGTTGTTGGGATATTTCAGCCTGGACTGACTAACTGACAGACACTGCCATTCTTTGAGCCACGCTGCTAACACAGCTAAAAACAAGCGCATGATCTCAGTAACGTATTAGCACATACCATTGTCTTAGTTTGAGATGCACAGGTGCACTGCAGATCATCAGTGGAGACAGGGTCGCTGGCTTCACAGGGGGTATCATGGGAGAGCTGTGCTGGGTGAACTGGGAAGTGGACTGGACTCTTCAGAAGGTGGTTCAGGCTGCCGTGAGTCCCGTTGTTTGGAGCAGGACGAATACCGAGGAGGTCTGAAGGAGAAAAAGAGTAAGAGAGAGGATGGGAACAAAGAAGCATGTCTGTGCATTTGATAATAAAAGAAAAAACACATTTTCAAGAACCTTCATTTCATAAATTCAGCCATCATTAGTAACTTTAGGTATCACGCAGGTTTCAAACTGAATTTAAGCTAAGTAACAAAGTTGCCTTTATATTAGGTTTCTTGAAATCCTTTATGGTTCTACCAGCCTTGAGCCACTCAAGTCATATACTGTATACAAGGCAAGCACTAAAACTTTTTTTGTTGCATAATTAACAGTCCATAATTGGACAGTAAACTTGAACAAATTATTTGCAAGTTAAAAAGTCATCAATGAACATCATCTGTCTGTTACAAACATTTCTAAACATTTAGATTCAAGCATTATATTCTACTCTGACCTACTATAACATACTTACTGTAAGTAGAAGTAGTTTTTCAATGCAATGTCATACGTATTTTGGGTGTTTCTCTTAATTTTGAATTCCAAATGCTTTGGTAGTTGCAAAAGTGATTATTTCCTGCTGTTCTTTTTTTTTGGAGGCAAGGTACCAAACTGATATTCAGTGCCGGAATTTAATCTGTTCCCTCTTCTGAACTGTGTTAAAGCTGTGGTAGGCAACGTTGGAGAAACTAGCAAGAGACAGCTACATTTTGAAAGAATCCATCATTAAAATCTCACCACCTCCCTTCAGGCTGCCCTCCAAAGCCACTCCCCCAAAACACATTTTCAATTGCAGTGAGTGCACAGGCAGAGTGTGTGCAAGAAGGCAGGTTGGTTGGTAGACAGGAAGTTAGACCAGCCAATCAATTCACTGGCCTTGTGGAACAGATTATTTTCATTTTTGTGCCAGATAATTTGATTTATTGATTGCTATCAGGATGTAACGAAAATTTCAACAAATACAACAGAAAATTAAATTACCCCAGCTTTAACTGTGTTGCTGTGCTCTTACAATTAACCTGCTGAGTAAAATGTTTTCATAACTAAGAGAATTGATGACTACTGTGAAAATTAGGCCCAGGTTGTAAAAAAAAACAACATTTTACTTAATGTCAATAACAAGAGGAATTGTGAACAATTTAATTTTTGTTGTAAAATAGTTTGGTTTCAGTCAGGACAACTTTCATCAAAGTTGTCAAAGTAAGTTATGTTTGGGGATATGACTCTGTTCTGTTTGCACTTCCAATTGCCTATGTGTAAAAGACATAAGGCAGGGAGAGCTCACATCTCTGCCCATCAATGCTTGCAAAGGAATCAGCAAGGGTAGGCAGGCTAAAGCAGATATAAGGCGTCTTGTGTGTAATTTAGCAATGAATGCTAAGAAGGGAATCAGATGAGCTGGCAGCTAATGTGGCTGGCTTTGAGATGGGATTGATGTGCTGGGATTGTGAGTTGAGCCTGACTTCATTGCTTCCCTGAACTAACTAAATCTACAGCCAGCAGCTGGTTATCTTAGCTTAGCATAAAGACTGGAAATGGGGAAACAGCTAGCCTGGCTGTTTATTTTGCTTGTTTAATCCATACAAAACCAAAGTGCAAATACAATACATTGTAGTTTTATGGGAGGTTATGTGCAGGATTATTTGGTGGCTGCTAGCAGTACTTCATGAAGTATCCTCTAGTCACCTGGCAACCTCACATGCCTACCTCACATGCCATCAGTACATGAGAGTTGCTGGTCCTTCTCATATAAGAAAGTGAATAAGCGTATTTTCTAAAACGATGAACTATTCCTTGAAATGCTGATGTTACAGCTACAAGCAACTTACCACACATGAGGTTATATATTTCAATGTTTTCAAAAGGGGGCACAACAGTGTTTTCTTTAAATCCTGGACCGTGGCCAATGAAGATTGCCTGGAGAAAGTAGATACATATTAACACACCGGTATTCATTCATTTATTTGGCATTTCTAGATACAAATGAAAGAGTACAATGAAATAAATGGAAACCTTCTCTCTGTAATAACAAGATGCCAAACACTCAGTACCATGATTAGACCACATGTAAATATTTGAAATGAACTAAAGTAGCAAAGCAGGGATTTCAGTTCTAGGAAAGAGGTTGGTGTGGCGGGATTTTGAGATATTTGCAGGTGAGTAAACTGTCCATTTTAAGCGTACTTTGCTCTCTTTCTCTGCTGTGTGTAGGCAGGCTGAAAGCCAAATGTAGAGTAGTTGACTTTTCTTAACTTACAAAGTCAGCAGACTTGCAAGCAAATTATACATCCAGAAATATACACAGATGTACTTTGATGACTTTAACATGAAAGTGGCAGACAGAAACTCAAAGAACTCAACGGACAGCTTTTATGATTCAGCATCTGGTGAGTGTCTGAAGTTTCTTTCATAGCTAAACTGTATCTTGAGTTTTATTGTGTTATTAGCTGTAATTGTGACCTACTGTCCCATGTTGGCATTATCGGGACTCAAACAGGATTTCGTGACAGTGTTTATTGTGGTGGACAAACACACACAACTTCCCTCCTCTCACCTGCATGTTGGTGAAGAGGTTATCTGAGCCGTGGAATCCCCCTGTGCAGTACTTGATATCCGCACGGTTACTGTCGAGATAGAATAACAATAATTAAGGGTAGAAGTCACTATAACACGACTGACAGTTACTGATATGTGTTTTTATCTTATTTTCAAGGAACAGTTCGTCCCAAATGATCTCAATTTCAGGGTCAAGCAAGTTTAATTTTATATAACCTAAAGAGCGACTTCAAATACACTGTTGTTTATTGCATCTGTCAAGTCAACTGATTGAATTCTTCAGCCTGAAGCAATTTTCCAAGATTACATGTTAAGTTGTACAACTCCTCTCCAACATACCACGCTTCATTCATTATAAATGATTGCTAACACTAATTACTGTAAATGCTTCAACTTCTGTGTGGCCAAAGAAACTTTTTTTTATCATCAGACGTTTACATCCGCCTCCATGACATCTACTGTACTATAATTCACACAAGACTAGACAACTCCTGACCAACAACTGTAACAGCTCTGGCATCTTATACTGCATATAAACAAAATCTAACTGTACTTTATACGGTGAATCTGTAAGCATTCACTTTTAAATCTGCAAGACGCAATTGGTAAAACAATTTTCACCACTGAAAGACATCTGCCCCGTAAAACAGCACTATTGCTACATTTTACATTTTAGTCTTTTACCAAGGTAAAGGTTATTAGGAATGTGGACTCTTTTATACTTAGTCCTCAAATGTTAAGATTTCCATTCAATTAAATGGACAGGTAGTTTTACATCACTCGTGCACTTAAAATTCTCACACAACACAAAATATATGAGTTTTTAAAATGTGGTTATTTAAAATGAACAGGCTTGAGAAACTTGCAACTTTACTTCTGTTTACTTTATTATACTTCACTTAGTCAGTGAAGGTAGTCACTTCTCTTTACTTGACTTTATCACTTTACTTGGCATTTTACTTTACCTCGCATTAAGTCACTTCATTTAGTACAACATGCTGATAATCCTCAGTTCAGTGACCGCAACTTATAGCCAAATGAGTGCAAAAGGCCTTTTTGACCTACTTTGGCAGCCAAAAAAACTAAAATGGCTAATATTGTTTTCTCCTTGTTAGTACTTGACCTTGCCACTTCGCTTTACCTTGCTTCATTTTATTTTGTCACTTTGTGCAAAATGTCTATTTTATTTTCTCCTTGCCAGTCAATTTGAGAACTTTTTGTGCTTGCAGAGTCCTCATGAAAAACACAGTCAATTAAAATAATGAAATAATTAAGTAACATAGTAATCTAGTGTAATAAATCTGCTGGATCACCTGATTGCGTATAACAAAATAATCTAGTCTTAATGGTCCACTGGTTAGCTTTTGAGTTTTCAGCTACTTCTAATAGTGTTTTTCAGTGAATGGAGCTGGCTCTAGGCTGAAAAATGCTTCTTGAGGCTGCATGTAGGCGAACATACATGAGCTTGTTTCTTTTATATTTGTATGTACAACTTGTACAACATTAATGCTTTTATTTCTTTTCTCTGTTTCTAACCAGCCTCCTGCCAGGAGTTGGATCAACCAATCAGCTTGCTTGAAGCGGAGGTCTGTGTCACACATTGTTGACATTTTGGAGGTGTGCGTGTGTGACCTTCAGTTGTCCTCTTTTCAGCGTCTTTCTTCCATTTTTGACACATTCTCAACACAGGGAAAACTTCGAGACAGCGTACTGACAAATGACTTACAGCGCCGCCTGCCAACCTTCCTTCATATAGAGGTGGCCTCTCTCTATGCGTTTGTTGTTAGCATAGTGCATCCTTTTGGGGAGGTTTTCTTTGAGGTAAGGCCTCATTGGCTGGTCAGAGGTCCTGCACTTCAGAACAGACAGAAGAGGAGAATCAACACACAGCTGAGGAAGAATGGACTTGTTTGATGAAAAGTCAAGCAAGCAGATAATTTATCATTCTTCTTATGAATACAAAAGTCACAGTTGGAATACTTCGCATACCGACAAGTTCTTCACAAGGCCCTCATAGTCGACTGAGGAAAGAAAAACAGAAAAAGGTCAGCCACGCTGGTTACAAACAAACTGACACTGAGTGATGCAGTAAAGCTGGGAAGGAGAGAAGTCGAGTGTTATTGGCAGGAACGCACAGGAAAAGTAATTATCTGGGAGGCGACTGGGTCTGATGCGAGCAGCAGGGCCTTGGATGACAGAAAAGTCGCCAGTGTTGTCCAGGTAGGTTGACAAAATTGCTGTCTTTTCACACGAAGCCTCCTCCATGCCTGTTGTGGATATACAACACAACTCTACAGTGATATTGCATGATATGATTCTCCTATATGCTTACTTATTACTTATGATACTCAACATTGTGTGATATGTTATCTTAGGTAATTCAGCAATTAAGACAGTTAGAAGCTTGTGCTGAATAACAGGAAACCGGGCCCTGACGACAATACACTCTGACACACTTCACACTTTTCTGAATATAGTCACGCACACACACTTTTACAGCCCTTAAGGTGCACTAGAACATGCTACATAAACTGAATTCAACATATATGGATATCTATACAAAACACAGCAGGGGTGCAGTCTCCTAAATATATACTCAGGCTTAGCGGAAGAACAGCAGACTTGCTGTTAGGCCGTTGTGCTGTGCATGTATCCAGATATATCTGTTTGCATTTCTATAATAAATATTTGGTACTGAACGGACTTCTCAGACTCCTCTCAGTACTTCCCTCATCAACCAACTCGGGGAAGTCGTTGCACTTCAACACTGTAAAAAAAAGAGACTATTAATTTGTCTTTTTTTCATAAATGGTCAAGATTTGAGTTGAAGACTATACAAATGTGGCCATGGTAGCATGAAATAATGCATGATTTTGTATGATTTTTCTTGTTTATTTCCCATTTGCTGATGTTGTTTAGCTTAAATGTTCTTCCCTTGTAGTGGCACACAGATTTATCTTGCCAGAAAGGTGCCTGAAGATCCGAAGACTTACTTACAGCCCTTAAAATTTACAGCACATTTTTAGATTCAGATTTACAGTATAACATATCTTGACATCGTTTTGGGTGTAACATGTGGACATGTTGAATCTTTCTTGTCACTTGTCCTTGATGATAAGCTGCAGACTAATAACTAGCACAGTAAGTCAAAATTAAAATCTTCTCTTGGAGATTATGTCCTTCATGAGGATAGCTGGGCATCGCCCTGAGCCACATTCACTCCAGCACATTGATATTTAGTATACCTAATTACAAGACTAAACATACGGTCTCCAGATGTCCAGAGAAACTTCTCATCACAAAATATCCTCTTAACACACCACTGACAACAGTACTCACCGATTTTGCATCAAATCTTTCTCTCTGACAATTATCAGTAGCTTTATCTTACAACAGGTGGAATGACTCTTTTTTCTGTACAATGACAAGAGGCCGTATCACAGCTATGTCAAGGCTCACCGTGGTCTGATACGATTATCAGGTTGACACAGTGCTGCAGGTCTCTCTGTAACAGGCCATCCATTAGCATGCCCACAATCCTGTCCACATTTTCCAAGGCCTGAACGACCTGAAGGCACAACAGCATTTGAAGCTTTAACAGAATTAACGTGTTACTGTGGCAGAAGAACCATGCTCAGAAACTGTAAGTGCATCATGGAAACACCTCAAAAACAACTTGTTTCAGCAAATAAATAATTAGCAAATGTAATTAACCAAAATGGCTTTGTCAGCATGGTTCATAACCTTGACTTTATTAAATGGGGTTTGGTTTAGTTTAACATTCTGAATAGAGGAAAATCTTCAACAAAGTCAGTTGCCCTTGATTTTATCCTTCCTTGGGTAACTATGACCTGGATGACTGCGAACCTTCACAATGGAGGAAAGATGCAGAATGAAAAATAAAATAAAACAAACTGGCTCTAGCTTATAAAAATAACCAATTCCTTTGACACTGACAAGGTAAAATTTTAGATAAGGAACTTTATTTTTTAACATATTGTTTAAACTATCATTAAATATGAATTATTATCATTAAATAACTGAAAGATTAGACAATTAGTTGTTCATAACTAAATGTTCATAATATTTCTTTGAATGGCTACTGTGATAATGTAGAACTGGAACGATTAGACGATCGACACAAAATTAATTATCAACTATTTTGATCAATTTACTAGTTTCAGTTTCTCAAATGTGAAGATTTGCAACTTTTCCTGTGTTATGTGATGGTAAGCTGAATATCTTTGCGCTTGGACTTGAAGACGCCACATTGGGCAGCACCTTGAGGTTTGTCTAGTGGTTTTTCAGTTTATAGACATTTTATAGAACAACTTAAAAAAAAAATTAATAATTAATAATGAAAATAATCATTAGTTGCAGCCCTAGTCGTATATCACACAGCTCCAGGAACAGAATTTCACTTTCTCTACTGGCGTTTTCTCGAGCTTTCAATTGCATCTCACTGTTGTCTTCAGTGGCTGGCGTTTTTCACAATGCCTCCCTCACATACACAGGATGATCATCTGTTTATTATTATTATCTGTTAGTGTTGTAGTCAAGAACGGCCCAAAACGAGACCAAGTCAAGACCAAGACCAGTTCCCCACATTACATGTGAAACATGATCATTGGTACTTCTCAAGTTGATCTGAAAGATCCACATCCCCATTAAAACACCCACATACAAACACTAAGAGCTGAAATCAACCAATTAAGCATCTTTATTCAACACTCCTTTCCCATGCTTACCATCGCGGGGAGGGGTGACAGTCGTTAACAGGAATAACACATGTTTAATTAGGGTTATTGGTTGCATTCAAAGCAATATGTTTTCCATCCAATCAAAGTTAGGATGTTAACAAATAAATCAGACAATGCAAAAGCAATTTATTCCCAAAGTTATGGTCTTGACTGGTCTTGAAATAAAATCCCGAGTCCTCAATATCCGAGACCAAGTACGAATTCTGTCAAGTCCGAGACGAGACCAAGACCATCAAAAAGTGGTCTTAAGACCAGTCTCGAGACCAAGACCAGTCTCGAGTACTACAACACCATTATCTGTTATCACATGAACAAAGTTATACATTTACTGTAGGTTCACGTGATGACAACTGAGATGTCTCCATAACAACAAAATAAACACCAAGCTCTGTTGAAGACCGCGAAGTGCACCTGAAAGCTCTGGAAAAAGCTAGTTATTGGACCTTAGTTGGAGATTTTTTCCAGCTACTGTATCAGGGGTTCAATATTGAACTTTGTCATGATTTTTACGTCTAGTCTGTTGTTCTTTTAGATAATTGACAACCTGCTCACAATTGCTGGTTCCATGTTTAGTGAATGACTAACCTGTTGGCTTCTTGGCCCATAATAATGTCCTGATGAGTCAGGTTCATCCAGGTACAAAGTGTAGAAGTCTGGTCTAAAAACACAAAGACACCAGTTAAGTGTGATGTTCAGCGTTTTTATGATGGTGACTCACACCATCGTCTTTGTCATGATTAAAAGGACATGTAATACCTTTCTCCCTGTGGTAAACTGAGCCATTCAAACAGCGTCGACACCCTCCTCTCAAATGTAATGCTCCTGTGCACCAAAAAAGTACCATGTAATTTATGAACACTTCAATACACCACTACATTATACCATGAATTTTCTTGGGATGAATTTAAAAGCATCTAACGTAATGGAATCACTCACTTGTCATACAGCTTGTAGAAGTCAGGTAAGGTGCCATTGATGGCTACATCTGAGCCAGGCCAGAAGAAGCTTCCTGCTTTCAGTTTGTGACGTATGGCAGTGAGCCAGACCTGAGGGGAGGAGAGGAGCGAGCAGGTAAGGAGATGAAAGGAAAGAAAAGAAAAGGAAAAGAAAGAAGAGGAAAGGAAAAAAGACAAAACAAGAGGCAAGGAAGCAGAAGGAGAGGAAAAGAAATGAGAGGAAAAGAGAAGAGAGGAAAGGAGACAAAAGGAACCGGAAGGAAGGGAGATGGAAAGAATGGGAAGGAAAGAAGACGAAAGGAAAGGAAATGAGAGAAATTGAAAAGTAGTACAAAATAGAAGGAAATAAAGGAAAGGAGTCAAAATAAAAGGAAAGGAAATACAAGCAACAGAAAGGAGATGAGAGAAAAGGAGACATTAGTAGACAAAGGAGAAGAGAGAAGAGGAGAGGAGTGTCATCCAGGTTCATTATTAATTCAGACAAGCTAAGCAGTAGTAAACTAATACGTAACTCATTCATCACAGCAGCAGTGTTTAGTCCATTAGGATAAAAGTGTAATCCCTCACAGCCCAGTCAAGACTGATTGAAATCTAACTCTATATTTGAATGCTAAATCAATACCTATTGGACCGATCTGCTGGTAGAAGTGCTTTATTTATGCAGCAGGCTTGCATGCATGTTGCTCCAGATGTTTATTACGAAAGAATGTATTCCAGGGGTCATTGTTCATCAATTTCTCCTTCCCTCCTGAAAAGTCATATGGCCGCTGCATGGTGTATTTTCAAGAGCAGCAGTCTGTCATGCAATTGAGGAATGAGATTTAAGAGGCATCCCATTTAAATGGAAACCACAAAGCCTATAAACAAGCACAACTCACAGCCCTCACAAGCTGTCATTTTGCACAAGCAGAATCCATAATTATATCAAGAAGCTCATTACAGGGAAAGCAGATGAATGAGCACAATGCTCAGAGTGTGTTAACTTTCACGAGTTACAGAACAATAATGTTGGGCTCAGACTCAGCTGTAGCCTTGCTCCACAAACATTCTCCTAAAGTGGTCCAGAACAGTTTTGCAGCCTCAGGGTTTTCAGGACTAATATTGAACAGTGAATTTAAACCTCCGTGGCTGCAGTGATTCACTTACTGGCTCTCCTTGATACCATTGTGGGTTTGTTTTCTCATCTGTTTTTAAGCTGAAGAAAGCGTTTCGGGTCACATCGTACATCTTGTTGTCCACAATCCCATGAGACTCAGGATAAAGGCCCTGCAGGAATCAGAGACAAAAACAAACAATCAAGGTGAAATGTTTTGATACTGTGGCTGCACAGAGATAGAGTCTCCCATCTTTCTAACCTAAATATTACTGCAGCAGTTTGTTTTGATTAGGATCTGGTTTCAACCTGAAATCCCCCTCCACTGCTGTTGCTCTCCACAAGCACATGTGAGCCATTACACATCAGCAGTAACCCCTTTACTACTGTGAAGTGACACTAGCACTACAATCACAGGGAAATCCTCTGTTGAACTGTGATACACTAACAGCAGTGGCTGAAAGTAAGTAGCCTACATTTACTCAAGTACTGTACTTTATACTGCTAGATGTCTATGCTTCAAAAAAGGTAAATATTACTTATTACTCCACTACATTTAAATGCTACATAAAAAGATATGAAATACAATTATTTGTTAAAGATTAAACCACCTTTTTGGTTTGTGCCTCCTTACAAAAAACTGTGTCTACTCTGGGCTTCTTATCAGAGACATTTCTCCTCTAAACTCTTCAGACAGTTTCATTTAAATAACTGTTAGGAGTCCCAATGATGTAAAACTCAAAAGCACAGATTACAGAATATTACAAAATATTTATACAAGTGTGTTTCACAGAGCTTTGATGTTTCTTCTTTCCAGCCCCATTAATTATCTCTGGACCATTGTAGTGGGGCCAACCCCCAGGTTGAGAACAATTGCACTAATTTCAGATGTCTGAGTATTTAGCAGAGACATTTTCCCTACAAACCTCTCAGATGGTTTCATTTAAATAACTTTGAGGCCAAAAAAAATGCAGTTATCAAATATTTCGCCACCAAAGCTTGGATAGAAAGACAGATTAGAATAAATGAAAGTAAATGTGTGTATCAGAACATAGTTTTTGCTTCTTTCCTCTCCAATTAATCATCTAATGACCTCTCAGATTTTTCTTATGACTATTTGGAGACGATCCGACCCCATTGTTGGGAACCACTGGACAAAGCTACTAAACTTTACATAAAATAGTTAAAACTAGCATCACCTCAAACAAATACAACAGTAAATTGCTACTTTCAACTACAATAAATCTTATAATGTACTTTAAGTATAATGTAATATAATATCAATCACAGGGCCATTTATCTGCAGAAATAATACTTTTTGATATGTTAAGTACATTTTGCTATAAATACTTGTACTTCTACCTAAGTAAGATTTTGAAGGTCGGACATTTACTTGAGTATTTTTACTTTGTTATATTGGTACAATGAGTTCTTCTTCTAGCACTGACAAAACAAGTCAAACAATGTGACCAACAGTGTCCAATAAATCAATCCCTGACCAGAAAGGACTTACAGTCACAATGCTGTAGTGGTTGGGAAAGGTCTTTGTGGGATAAGCAGGTCTCATGTATGCAGTTGTTGTTCCGGCATTTCCTGCAACACAGTAATGTCCATTCACACCAGGTGTAAACAGTAAACAGTACTGTACATGGTTTAAGAAAACTGTGAAGAGCTGAGGAGTCAACAGCGTTGGTGACTTACGCAACTTGTTGATAACAGGAAGGTGGCTGCTGTGATCTTTTAGATACTCCGCCCTGAAACCATCCAAGGACACCAGGATGAGAGGAGGTCTGGAAAAACTGGGTGGGAAGACAGAGAGGCAGAACCATGCTTTAAGTAAACAATGAGGTGGGTCTGGGAACGGGAAATGGATAGTTACTCGGCAGGACACATGGATATCTTTGCACCAGTAGAGTAGCAGTAGTGCTAAACAGGAGGCCTGTGTAGAGAGAATACAAAGCAGCTCTTTGACTAAGCAGGCAAGAAGGGAAATAAAGTCAAATTACAGACCACACAAACACTTAGAGGAGAACAGGAAGAGATATGTGACTACTGGCGATGAATGACAGACTAAAAGAGTTCTGTTAGTTCCTTTTCTTTGTTCCCTGAAGTGAGGAATGGCCCCTCCCATTTCAGTGGGAGTGCTGAATTATTTTCATTATCAGCAAGAGTTACAGGTTAATGTTTCATTTCTCAGGATTAGTTATAGCACTATCAAAAATATTGCACCTACATTAAAACTGAATACTTTGTGAATATCAACCAGAAGTGTCCAATAAAAGCAAGTTGGCATTAAATGACTGACCGATATTTTATCATCAATCTTTGACCAAAGTAAGCCATCAATGTTTTGTATTGAAGATTATCAAACAATAGCCTACTCAGCTCTATAGCTAAATTATATTTTGTTGAAGTACTTATGGCTAAAGCCATATAAATTAAATGTTTTTGCTGCTTGGGGGCCGCAAGACAAGCTGTAAACACAAACGACATGTATAGTTGTTATGGCTAACATGTTAGCAAATAGTTGCCTATTTAGACATTCAAACACAGAGAAACATTAGCATGGTGTTTCTGCACCTGATGAATTTAAGTTCAGCATTCACTCTCCTTTTAGCTCTGTTTCTGCCTCAGCCAATAACAGTTACAAATGAACATGATAATCCTTTAATAAATTGGTCAAAGTTTGGCTTTCTCATTTACCATTCACTTGAAACTTGTTGGTTGTTGCTAAAAAATGTTTAAAAAAAGTTTATTAAAAACTAGAGTGACCGCCCTATGGTTGTATACCTCAACCAACCAGTCAAGTTGCAATTTACATCCATATCCGTCCATAGTCATAAAATATTCGGAAGGAACTAAATAAAAGGTATAAAGTGTATTTTTGGCTAAATGAAAATTATTATTATATTGAGGATATGATTCCAATAAATGTACATTATCGAACTGATTAATGAAGGATTATCAAAAACATATTGGCTAAACAAAATACGTGTACTTGATCACTATGTAAAGATGGACTATGCTATGCAAAATGAGGTTTCTCCTGGCATTTTTAGATGCAAAGACTCTCTCCGAGCTGTAGGTGAAAATCACTCACAGCATCACAATTGGCCAGTCATGTGATTCAGATGAAGCTAGAAATTCAGAATGAGGCAGGAAGTGAAAGACAGACTGGATGAGATGGAGAAAAGCCTGTATTGTGCTCGATATTCGTTATTTACTCGTTGTATCGTCCTGGTCAACGTGTGTGAAATCTGGAATTGTCCAATTCATTGTTAAATTATGCCTAAAACCTCTTTTGAGGTCACAAAGAACTTTCACCTTTGAGTCAAGTGTCACCTATTCAGTGTCCGAACCAACTGCGAAATATGCTCACAATCTCCCCTTCTGTTCCTGAGTGATGGTGTTGAATAATGGCCAAAAAAGTGTTTTTCTTTCACATCGTGATGCTGACCTTTGACCTTTCAACATCTGTATGTAATTTAATTAAATACTGCATCAATTCCTGAGCAATGGACACAAACATGTTTGTCAAGGTATTTTGAGGTGACCTTTGACAACCAAATTCTAATGAGTTCATCCTTGAATCCAAGAGGACGTTTGTGCCAAATATGAAGGAATTCCCTTAAGGTGTTCCTAATATCGCCCTGGACAACCCATAAACATAATAAAAATCAAGATGTAAAAGATGTTTTTCAATCAGCATTTTCCAGAAGAGCTTCTTCTTCTTTGTGTGTAAAGACCAAACCCTATAAACAACCCAGAGAGAGAATATGTGACTTTGTTGTCTGTATTTTTTTTTACATCAATCATTTGTTGTAAGATATTTTAAAACCAAAAATAGCTTTATTCAGAGCCACAGGTTTTCTTTTCCATAGTGTAATGAGTCTGTCTGAGGTTTCTCCGTTGCCAAAGCAAAAACTCACACGCGTGACCACATGCTCATGCACGCACGCACACACACATCTCTCAACAACACATGCCTGATTACTCAGAGTCATTAGCCTGGTTTCCATAGAGACATTTATTTTTTCCCACTAAAGCAACATTGTTGGTGAGTCATGTGTTAAGGTTTACACACTTGTAAAAAAGATGAACTGACTAAACCGCCAGACAGTGTCAAAGATGTCCTTCTATTTTACTCTGTACTTTAATTTCCACTAAGAACGGCCTACTGGGAACAATGGACTCAAGTAACAGTGGGCAACACAGCTTTAAAGCTTCATTCTCAGCACCAAAACATGGTGAAAGATATTGTAAAAAGGGAAAAGAAGGTGGTGTAATCCAAACTATATAACTATAGAGATATGAGGTATTATATTCTTTTAAAAACACATCAGTTCTCACGTCACAACAGCAGAACAAGAGTATATTATTACCCGGGTGGACACTGTGGCTGTTGAATTTCCTCATCGGCCTCCTGCAGCCAGATCTTCCCTCCTGCTCGAAAAGAAGAGAGTTGTCAGTGAGTGACAAGGTATATTGTATACAGTATATTTTTAAACATATGTTCATGCTTCCACCTTCACAAAAGAAAGATTTGCTGCTTTTTCTTTCTTACATTAATTTAATTATTTGAATGTTTTTACATGAATGCATGAGTAATAATAATCTCATAATATATACACACATACTGTATGTATGCATATACAGTCACAGGGAAATATTTCTGCATTGAGTATGTTTAGTTTTAATACTTTAAGTAAATGTTCCTGATTACACTTTTAGTAAAGTAACATTTTTAATGCGGTACTTTCACTTGTATCAGAGTGTTTTTACAGTGTGGTACAGTGTATTAGAACTTTTACTTAGGTTATCTGTATATTCTGTCAAAAACTAATTTAATCTGCTTCATCAGGCCTGTGTGGTTGAGGTTTCATCAGATTTTATTGACAGTGCTGTCAACTGAAGCAAACAACCTCACATAGACAGTGTTCATGTAGGATCTCATCACTTATAGTAAGACACTGGTTGAGAAAATAGGTTTTCGGGTTAAACCATGCTAAATTATAATTTAAGTAATTTCACTTGAACACAACAGTTAGCAAAAGTGCAGAAGTGTCACTTTGTCATCCACATATTCCTAAGATGACTTAAGACAGGGAGAGGCCGGTGAAGTCTTTCCAGTGTTTTTTGGCGCTAGATGAGAGCACAACTCTGGGAACCACATGAATATGTTGTGTAAAAGCACTAATGGATAACAGCACAGAAAGACTGAGAGCCAGATTGTGTTTCCTGGGCAGGATGTGTTCACATGCAACAGAAACCATCTGGAGACAAAACAGGGAGAAAAAATACAGCCTTTCTTAAGGTGTAATCATTTAAATAGTGACGACCTTTGGTCATTTGAAGCCATGCCTACACTTGAAACAAGGGATGTCACTACCTCAGACTATTCATTTACTTAATTTGAGACAATGTAAGTGAAATACAGGGAACTGCAGCACCCCACAACATGTACAGACGCTGCAAACCTGTTTTAATAAATTCTTTTGACACATCTGCTGACTGGATACATGACAGAGCGAGTCTTAGCATGTCGGTGAGAAAGCCCCTCCTCACTGCCTCTGGAGGCCAGCCGTGTGGTTTTGGACTGAACACGGGGATGCTCCGTCTCAGGAGACAAGTTGCTGTGGTCTGTAATCCACGGGAGAATCCAGTCTCAGCGTTTTCTACTACACACTGTCAGTCTCGAGGAAGAAGTAGAGCCTTGGGTTATTTTTATTTCTTTTCATCTGTTTCCAAAGGCCTTATGAAAGACGTAGAGGTTCCAACAAAGCTGCATAGATGTGAAAAACGCCAAAATATGAGTGTGGGTGAGTGAAAAGTCCAAATTTATTCTTCCCATATGGCTTTCATGTTAGCTGGTTAAGAAGTACAAGTTAAAAGGGAGCAGCAGAGAGAGTGCCCCGCCCAGGCTGGGGACAGTTGCCCACAGTCACTACCGCTGCCCCCGAAATGGAAGAGGGGCGTTTTGGCACGGCGGTTTGCAACAAAGAGCAAACCAGAGGGAATTGCTGCAAAACACATGCCAGCCTCGGGTAAACATTCCTATCTCACTTAAATGTGTGATTATGATGTATTTTGCAACAGTTTGCCAAGAAGGCTTGCTTGCACCACCCTGATGAAACATTTCCTGTCAACAAATCACATGCAGTCTCAGGAGTTTCCTTTCACCTCTGTGTCTCTCTTTCACTGGCTGGTTGGTAACTTGATCACCTTTCACTGCTGCTGTAAATACTGCCAGTTTAGAGTTTCTGAGGGATCTACAGTGGGACATTAGCAGGCTCTATATTAGGTCGATTTTCTGGTAGCCCAAACAGCAGGCTGATAGCCTCACAGAAGCATGATGAAGGCTTCTTTTATTCCTCTGCAAATAACTAGGTTGTAGTTTGTATTTTTACCAGCCTTTCCTGAATAAGTGCTCAAAAATGTAACCTGAGATGGTTATTTCTGTCTGTTTCTCTGCTGCAGCCAATGTGTCACAAAACATTCACTGTATGTTTTGTGGAGTGAAGACCATGGCTCACATATAGCTTAGTCAGAAAATATACAGTAGTAAGGTATTGTGATATTTACATCTGAGGGAAAGCAAGAGCAGATGAGCATTCGTAAATATGTGTATGAACTCCTCTATCTGGGAGAATTATTGCAATTTTTAAAAGGGCAAAACAGTTTGTTTCCTGTTTCCTGGAGTAGCACAGCACAGACTGTCCAAGTTACAGCCCATACCTGTGGATTTTTATGTGAATATCCAATATTTCTCTTTTTGTCTCCAGGAAAATAAGAATATCCCAATGGAAACTACTTTGATTCTATTCATTCTAGTGATCCTTATTAGATCTATTAGGTCAAATGGGATTGGGGATCACAGTGTGCGCTGTTGTCTGCCAAAATGTCTTTTTGACAATACCACAGAAGATACTGTGGTATTGTTTCTCAACAATCATTAGCTGATCTATCATTGAGGTCTAAAATGTGTTAAATGCATTTCTTTACTGATAAACTATTTACTAAGCCACTTGTTTTTAATACTGAAAACTTAATTGTTCATATCCGCTAGCTTGTGGCCTTTTTCCTGCCTTTACTTTCATGGGCGGATTGCTGCCACCTGTCAGTCAATTGAATAGTGTGAAACCACTGGCAGAAACATGTGTGTGTGCATGAGATACAAACAAGATGGGGACCAACTCATCAAAACATTGCTCTGATGTGATACCAATGGTCAAAACTCCACAGGTCAGCTTTAAACTGCAGCCATACCATACTGTAATTGAATCCTGCCGTTAGCCACATGCTATAGCTGCAAAATCATCAGTGCCTACCGTTTCCATCACTGCTCTTTCTCAGAGAAAACACCATAGCCAGGATAACCACCAGTAAGCACAGCAACAGAACCTACAATCCAGAGAAAAAAATGTCAGGATGATTGTTACTGGTACTGAAGATAACAGTTCATAAATCACATGCAGCTGTCAACAAACATGACTGAAGATGCTTCGACTGAAGTCTTGGCTCTAGCTGGTAAAAGAAATGAGAGGCAAAAAACTGCACAAAGTCAAACACACTGTTGAAAAATGATCAACAATGTTCTTCAAATAATGTGTTATTGTTACAAATGATGATTGCACCATATAGATAGAGGTAACAACATTTAAACTCAATGTAAAGGAAATCTGAACAAAAAATAATTAGATTTCACCAATATTTTGAATGATACTGTGGGGAAAATGGCTGTGACAAAAGACTTATTCTACTGGCACTTTGGACACACTCTAGTGTCAGCTACATGCCTTTTAACCAAAATATAAACAAACTGCAACAGATTTCTGGCTCCTTGAGAGAAGCCATAAATCAGGACATTCTGCAGAATCAACAGGATTCGTTTTTATGAACACTAGCAGCATTGGCTCTATACATGGTAATGTTGGCTGTTTCAGTCCAGACTCAAATATTTCAAGTTTTAGGTGGACTGCAATTAAACTGTGTACAGACATTCATGGTCCCCAGAGGATATACTTCTGACTTTGCTGATTTTCTGTAGGATCACCAGCAGGTCAATGAGTGAGTGTCTGTACAAGGGAAAATCCCTTGTACAGACACTCATGGTCTTCGAAGGATTAATTGTAACAGGTCAAATCTTCCAAATTTGTTAATTTGTCTATTCATTGATTAATTAATAAAACAATTTTAGGATAAAGGCATTGAAGTGCTGAGCTGCTGAAGTTGGATTGTTATTTATTTCCTTAATCCTAGCCAGTGATTTTAAAATGTTGGTCTTGGCCCTCTGTAGATGATAGTCAAAGAAAGACGGAGGCCTAACTGCCTCTTTATAAGCTGCTCGGCTCATATCTGCCCAGAGACGGCTGCCAACTGGTGGGGAAAGGTTAGTAAGTAATCAAATCAAAGGAGTCTGACCCCTTATATTTAACCTGGGACCATTAGGAACCACTGCTGTAAGTGTAACTGTATGACACTGACATACACCTCTGAAAGCAAGGGTTAAAGACAAATATTAACTTAGTCAGCATTACTTCTGTGTTTGTCGTAACCTTTTCTGCTGGAAGATTCCCATTCCCTCACAGGAGTCAAAACATTTTAATCTTATCTCAAGTCAAAACAACCACTGAAGTGTCATTTTATTTATCTTTTCTGTGCATATCTTTTCACCTGTGTTGAAATATATCTTGTTTTCACTTGTACAGTGTAAAATGTGTGTGAAGAATATAAATCCTCTTTTTTTTGCCCCAAAGCAGATGAACTTATCTCCGTTCAGTTTTTAAAACGAACATTTAAAATAAAGCCATATAGGCAGCAAGTTTATTTGTGTCTGATATTTTGATTTGCTGTAAGACAAATACAGCCCTCTGACACAAGTAATTACATTTTGATTAACATACACAAGAATTCCTAGATGGGTATGTAAATATGCTGCTGTGTGCGTGCGGTGTCTGGGTATGAGCACTTATTTTCTCCAGCTATAGGTGAAGAGAGAAAGAGACCTGGATTTGACGGGCACCTTGGGAAAGACGTGGTATTTGTGGGTTGTGAAAGTAAACGGTCTGTCTAGTGGAAACCTACACGTCTGACTCTGAAACACACTACTAACTACAGCTTTGTCTCTATTGTCTCTACAGAAATAAAATGTCTGCCTAAGGTCACCAGTCTAAAAAACGAATGACTAACTGTCATGTTAGAGTGAAAAACTGTCTTGACTCCCAAAATGTTGCAATTCTTTTGAACAACGCAGTGAAACATGTCCCAATATCAATATTATTAACAGATGTACTGCAGCTGAAATGTGACAGGACAGAGCAGATTGTTGTCTAGACTTCGCCATATGTGTATTTAATCAGTTTAATCAGCTGAAAACACCTCTTCCTGAGGATCCAGCTATAGTTTGCTTGTATAGTTTGAAAGGTGTGATACAGTTTTACTTCAGTGATGAGGCAGATTAGTAATCATACAGCTACATACAGTATTTCACTTAGAATGTGCCATTTGGCCTAATACGATAAAACTCTTCTGATACAGCTCCAACCACAGCTCCACAAAAACAGTATTTAATACATGTAATTATATATTTCTTTGCAATTCTTTCAATTATGGTTTTAGGCTACATGTAAAGTCCCAAATGTATCCCAGATTTAGTTTCTCTGCAGAATATGTGTGGTTTGTCTCAATGCCTCAAGGAGCTGTGAACAATAACAGCTGCTGTTGTTTCGTAGACTTTTCCTCTGTGTCAAGAATAACCTTTTGGGGAAGACAAACAAAACAGTCATTCTAATGTCCAAACAGATTCTCAACCAGGTCATAAGATAGATAGAGGCACTTAGGGAAAGGCAATTGGGCTCGATGTTTGCTGACTTTCAGCAAGTTTAAGTCCAAAAGCAGCAGTATTTGCCTTTAAAAACCTACTATAGTATCTCCAAGGTAAACAGGATAAAAAGGTGATATGAATATACCACCAACTCCACATGTTATGCAAATAACCTTACAGTGCCATATGTACAATGGGAACTGATACTCTGACCTTAGCCTTACCTCTCACCTTAGTGTGCATATATGTCAAAGCAAAATAGACCTGCAGTGTTTAACTGGTTAGTCATTCGAAAGAAATGTATCAATAACTATTATAACTG
This sequence comes from Micropterus dolomieu, assembly GCF_021292245.1. Taxonomy (NCBI): domain Eukaryota; kingdom Metazoa; phylum Chordata; class Actinopteri; order Centrarchiformes; family Centrarchidae; genus Micropterus; species Micropterus dolomieu. The sequence goes on from NC_060159.1 coordinate 18,626,533, forward strand.
ATTAGTTACATTATTTTTGATTGTCTTTTCTTGATCTTACTTTAGAGTAAATTGAATATTTGCTGAGTTTCGGGTTGTTGGTCGCGCAAAACAAGCTATTTGATGAAAACATATTGTACCCTAGTGTATATATATATATATATCAGTCATCGTTAAAACTACACTTCTCTGTCTAGTGCATGTGTCTGCGCCAAACCTTCAGCTGAAACTTTACTCTTTTGGATCAGCACTGTGGTGTAAAAAGGTCCGGTCCTGCTTTACACTACTGTCGATCATCTCCACCTGCAGAGACACTTCTGGCCTCTGTCTGTTTGCACTGAAGTGATAACATTTTGTTTCCACTTTCACACTGGCAGCACTGACTGTCTGGGCTGTTTGACAGTTGTGAATGAATTACACTGAGAATAAATAGTGTAGAAAGGTAGACGTGAGGCTGTGGTATTTCATTCCCTAGGAGTAATGCCTTTGCCTTATGAAGTCAGAAACTGTCACAAGAGCTGAAACTAGTCTTGTCACGGTTTGGTGTGGGTGAGGCAGGGTTGAGCTGGTTGGAGGACCCAAACGCTGGACACGAAGGCTAGCAGGTGCAGTTCAGTGAAGAGTTTTAATATAACAAAAGGCGAGCACACTTACAGAGTGGCTGATTGACTGAGTCCAAAAACAAAGGCTGTCCAACAGAAAACCAAAACTGAGCAGGGTAACAGGGAGACACGGTGAGTAAGGCTGGAGACACGAGAACAAACTGCAGCACTGGGTGACAATAAACAATGACCCAACAAAGACAAGACAGAAACACCAGGTATATATACACACACACAGGGACTAAGGAGCAGGGCGGGAGCAACACAGGTGAAAGACATGAGGCTAAGGAGGCACAGGTAGGGAGAGAGAGAGAGAGAGAGAGAGAGAGAGCAGGGGAAAACAGAGACAGACATGCAGAGGGATCACTGGGGTAACAGACATGACAAGGGTTACCGAATACTAGACGAAAGACAAGACAGACCCCCAAAACCCAACAGACCAAAATAACGCTAACTAAACACAAAAGTGCAAAACACCGCATGGCAGACAGTGTGTGTGACAAGTATTTTCATTATCATTTAGTCTGCAGATTACTTTCATGATAAATTGCTTAATCTTTTAGCCTTTTAAAATGCCAAATGTGTAAAAGCTTCCCATCAAAACACCACAGAGCCCAAGGTCAGATTGTTTGTTGGACCAAAAGTCCTAACAAAACAAAAACGTTAATATTTGACAAGCTCCAATCGTCTAGTTTCAGAAGCTGAAACCTGAGAATGTTTGCCATTTTCCCGACTATTTTTGCTTGAAAAAAGACTGAAACAATATCAAAATTACTGCTTTTTGGTCCATCAACGAATCGACTAATCGTTCACTATATAGTCAGTACTCTTTAAGAGAGTTTATGGACACATTTTAAGTCACTATGGAGCCTTTTAACGATACAGAAGATAAAAATGACTATTTCCATTAGGTATACTGATGCACTATGTATAATTTTACGTGAGTATTAGAGTTGTTGATAAGATAGTTAAAGGCAAGACCCAGTTTGATTCAGTTTCAGTAAAACACCAACGGTCATATTTTGCTGCATTGTGACCATATATGCTTCAAGTGGGTTTCTAGTGTTGAGTTAGAGGAGAGTTAGGTGAGCAGACAGAGAGGTAGGTAGGTATTATTGAACGTACCCCAGTTATGATTTTACAGTGGTTTTTCTTCTTCTTTCCCCGCTCATTGTTTCTGCCTTGACTCTCCAGCTCTGGTGTCCCAAATAAAGACGCAGCCTGTGCAGCCGAGCGGTCCTCTCCTTTGGTTACTTCCATGCTGCTGAGCGCTACAAACTCCTGCCAGTGATTTCCAGGAGGAACTGAGTGTCAGGCAGCCCGTCCACTGGTGAGGAGTGTATGCAGTGAGTAGGATGTGACCCCTCTGCTCAAGTGTAGCACCGCCTTTTTTCTTGAAGTCTTAAGCATGTGACTGATCTGAGAGTTGGAGGCTACCAGGCTGATTAAAGAAATGTGTCATTTCAAGCGTCTGTTCAACAGTAACCTAAATATTACAGGACTTTGCAACTTTGGAAAACAGTTGGAGCATTGAGTAAAAAATGGACAGACTCATCCTGGATATTTATGTTTATACGTGTCTATCACGTCCTATTTCTCAGCTGTATGACAAGAACAAACAGTCAAAGAAGCAGTTAGATGAATATGTAAAGATTCTGTGCAGTGAGTGTTGCCGCCATCTTGTGGTTAGGCTGGACTAAACTGGTTATGAAAGTTTAATTAAAAACACAAAAAAAATTTTGGCAGAGAAAAATGAGTGAATTTGTTTTTGTTTTTCAGTTAAAGTTGTTTCTTCTTCTTCTTGGGCGCAGGGAATGGTCGTATAAAACACCCTGTTAACAAGACAAATTTGAACATCTTAAGTCCAGGGTAAATAGCGCCAAACCCTACATCAATAATTGCAAGAAAGAAAATAATTCTCCACTAAACTTACCTTGTATGAAATAGGAAAAATATTGATTGAATTGCCTTTAATAAATAATACTGATAATTAATAAATATCAATAAGAATAGACATATTTAATTAAATTTTTGTCCTTTCATGAACAGACTGTTTAATAGGAATTACAGTTTTCCTGTTTCACACCTTTACAAAGAAATTCTTATAAACTGAGACTGGATGAAAACACACAAATTGTCTGTTGTTCACCTTCTGATAGGATAGGAATGAGAACCTGTAGGCCTGGCACAGTGGCTATCAGAGTATGTGAGTTTTTTTCCCCCTTTACTGATTTTAGGGGTATTTGCTAAGCTCTGAAATAATATAGTTGTTACATTATATTGTAAAATAAACGCTCAATTTGCAAAATCATATCACAAGTGAGAACAGCGAACAGCTCTTTGTAATTCTGACCCGGCCTCTGTCATGCTGCTGCTCACTTTTTCTTTCCCTCTGTCTGTCTGTTGTGCTCCTCTGCAGGAGAGAGAGAGTAAAGGTGCTTTCAGACCAAAAGCGTGAGTGTTGGGGGCAGTGTTTATATACAAAGTCAATGCAAAGACGCGGAGAGCCGCTCAAGCGAGAAAGTCGCATGACGCTGAGTCACGATAGCCTATCAGCGTCGAGATTATCCAAACATCACGGACAACTTCAGAGCATTGTGTGGAGAGGACCAGGCAGAAAATCCGCTGGCCAACAGAGAGCTACTAAACTGCAGGGGAAAGCTGAGGACAGAGCCGGGAGCAGCACTGCAGCTTTTGACAAATAAACACCTGTAGTCCGTCTGGATTATGCTCTGAGAAAACTGTTTTTATTAAATTAGCTATTTACTTTAGTTTTTGGGATTACAACGTTGATTTATTTTCACTGGAGCTTCGGGACAGCAACCTTTGGTGCACATCCGGTTCGAATGTTGTTAGCGTCAGTGGGCACCCAGAGTTGTTGGACTACTACTTCATAGAAAAAACAGTCAAAACTGGACATTGCTCCGAGAAAAGAAAGCGAGGAGGTTGAATTACCTGGTGAATTCATAAAATATGTGTCTGTTGCTTTATTCCAGCTATTGTTGTACTTTACTGTGAACAAGTCAGCATAGCATAGCCCTGATCGATCCGAACTCCAGTCAGAAAAAAAACATTTTAAAAGTTGTTGTTCTGCTGTCTTGCTGACAGACCTAACAAAGCATGAAATCATATGTTTAACAAATCAACATCATATTGTTGGTATTTCGGCATGAGATTGATCCGTTTATTGCAATTAAATCACAACAAAATATTTACTTTAGGTAGTAGCCTGAACCATATCACTTGAATTTTCACATTCGCTATTCCTTGAGCTTCTGACAGTTTACGCTACTATAATACTTGGGTTAATCAGATTGTTTGAACATCATGTGTAATGGCCAGCCGGTAGTCCCAATATGCCACAACACCACACATGACATTGCTGTTGAGCTTTATGTACAAGCACAACATATGGAGGTATTATAGTCTGCTGAAACTTCAGCTACTGAAACTAAAAGTTTATCACTCTCCACAGACTGCTTCTTGAGTGGTTCTGCCAATGTTTATTCTGGCTTTCTGGAATATCTCAAGCATCCATGTTTCTGGACGTCACGAGAAGAAGCACCAGGTATGTACTTTAACTTGAACTTCTGGGCTGTTTTTTCCTCTAGCTAGAGCGCATTTAAATAAAGTAACATACACTGAACAAAATTATTAACGCAACACTTTTGTTTTTGCCCCCATTCATCATGAGCTGGCCTCAAAGATCTTAGACTTTCTCTATGTGCACAAAAGGCCTATTTCTTCTTCCTTTCTTCTGGCTAAGGCACACCTGTGAAGTGGATGGATTATCTCAGCAAAGGAGAAGCACTTACACAGATTTTGACTGATTTGTGAACAATATTTGAGAGAAATAGGCCTTTTGTGTACATAGAGAAGGTCTTAGATCTTTGAGTTCAGCTCATGATGAATGGGGGCAAAAACAAAAGTGTTGCGTTTATAATGTTGTTCAATGTATGTTGTTAAGTGTTTTACCTCCAGTTCCAGTCACCTGAATCCCACAACCACCTGCTTCCCATTTCCTAATTAGCCTCGAAGTATATATACCAGTCCACCTACTCCTCGCTAGATCCTCCTTTGAGTGTCCTTAAGTCATGTGTTTGTGTGCCTTTTGCCGATGTCCTGCCTGCCTCTCTGACACAGCAAACACTTTTTTTTGTCCCACCCTACCTGAGTCATTCTCATTATTTCAAACCATGCTACACTAGTGAGCTGTGACACTATGAAAATATGCATGAACAAATACTCTACTCTGAAGTCTGTTATTGTTCTCTGTTATTATTAGATGTTTCTATACATGCTTCATAAATCAATTATGTAAAGTGAGCTTATGCATCAAGCAAATTTTGCATGTCATTAAATATCAGTACATACACACATGTAATTTGCTGTTGCAATCCAGTTATCTAGAGACATCCACAAGATGGTGATGTTGCAACACCATTTAAGTAACCCCAAACTGCCTGTCCTGTGGTAGAGAAATTTTTCATGAAGCTGAAAGAAGTGCTATTAATATAACATATTATACTGCTCCTGACAGCTTTAACACAGGCACATTTCAGCACTGTGAGGTCCAGGTTTCCTTCAGATCCAGTTGTGTCCTACGGTGTGATAATGGAGATCACATGTGGCTGGAACTCCTGACCTCTGACCTCTGCCTTGTCCTGCATACATAAACAGCCCAGGGTTTGCTGTTCTCACTGCCGGTTTATCTTCGTCTCAGTGTGTGTGTGTGTGTGTGTGTGAGTGTCTGAATATGAAAATAAACCTGATTTGCGTGGTGTTATTTTAAGCAATAAGGGTGTGAGTGTGCTTGCGTGTCTGGTTGTGGTTACAGTGACTGTGGGACACTGTGTGTGTGTGTGTGTGTCCTGCTCAGTGAACTGCATGTCTCTCAGCAGATTGTCTCCCTACAGCTGTCCCCAGTCCAGCTGGACTTGACGATATGACCTCTGATGTTGACCTACACATGTAGCACTTACTGTCCTCATCACATGTTCCTCCCAACTTCCAAGAAACACTTTTCATAAGCATATCCCAATCCTTAGGCCTGGCTCTCCCAGTCTGGTCATTTCATGTTTGAATATTTCACTCAGTAAATGCATTTTATTGCTTCAAAGAATCCTCACAACAAGCAGCTTTAAAGCTGCTGTGCTTAAAGTAATCCCTCTAACTGCAACCCAACACATTTCCCCCTAAGGAGCTTCAAAGTTAGAAAATACATTACTTTTCACCCAAAATGTATATTTCATATATACAATATTTTCTGCATCTGCTTGTTCCAACACTTCACTGAAACTAGTATATCATGTTTAGATCCAGAAAATATTAAAATATGCCATTTCTATGGTTGCACTTTGGCCCCAAACAGAGATGTGTTCAGCATAATTTTATACACATTTTGATGCGACTGACCCCAATATAAGGTACATTTTATGGCTTTCAATACACTTTGAGCTAAGTGGGTTTGTGTTAAAACAACAGGCCCACAGATGAGTCTGTGGGGGTAGAAAAGGTTAAGAGGTCAAATAATATCTTAAAAGCATTTTTTAAACACACTGGCTTTTGCATTTGTTTGTTACTGAATTCCCATACTGTAGTGCATGTTTAATTTAGTTTAAATGGCCTTTGTTATTCTTGAATTTACATTTTCTACTGCATGTGCTTATTTATATACTGTCTAGTCCTGAGTAAGTCAGGAAGACTGTGTATATCAAACACATAAAGTTTAATGGTCCTTATATCAGCAACAAGTGGTGCAGTTTTTATCAGTTTTACAGTGATATTATAAAATAAACTGTTCACTGCTGGAAGATTTCAAAGCCCCCAGCAATGCTTGAAGTGAAGTGCTGAATCTTGAACCCAGACCGAGCCCTGACTTATGAATAACACATTGGGGAAGAGCAGCAGCAGGTGTGTTTAAAGACAGTTGTAGATTTCCTATAGGCGCTTGTAAATCTGCCATGAATTATTAATTCAACATGACATAAACGTCAGCACATTATATGGAAAGCTTCTGTCTCCTCAGACATATCTGTCACTGACAACCTGTCAACCAGGATTTACAGCAGAGCTGAATGTCTTTGGTCTGCTGTTTGCTTTTGCTTTTTTTTAATGAGTATCTTTCAGAGCTTTTGATATACACTCACCCACAACTTGAACATAAAATAGTGCTTCCCACCTGGTGACTCTGTGTATATATCTTCTCTTTACTGTTTTTGACTTTTATTGACTTTTCATTCTTGCACAAACATTTGTATTAAATTTATTATATTTGTAAAAATCAGCACACATCTGACTCTGTATGTGTTACGAATGTGTTATATTTTTTACAGTTACTGAACTGTATAATGGGAAAAGAAGTCCCAGAAAGGCTTATTCACGCCAGTAGGCTATTCTTGCTAATGATGCTGTGAATATGCTGAGGTGTCATTTGACAGTTTAAAAAAAGACAAAGCTGTGGATGCTGTCAAAGTTGCTCTTTTATGACTGTGAGAATTTACCACAAGTTTGCCTCCTTACTTTACTCTGCTTTATAGGAATATGACTGAATGGTTTCAGGCAATTAGATAATGTTTTGGGTTTTTTATCCTTTGCAATGCTTCAGTTTTTTGCATAACATGTTCTATATATATATTTAAATTAACTGCACTCCATGAACGCCTGGCAGCACAAATGAGGACCCACCCAGAATGGTTAACCCAAGGTCGGACAGTCCTGATCATGAAGGATCCCCAGAAGGGAACAATCCCATCCAACTACTGGCCAATAACCTGCCTCTGCACAACATGGAAGCTCCTGTCAGGCATCATAGCGGCTAAGATGAGTAGGCACATGGCTCAATGCATGAACAGGGTCCAGAAGGGAATGGGCAGTAAGCACCAGCTATTGGTTGATAGAGCAGTCACTTGAGACTGCAAGACCAGGCAGACAAATCTGTGCACCGCCTGGATTGACTACAAGAAAGCCTATGATTCAATGCCACATACATGGATACTGGAATGCTTGGAAATGTACAAGATCAACAGGACACTAATAGCCTTCATCAAGAACTCAATGGGGCTGTGGAAAACTAGTCTGGAAACCAACTCAAAGCTAATTGCACAAGTCACCATCAAGTGCAGCATATACCAAGGTAATGCACTATCCCCGCTGCTGTTCTGCATAGGCCTGAACCCCCTCAGCCAGATCATCACAAGGACTGACTACGAATACCGGTTCTGAAGTGGAACAACCTCCTCTACATGGATGACATCAAGCTGTATGCCAGAACTGAGCGAGACATCAACTCACTGATCCACACTACCAGGATCTACAGCAACAACATTGGAACGACGTTCGGACTGGACAAGTGTGGTCGCATGGTATCAAAAAGAGGGAGGATCATCAGAACCGAGTGGATTCAACTAACAGAAGGCCTCATTGCAGATGTTCAGGACAGCTACAAATACCTTGGGGTGCCGCAGGCTAACGGAAACCATGAGGAGACAGCAAGAAGTCCGCCACAGCCAAATACCTACAGAGAGTAAGGCAGGTCCTGAAAAGTCAGCTGTATGGGAAGAACAAGATCCGAACCATCAACACATACGTCCTGCCAATCATCAGATACCCCGCAGGTATAATAAACTGGCCAAAGGTGGAGATAAAGGCTACTGACATCAAGACAAGAAAACTCGTCACAATGCATGGAGGGTTTCACCCCAAATCCAGCACCCTGAGACTGTACACCCAGCGTAGCGAGGGAGGCCGCGGGCCAGTGAGTGTCAAGTCCACTGTCCTGGATGAAACGACAAAGATCCAAGAGTACTTCAGGAAGATGGACCCCAAAGATGAAGGGCTTAGTGAATACCTCAGGAAGCAGAAGCCTGAGGGTGAGGACAAGGAAGATGAAGAACCTTCATGGAAGGACAAGCCGCTGCACAGCATGTACCACAGACAAATAGAAACAGTGGCTGATATCAAAAAATCCTACCGGTGGCTGGAAAAGGCTGGACTAAAGGACAGCACAGAAGCACTAATCATGGCTGCACAAGAACAGGCACTCAGTACAAGATCAATAGCGGCTGGGGTCTACCACACCAGGCAGGACCCAAGGTACAGACTGTGCAAGGATGCCCTTGAGACAGTACAGCACATAACAGCAGGGTGTAACATGCTGGCAGGAAGTGCGTACATGGAACGCCATAACCAGATAGCTGGCATAGTGTACAGGAACACCAGAAGTCCCAAGGTCAAAATGGAAGTTAGTTGAGATTGACCGAGCTAAGATCCTGTGGGACTTCAAGATCCAGACTGACAAACTGGTAATAGCTAATCAACCAGACATCGTGTTGATCGACAAAAAGCAGAAGAAGGCTGCAGTGATAGATGAGGCAATCCCAAGCGACAGCAACAGCAAGAAGTAGGAACACGAGAAGCTGGAGAAATACCAAGGGCTGAAAGAGGAGCTAGAAATGATGTGGAAAGTAAGAGCAACAGTGGTGCCAGTGGTGAGTGCTGTGACCCCCAAACTGGGAGAGTGGCTACAGCAGATTCCAGGTAAAACATCAGAGGTCTCTGTCCAGAAGAGTGCAGTCCTAAGAGAGCTAAGGTACTGCGCAGAAACCTCAAACTCTCAGGCCTCTGGTAGAGGCCGAGCTTGAGGATGACACATACCACCCCGCAAGGGGTGAGAGGGGGATATATATATATATATATATATATATATATATATATCAAGCTCCTATCCGATCTGACAGTTATGAAAATCAAGTTGTCCTTATACACAGCTAGACAAGAAAGGGAACATATTCCCTCGATAAATTCAAGGTGCACTGCCTCCTGAAAGCACAAAAAAGTTAAAAGCCTTTTATTATCGTGGCTACGTGATTACAAACAACTCCAATGCATATAACCCGCACACTGGTCAAGTGAATACTGTAAGGACTAGTGTGTATATAAAAAATAAAGTGTGAAGAATAAATAAAAAATAAAACTTAACCATACTCCAGGGGATGGAAAGAGGTGAATGTCGCTAGAGCTTTCTGTCACTGAACAATATATATTTTGGGAAAGTACAGACAGCAGGACACCACATCCAGTGATAGTGTGGGACATATACTAACAGACAGTGATGTACCCATATCTCTCCACACCTAAATATATCTGTGGAGGAGTTATGGTCAGTGTCTGCAGCTGCAAAAATTTTCAGCCCAGGATTAAATTCTATCATGCGGCCTGCCAACCCCGATCAGTAACACTTGTTTGCACCTTGCAGCCATACTCAGTGTTCTTTTTCTTTGTACAGCTTCTTCTTCAGTCTTCTGTCCTCTGAACCTGGGTTAACTTACCATCTATACCATCAGCTTTTCCCTGAAGAAAGCAGCAGTGACCCTGAGGTTACATGAGGGGTTATATTAAAACATGATAAACAAACATCCACAGTCATTTTTAGAGAAACTCAAAGTACAAGCCTGACTAAGTATAGCTACAGTATTGTTGTAGAAATAATGTGTGAAAAAGTAATCGCCGTGGTGTTTCTTTAATGCAGCCTTTGAACACTGTTGAACTTGCCATGAGGGGAAACAGGTTAGCAGTGCAATCAATTACAGACAGCAATCAGTGTGACTCACTCACACAGTCCCTTATGACCCCATTCATGTGGGATATTAAAAATCTAAGAATGTGCAAGAAGAATGACAGCAGTGTCCAAGCGAGTATCGAACACTTATACTTGTGTTTACCAGAGAAACTGACCTGGTTTTACTTTAGTTTGATGTAGTGTTTTTGCACCACACTCTCTTTATTTGATAAAATATGAGGTTGGTTTGGTCATAATGATGCTTATTGCTTGTCATACTATTGCTAATTGTATTTTAAGCACTTTCCGCTGCCTTTGGAAAAATAAATTTAAATTTTTTGTATGACAGAAACAGAAGCTGTGACTGATTTTTGTACGTTAAAAAAATAACATGTGATTGTCATTGTGCAGGAATAGCAACGACAGAGAGAGGAATATCTTGCAGAAAAACGTTGCAATGAATGAACACTGTAATGAAACAGCTGACTGTACAACTGAAATTCAGCAAAATCTTGACAAAATAAATTAAAAGCTCCATCTTTTCATTTCAATAAAGTTGATTGTGGTGATTGAAGTTGTCTTCCAGTACCCCTTGGAGATTGTCATGTCATGTCAGTTATTTATGTACACTGAGGGTTCAATATATGGGGGTTGGATCACAAATGTATGTATGTCTCACAAAGTTCAAGCTCAAATATAAAAATATTTTTATGTTACAGGAAGAGAAAAAAGAGGGATTTTGCTGTAAAATTCTCAAAAACATTATTATTGGGTTTTTTTTAATATATTGGGCCTTTATACAAGATGTTACTGAATAATTAACACAAGGAAACACTATTACAACTTCATCAATTTGAACAGCAGGATGGACTTGATAACTTTCTTAAAGCAGCTTTCCCAACACTTCATCAACTTCATAATAACACTTCCTTTGTGCTTATCTCCAATGAAACTGCTTATACAGTATTTAAATATGCAAATAAAAATATTTAAAAACCCCTCAAAAGGCAACAGAGAGGCATCATACAAAGAGAAGCATCAGAATAACAATATGAAGAAAGAAACTTAAAATAGTATATTATTAAAAAGCAAAATATTATGTGTCATTCCATCATCTACCTAGATTTTACCAAGAATAACCTGCCGCATGCTGTTTTAGGAGTGTACAACAACAAATGTAAAAGCTATCATGAGCTAACTAAAGCTTAAAACACTGAAAAACATCAAGAGGACTGTCTACAACTCTTTGAAAATATGTCATTCTGAATTTTTGACATTTTCCACTCTGAAATGAATCATTTAAATAAGGGGCTATGAACGTTTAACAATCTCAGCTCTGCTAAGCAAGTCAAGACCAAATTATGATATTATGCTTATTCCTGGTCAACTCTTTGGGGGAAAGTACTTCTAAGTTTGAAGTTTTTGAAAACTCTGAAGAAAAAGAGATGTTATCTGGTTTCAAGACACTATTTTTAAGTGCAGTCATTAGTTACTGAAAATGGTCAGTTTTCATCTAGATTCATCTGAAATCTTCACTCTGATATTTACATAAATCGTGTAAGCTCTTCACAAGATATGTCTGAGGACCATCTTAACAAGAATAAACATTTTTCTTAGTTTGAAAGATAATTACCTGAGAGACACACAGGCAGGCAGCCAGACAGGTGGACAGTGTCATGTTCAGTCCAGAGGAAGCTCAGCTGGATATCTAAGGAGCTGTTAAGTGTCTCATTACTGTGTGTCAGATGTGTCACTCAGTGGGACGTCGAATCTGCAGCAAGAACCCCAAGTTTACTCTCTCAATCATTAGCATCCATCAATACCCCAGGAGGGCCAGCCTATCAAATGCTGTTACCTCAGAGCAGCGGTGGTGAAAAGGTTGTCACTCACTCTATTGGGGATTTATTCTCTTTTTGTCCTTATTAATTTGAGCTTCATCAGACTTTATGTTTTCAATGTAGAAGATATAAAGAGCACTCTCAGGACCTGGCAAGACATGTTTAATAAGGGAAATTAACAGAAGATAATGGATTAATCCATATGAAAACATCAATTATTGCTAACAATTTGTTCTATAGGTCTGTATATATACAGTATCTCACAAAGGGGAGTACACTCACATTTGTCTAAATATTTGATCATATCTTTTCATGTGACAACACTGAAGAAATTACACTTTGCTACACTGTAAAGTAGTGAGTGTACAGCTTGTATAACAGTGTAAATTTGCTGTCCCCTCAAAATATCACATCACACAGGCATTAATGTCTAAACCGCTGGCAACAAAAGTGAGTACACCCCTAAGTGAAAATGTCCAATTTGGGCCCAAAGTCTCAATATTTTGTGTGGCCACCATTATTTTCCAGCACTGCCTTAACTCTCTTGGGCATAGAGTTCACCAGAGCTTCACAGGTTGTCACCGGAGTCCTCTTACACTCCTCCATGAAGACATCACAGATGTTAGAGACCTTGTGCTCCTCCACCTTCCGTTTAAGGTGCCCCACAGATGCTCAATAGGGTTTAGGTCTGGAGACATGCTTGGCTACTCCTCACCTGGTGTCCGCCACACACGCTTGACCATCTGAAACAAATTCGTTTATCTTGGTCTCAACAGACCACAGGACATGGTTCCAGTAATCCATGCCCTTAATCTGCTTGTCTTCACTGGCAGGTTGACCCCCCACCCCTTCAACCTCTGCAGCAACGCTGGCAGCACTCATACGTCTATTTCCCAAAAACAACCTCTGGATATGACGCTGAGCACGTGCTCTGAACTTCTTTGTACAACCATGGTGAGGCCTGTTCTGAGTGGAACCTGTCCTGTTGAACTGCTGTATGGTCTTGGCCACCGTGCTGCAGCTCAGTTTCAGGGTCTTGGCAATCTTCTTCTAGCCTAGGCCATCTTTATGTAGAACAACTTTTTTTTTGAGATCCTCAGAGAGTTCTTTGCCATGAGGTGCCATGTTGAACTTCCAGTGACCAGTATGTGGGAGTGTGAGAGCGATAACACCAAATTTAACACACCTTAACAAACTAACGAGTCACTTGACACCAGGAAGAGGTGTACTCACTTTTGAGAGATACTGTATATGTAAACATATGTATAGATTTTCTGTTTCTTCATTTGCTCATGACTTATATGTGCATGCCTGGTATTTTGTGTGCCATTGATCAATTTCAAGCTTAATCAATAACTCAGAGCTGGTACGTGACCTTTCACACTTGAGGTTTAATGAGGGTCATGCTGGCAATGTTTATTGTGGAACTGTGGGAATAGAAGCTGGTCCCATTGTGGTTGATCACTGCTTAAATATTCACATGGGAAGAAAACTGTTATGTAATGTCACATCAGACATGTGACAGTGTTCCTTAGAGTGAATGGTGGTAATGCAGGCAGCGGGGATGACTTCGGACAGACAGAGACAGACTGCGGGATGACAGCTCAAGGTTCATACAAAAGTAGATGTATTCTTATAACTGCATCCTCAGAGCAGCAGAGGAGTGGATGTTGACTGAAAATGAATCAGCAACTATTTCATATATGATTTAGCTGATTTATTATTTTTTTATTATAAAATATATATATACCGTACATTATATTTACATACTGTACTTTACTGTCTAGCTTCTCAGTTGAGAGGAGCTTCTGTTTAATTAGTTTTCATTGTTATCATTTACTATATGTCTTTAGCTTGTGAGTTGTTCTTTGTACAAAACAAGACATTTTAAAACATCACCTTGGGCTGTTGGTAATGTGTATTTAATTGACAAGTAAATAATCTGCAGATTAATTGATGATGAAAATCAGTTGCAGCCCTAATTTATAATTGTACATTTTTATCAAAACACATGTCTTGTTGAACTGCTTTTTAGGACTAGATTCAAGGTTAGGGGATCAGCAAAGTCTAAAGGATTCATCTTCTGGGAACCATAAAATTTTGTGCCTCTACATCCAGAACGTGCCAAGCTACTTCACAGATTAAGGGAACATTGTGATCTGCCGGTGGCGCTAGAGGAGAAGTCAGAGCATCACCAAAGTTATGGACACTCAACTACAATATTTCAATGCAAACCATTCAATACATATCGAAATATTTCCATCTGGACCAAAACAACTGAAATTTTCAAATTTTAAATTGACATTCGTTTAATTGACGATAGCTCTGTTAACAACTGCAGCCACATGAAGACTAGGCAGATTTTGTCTATAATGAATGTGATAATTAATAATTACTAAGAATGATTAGTAAATAAAGTATGCCGTTTAGTAGTACTATAAAAATGTAATTATTTAATGAATTATTAATGTTAGTATACATTGTAGTATGGAATCAGGACAGTGATATTGATATAGTTAACCACCCATAGTTTGAAATGTCAATATATTTCCCAGTTAGACAGAAAAGTATGTGTAGTCTCTCAGATAAAGCAATTCTAAAATTAGCCAATTTCATGGATAATGATTTGAGGTTTGACCCAGAATTAAAGATCCAGTGTTTAAGTTTTAATTGCATCTAGTGGAGAGGGTTGCAAAATGCAAACAGCGGCTCAAGGTGTATTCACATGCTCCTCGGACAAAAGTCTGGACAAAACGGAAATCAGAGACTGTTGTGCCCACATCTTTACAGATACCTGCCCCATCAACCTCCTGAATCATGCACTCGGTGGGCGGTCAGTGGACTGAGCTATCAGCGCAAGACTCCGGCAACATGAGAGGAGGTAGACTCTGTGTTTTACATCGATGATACTTGGTGCTCAAATGGTGTCAAGATGGACACTGTTTCTCTTTTTATGTGTGAATTATCATCTTGTTGCTGCTGTCAAAAAATGCACTGCATTCATGTTCGGGGTGTATACGTCTGTGTATATATGTATATAAATGACTGTATATATTGTTTTATTTTATTTTTACCATGTTTTAATATACACTTTGTGTAGCTTGAAGGGATTACAAATTTAGTTTTGTTATACAACCTTGTGCTGTATAATGACATGTAAATAACCTTGTACCTTGGATGTTCCCATTTCCTGAGTTGTGAAGTCGTTCTTCAAACTTCAGTGTGTGTTCATGCACTCTTAAGTCGTAATGTGGAAGCTACTACAAAGATCTACAAAGATGTGTTGGATTATCATTATCAGAGCGTATAAACAACACACAGACATCTAGTTCACTCTGCATGGACAGCAAACTAGCTGTTATAACCATATTACAAATTACATGGTTGCAAAATGTACACTTCTTTATGTTCCATGCACACTTTATTTCTCTTTTTGCAACAAAGATTTAAGGAGGAAAATAAGATTATTTCGACACCACATGAATGCACCATCAGTCACTGCTCACCCATTCCTTTCCAAGCGTGCAGGAAAAGCTATTGTGGGCGTCACGCTCTGTCGGCTCTTGTGCTAAATAATGTGTGTGGGCCTCCATTTGTCCAATTTTCTCTTCTTTTTTTACTTCTAATAAATCAGTCAACTAATACTACTACTAACGTTACTTCTTCTTGTTTTTTTTCTTCGTACTTATTCAGTGTAGTGACGAAATGTGCTCTGTAGAGCTGTTTGTCCGTTTAGGCTACTGTAGAAACATGGAGGCGCAACATGGTGATGCCATCTAAGAGGACTAACGGTTTATGTAGAAAGAAATAACTCATTCTAAGGTAGTGAAGACATAACTGTTCATTATGTAAGGTCTTTATACACCACTGAAAACATGATTATGGATATAATGTTGCATTTCTGTCAATAGATCCTCCTAAATATTACACACTGAACCTTTGATGTTACAACTCAACCATGACAAAATATCCAAAGGATATGTGAAGACATGTGAACCAGAACCTTCTGAGCAGCCAGGTTACCCTTCTTACTGCTCCTCTTTTACATTCCCAGTACAAAAACAAAATCCACAATATCAACATTACAGTACGTCACCATCCTCATCCTGAAGATCAGCACAGGTGTATGGCACTCACTGGGGTGCCGAAGCTAATAAATAGATTCACCTCTTATTGGAGGGATGTTTGGAATAATTATCAAATGACAGCAGGAGCATTGGCAGAGTCACGGAGGCGGACCAAATGATGGAAAAATGAAAGACTTTAATTGAATGTCAGCAGTAAGCTGCAGGCCACGTTGAACCTCATGTAATGAGATGTAGACAACTGAAGGGCACCCCTTCCATGATGCTTTGCTGGTAGGAAATAGGCGAGGGTGCAGACTTGGAGGGGGATTTGGGAGGGTTCCTGTCTCCCTGGCATTGCCCTAATGATGTCCTCATATTATCACGGCGTTATGTAATGTGCTGTCCAGTGATGCTTAGTCAGCCGCATACACCCCCAAACCCTGCCAATGAGTGCAAGAACTAACATGTGTAGCTCACATGCTAGCTGTGTGGGTGTTGGACTCCATGTGTATATGTGTGTGTACATGTACACTTCTCTACACATATGTTTACATATGCTACAGAGTTGGAGTTAGTATCGGTGCATTGTTTCTACAGAAGGTATGGTTCTTCAGTTTGCTAATAAAGTACTGAAGTAAGCGAACTAATGAATTAATGAATGGCTGGACAGGTTACAAAAGGACTGATCATTCGTCAGTGACCCGTTTGAAGATTCTGAATTGTTCTGCAGAAGAGAATCAACTTGTTTTTTAGACAACATTTGTAGGCACACCTGCGTATTTTCACTGCACAACACTGCTCCACAGGTTATTCTCTCCCTCTATTCAGGAGGGTTATACAAACATGATTCAACATTATTTCAACAAGTCAATTTTATTTATACAGAACACAATCAAAAACTTGCCTAACAGGCGTTACAATGTGTTCAGCATACGATGCCCTGAGTCCTTAGTTCAGACCCTGATGCGTGTTTACCAGGCTAATGTTGGCCCAAAAAAAGAAACTGTATCCAGTCTTGTTTGGCACTTTCTTCTTTAGAAAAATCAAACAAGCTTAGTTTTCATTTGCAACCGAAAAATCACTTTCTTGGCAACATATAAAAATCATACGGAGCCAAGAGTAGGAAAAAACTGTTGAAACTGACACATTCAGAACAGTATGAAATCTGAGGTTTTGGCTCATAGCAATTTCAACCTTTAACATCCGATATTGTAACATTATATGACAGAAAATATGGAAAAGCATAATAGATCACCTTTAAAGCTCTGTCACAAACTAGGAGGGGGATGCCTTGTAAGGTAAAGGATTTGCTGCGAGGTCACAATTCTTCTTCCAGCTTCTTCCAGATCAGTTGGAGTTGCATGTGGTGCCTGGTGACCTGCCTGTATCTGTTGTTTCTTCTCCTGAACTGAGTGACTTTGCATATCACAGAGGACACATTTCAAAAGAGAATGTCATCAAACCGAAGGCCTATTCATGTGAGAGGGGATGAATCACAGCTAAATCACAGTTTAGAAATGCACAGCAAATACACTGTGACACTTACTATGTCTGCTGGGTTTCCCTGTTTACTTGACTTGTGCAGTCTTGTGTATCTCTAAATAAGCTTTAGAGATAAAATAAATATTGCAAAGGGCTTTATTTTTCCAATTAGTAAATGTCACTTTGTAGTGTCACATGATTTACAGTGTGCAGTCTGGAGATTCCCTCTCAGTAGAGTCATTAAAAATGGATGTTTAGCTATTTTAAAGCACAAGAGTAAAAACACAAAAACAATAAAATCAATATCTGACATTATTTTTCCTCGGTGGATACTTAGCAGTGGAAACTTTGGTTATGCAGCAGTGTACTTTTTGGATGTTTCCATTCTGAACACCCACAAGGTTCAAAGTACATCACAGCTCTGACTTCAGTGTGGACTTTGCAGCCTCTCCAAAATCGCAGTAATGAGGGTCCAGGCTCAATCCCCTGCTCAAACTGCCTGGGGTCAGAACCTGCCACCGGAAAGTTTTGTATAATGGGCCAGTGGCCGCAGGAAGTTCTTGCGCTCAGGAAGATGTATTGGTGATTAAGCAGTGAAGGATATGCAGAGAACTTACCGGCCTGCAGCGCAAGCCCTGAAGGTCTACAGGACTCTACAGCTGAGACCAAGCCTTTCATTTCAGATAGGGAGCCAACCTGAGTCTGGAGTGAAACCCTGCACCACACACCCACACCCACACCCACACACACACACACACACACACACACACACACACACACAAAACAGAGCGCCATATTAAAAACATTTGTTTTTATTTCTGTTGGTCTGTCAGCTTGTAAAGTTGTTTTTCATTTCTCAAGTTTATCCTGCATACGCCGTCCTGCTGCTGCACTTTCTGGAGCATCAAATGTGTATTAATCCACAGCTGAAAATAGTTCCCAACAAAGTTACTCCTGTTTGAATAACATTTTCTAAAACCCATAGTGCCCAGGAAATTACATAACTTTTTAAAAATGAAAGTATATATTAAGACCTGTTTTTTTTTTTTAG
Source organism: Micropterus dolomieu (assembly GCF_021292245.1). Lineage (NCBI taxonomy): Eukaryota > Metazoa > Chordata > Actinopteri > Centrarchiformes > Centrarchidae > Micropterus > Micropterus dolomieu. The sequence continues at coordinate 18,645,111 of NC_060159.1, forward strand.
ATTTAAGACTTCAGAGGGAACCACATAGCTTCAGACCAGGAGCCATCGAAAGCCTGGAGAAAGCAGGTGGTATTAAGAGGTGGACTAACACATTATTGTTTTTGATCTTTCTGTAGGATTTGTTGACAAAAACAAAAATATATATATAGTCCTGTCCTTTAACAATCACTGTATACTGTAATTACTCCCATTAATCATTCTTTATTCGACTGCATCATTGACATCTATAGTTCAATGATTCAATAATAGAGACCTTAGCTTAGTATCTTGATTGAGACAATAACCATTGTAACCATTTCCCTCATAAAGGGAAAAAAAGTCTGTCTTTTCCTATCCAAAGAGCATTTTGTGAAAGGCCACATTTTTTGATCAAAGAGTCATGGATTAATTAACGTATTGATCAGGCCGGGGCATGCAGCACTTCAGTTTGTGAAGAGAGGATTTATGCTGGCTCAGTCACGGTTGATTTGACTAACCTGGTTATTGAAGCCAGAGCTATTTTTGGCCGGCTTGCAGTGTGGAACTTCACATTGACCAGGATCTATCAGTCAAGCAGGTGAGGTGCAGCACATGTACGCCATAGGTTGGCAAAGATACGGTTAAAGATATGTTTTAGGTGGTGAGGATGTTTTTAATTCTTTATAATGGCACATTTTTATTACCCATGTAGAATTTCAGCCTGGTACCATCAAATAGGTGTAGAAATATCACGCCAATGACTCACAATGGGTCAAACAAACACAGGACGGAATGCTGTATGTCTCGTGTGTGACCAAAAGTCAACGTTATTTTAACTTAAAAGTTAACTATCATGACATATTTAACTTAAGTCAAGTACGTAACGTGACTTAACTTACTTATTTTTACCACAAGCATGATCTTTTCCAAAACCTAACCTAACTAAAATACTGTCTATACGCTATTGTCCTCATGGAATACAAGGCAATGAAATCTGATTGGGATTGCCTTGACTTCTTCATAGCGTCCACGCCAAACAGAGTCTCCATCTCCCACTGACGTACAACACATCAGGGAACCACAGACTGGAAACCAGTGACACTGAAGGTCACCAAATTTGGCCTCAGTTTGACTTTCACTTGACATTTTGTCTCTTTGCATCAAATCATCATAATCATGTGTTTCTCCTTCTGCTAAACATGCATTCAGTTCAGCTAAATTGCCAGACAGTGTAAACATACAAAATTTTAACAAGGTTGGAAACTTTCATAAGTTTGAAAAAAAAAAAGCTTCTGTTATTGCCTTGTTGTCAGGGGGAAAGAGAAAGTCAAAGAGCAGACATTTGTGTTTTACTTGGAACCAAAGTAACAGCTGGATCCTGTAGAAGTTGGGTTGGTGAGTCATGTAGAGAGCATCACTCATAAATGGAGAAGTTTCCTTATTAGAAAAAAAACTAAAAGGAAAACTCTCACAGGAGTGAATGTGAATGAATAACTAGGCTTTTTATTCCCAGCTGCTCTGCTTAAGTAGCTCAGTGGTCACCAGAACAAGGCTGCTGTAGTCCTCATAATCTCATAGGAATTTATTTAATTTCAAAAAGCAAACGATTTTATGTTATATCCACTGAAACGTGACCCCCCTGCTATGAGATGCTTTTTTGTGTTTGTTTTAGGGAGTTGCGATTAGTTAGAAGTCAGTTTAGTCAGAAAATAGTGATAAATGTACACAAAAAAGAGAAAAGCTGCAAATTCTCACATTTGAGACAGGAAAGATTTTGGCATGAAAAATTAATTAAATGATTAGTTGATTATCAAAATAGTTGCAGATTCATTTTATGTCGATTGACTGATTGATCAGATCTTTATGTGTCTACTCCACAACATCTCAGAGACAGATTATGTGCATTTTACTCCACTACATTTGTCTGACAGCTTTAGTTCCTAGTTTCTTTTTTTGGGTGGCAATTTTTCATACTCTGCCTATCCAACCATGTATACCCAACTTTAATGTTTGTTAAAAACTGAACTGACTAAATGTTCCTTTAAGGGTTGAGAAAATACTATATATAATAATAATAATTATCTGACAGAGACAATTTTTCTGCAAAATTAACTTTTACTTTTGGTAATATAAGTAAATTTAGTTATTAATACTTAAATGCTTTTCCCCTAGAGACATCAACAAAGTTATCTTCTAAGTAAGGTTTTGCAGGGTATTTTTACAGTGCTATTGCCACCTTTTCATACCTAAAGGATCTGAGTACTATTTCGTCCACCGCTGATGATGAGTAGGGTTTTAAGCATATTTATCATACTTATTTTGAATGTAGGACTGAGAGGGACCTTTACTAGTATTTCTATTTTTACATTGTTGTATTAACATTTACTTTAGTAAAAGATGTGGATGGTTTCTCCATCACTGCCGCTAAAATATGTAACGTGCAACCAAGTAAAAAATGAAGGGAGCACTCAGTCCACACAGTATTCTGCACGCAATATTTTGTCTGAGATGGGAGGGCAAAGACAGAGAGATAGAGATGGATGGATGGGTGCAGGGGGAGGATTCCTCCAGTAGGAGGGAGGGAGGTTAAGGGAGGGAGGGGTGGTGCTGAATGAACAGCTCCTCGGCTCATAAAGTAATCAGAGAGCCTGTCTGCTCTGTCAGAGCAGCACAGCCATGAGCCAGCCGAGCTCCCCGTCCTCCAGACCAGCGCTGACACTCCATCCGTCCCCCTGACACACACCACACCACCATGAAGAGGCAAAACGTGAGGACCCTCGCCCTCATCATCTGCACCTTCACCTACCTGATAGTCGGCGCCGCGATCTTCGACGCGCTGGAATCTCGGAAGGAGACGACTCAGAGGAGGGAGCTGGACCTGAGGAAAGCGGAGCTGCTCAGGACGTTCAACTTGTCCACGGAGGACTTTGACGAGCTGGAGAAGGTGGTGCTTCAGCTGAAGCCGCACAAAGCCGGGGTGCAGTGGAAATTCGCCGGCTCGTTTTACTTCGCCATCACTGTGATCACGACCATAGGTAAGAGAGCAACACAGAGATCATCTGTGGGAACTTTGACTTTTATTTTACTGCGGGAAAAAAGTTGATATGTTGGATTATACGTCTGTTTCTGACCAAGCCTTGACTGTAAACCCTTTTGATATGAATTGTAGGTTATAGTTATGGGCAAGCATGCATGCTTTGAACAACATCACAGTAAGCCTCTAAATCCTGAAGGGAATATTGTAGCAGACACCGCAAAATAATTTATCTTCATGAACTCACTTTGAAAACCGAGGGCTGAAAATAAATACTTACAGGAACATTATATAATAATTTGAGTAATAACCACAGATTGAGGATATTCGTGAATTATTAAGTACAACAGGTGAAAAGTAACAGGCCTGAATATACAATAGTGAAGGAAGTGTTCAGATAGATACTTAATTATCAGATATCCTATTTACTTAAGTATAAGTAGTAACATTGCAGTATAAAATACTTAGCAAAATGTACTCAGGAACCAGTGAATGTTTCATTATTACATATTATATTATTTTTGTATTGCTGATGACACATTTGTGTGGAACATTTTACTGTTGTAGTTGGTCCACTTGCAGATAATCTTAACAATTTTATCCACTTGGTATTTAAATTTTTTGACAATGCATCTTAGTTAATAAGATGCATTGAAACTAGTAAGTATAGCTGTCAGATAAAGGTAGTAGAGTAAAAAGAGCAATATTTCAGTAGTATAAGTATAACATTTACATTTATCTGACGCTTTTATCCAAAGCGACTTACAATTGCTATACATCTCAGAGGTTGCACACCTCTGTAGCAACTAGGGGTTAAGTGTCTTGCTCAGGGACACAATGGTGGATGTCTCTCAGTGGGAATGTAACCCAGGTCCCCCACACCAAAGGCAAACATCTTATCTATGCGCCACCACACAAAATGGAAATACTCACGTAAAGTACAACTAACTTCTTCCTTAACTTCCTGTTTACATGATTATTATATGATTATTATAGTGACTGCAAAGAAGGTTTAAAATACCATAAATGAGATAACCTTACATAATCTAAATATTAAACATACCTGACACAAGGTTTTTATATCAGCATGAGGTGTTGGCGGCATTACTGCAGTATAAACAGTTTGTGTATTGCTTTACACAGACTAAGCAGATAAGCAGATTTTTATTTTAAGAAAAAAAGTGAACACAAAGAAATATGTTCTACAAACACGTTGTTACAGCCTTGTCACAGCCTTTTACAATTTTTATTGAATTGCAGCATTGAAAAGGGGTCACCTCAAAGTCAAATCTGCAACAGCCAAAGAGAAGGACGATTGAGGACAAGCTTCTCTCCAAATAGGAAATTCTGCTGCTCATAACTAAGTGTTGTCATTAGAGAAGATGCTCCCGGAAACTTAAGTTATGAGACATACATTTGCCTCTTCTCTTGTGCTCTTACTCATTATTCCTGCTCCAAAAGGCTCTACAACACCACAAGGCCCCCAGCTCTTTATTCACTTAATTGCACAGACTTCACATTTAGCCTGTTTGCTTTAGTGATTTAATTTGAACTCAATTTCAATCTGCTTATAGCTGCAACTCCAAGCTTAACTTAGCCAGACATTTTAAATTTTGGAAAATGAAGCAAAAAAGAAAAGGATGCATTGTTTACTTCACCTGTACTTGTAAAGCAACACTCATCACCTGCTGCTTAAGAGTGTAACAGCAAACAATGTGGCCAAGTGGTAATTGCAGGACAATGGCACACCACAATTCTCAGTTGCTTTATAGACATTGTTTTATTCTGTGACATCCTAAAATATTGTGTAACAGGAATACAAGTACAAAAAGGGTCATACAGTCAGGCATTGTATTAATTTATTTCAGTTAAATATTGTTAAATATTGTTATAAGTTGATGGTCATACCAGACCAAGCACGGCGGTGTAGCAAAACACCTGAGTGTATTGCACTGAGAAATTGTTCATTTTATTACTTTTAAATTTAATTTTTGAACGAGATTTTGATATTTGTTGTCACAAAAGTAACATCTTCTGTTTAGCTTATCACCTTCTCCTTGTCTGAGCCTTCCTTATGTATTTAGTCACCGGGGACCAGTTGTCAGTGGTGACCTGTGACTTGTAACCCTATCAGATGCAGGCAACTAATTGCACACTAACCCAACCCCAGGTGTCTGTAACTGCATTCTGTAATTGTGAGCTCCAACAAGCACAGTGATTGGCGTTCCAGCCTGCCATTAAGTATTAATGACAACACCAGACCAGGCTTGCTGTTCTGGCACACAACATTAACGCTGTAGAAACTGTACTGTACATATATTATCATGCAGCCATGACTCATACTGAGGTCCAAATAATGAGCCACAAAACGTGGGTGAAACATCTAATTTGTTAAGATTTTATGAAGCTAAATCTGACATAATGCTGGGATTTATAAAAAAATTTCTGATGATAAAAGAGACCAACCGAAATAAAAAGAAATAGATTTAAACCTCTTATTTCCTGTCATATTCTATGAACTTATATTTAAAGTAATTTAAGAAATGAGGACTCAGGACATTTAGATCCAACACAGGACACAGCCAAGGACCAGAGTCCTAGAGTCTATGTGAAAACAGCGTTCTCTTTATCAGGCAATGAATCAGCCTGGATTCGAACCATTTTGAAATTCATATTGTGTATAACACATTGACTGTTGATTCTATGAGGACAAATAATATCCTGGAAAGTTATGAATAAATAAACGCTTGAATTCACATCTCTAAGCTGCACATCTGCCAGTGGAAAGCAGCTAACACACGACAAGATCTGGCCCCAGCATGCTCTACTAATAAGACGAAGGGGGAGAAGCTGCAATCACTAATCAGTTATCACTTTCCACAGAGGAAAGGGCAGGGTGTCCATTTACTCACCCACTGCCAGGGGAAAAGGTTTAAGCAATGTGAGAAACATCAAAAGGGGAAAATAAATTAGCTTAGAGCGAGAAAGCACTCTCTAGATGGTGGGAGATTAAGGGAGCTCCTCTGCAAAGTCGGGTAACCGGGTGTGATAAAAAGTCTGGGGCTCAGGGGGTTCTCCTTCTGGGTACAAAAACCTTCACCCACCTCTAGGGGTTTACAGCTTGTCACATGTTGGTGTATGTGACCACAGCACTCACAGCTGCAGTTCAAGGTCATCTAGACCAGGTAGAGGACAAATACACAACATGAAAACACTATGAGACGTGGCTCAGATGCTCTGTGTTTTGTCTGATGTGCTGTATGACATCTGATATGGGCAGGAACATGTGAAGCAGTTGTTGTGTGGGCAGATGCCTTTTATTTATTTATCTTTAATTAAATTTTTTAACAAGTTGACAAAGTCTAGTAGTCTAACATGCAATCTGATATCACAGTGTGTTTATACAAGTTAAATTAAAGGATCAGCAAATTACACATACAAAAGAAATATATTTTCTCAGTTACGTCTGGTTCATCGAGCCATGCATAAAGTTTTGATTCTATTTGGTCAGGTTTTGAAATTTTTTCTTCCACCTCAAGTCATTAACCTTCCTCTTAGGCTCATAAACAAAACATGACTTTTTAAGAGTACAACCCTTTAAAGTCATCATATGGTTGCAGTTAGAAAAACATTCCTTCAAAATCACCAGCTTTGCTTGCATTTTTATTATTGTGAATCACCTCTTGTTAAATAGTTTTTGTTCAAAGATCATTTGGCCATTTGCCTGTTGCTGATTCAGTAGACATGAGGTCAGTGCTTCACTCATTGTCTGTAGTACATGAACAGATTATGGAATCTGTTGGAGAGAGAGAGAGAGAAAGAGAGAGAGAGAGAGAGAGAGAGAGAGAGAGAGAGAGAGAGAGAGAGAGAGAGAGAGAGAGAGAGAGAGAGAGAGAGAGAGAGAATCCAAATGCATTCAGGGCATGCAATCTGTATGAGTCGCTATAATCCCAAAAGATAGCATCCGGTCAGTGTTGGACCTTGGACTGGTGAGGAAAAATCTGCTGCTTGTTTTGCACATTTAAAGTGGCTTGGATCAGACAGCAGAAGACCTCCCAGCTCTGGTTTAGTTGCTCTGTCACCACCAGTCCATCAGGTGTTGATGTACTGGGAAGCTACCAAGTGTGGAAGCACATTAGTGTGTGAATGTGAAGCAGGCTGTCACTGAAAAAGAGCAGACGGGCTCAGCAAATCTTCTCTGGGTCAGTGAACCTAATGTTTCTATATGTGGCCTGACAATGAATCAAATTTATAATAATTCTTCTATTTTCATCGCTGACAGAGACTTAGATTTGGCACCAGGCATGAATGCATTCTCAGCCTTTGCATAATTAGAGGACACATCCTGAATTATTAATGGTAATTACTTACATTAGTATCATCAATATTATTCAGTCAGCTTAAGAGGTTAGTGCAGTAAGAGGCTGAGTGCACAAAGAATATAACTCTTACCAGCTATTTCACACGGGCACCTATCATCATCAGACAGACAGAGGGAGATGGATACTTGAGCACTTCTCAGAGGAGAGGTGGGTGAGTGTTGCCATTGCAAATAGATTTAAAAAAGGTGACAATACAAATAAAGTATTTTTGGTTCCCAGGCGATGTATCTAACAAAACCTACTCAAAAAGTGAACAAATTGTGAAAATGTTTCATGCAGCCAATCTGTAATGAATCATTTGGGAATGAAGCTTTATAATCAACCAGAGCAGTTTCGGTTTACAGTTTAATTGAATTGGGGGTGAATTGATCCCAGGCCTGCTGCTGAGCTGCTGCTGTGTTTTAAGTGATTTGGGAGATAAGGTAACTGTAACTCTCCCTGGTGCTTGCATAAAAGGGTCCCAAAACAGAGTAAATTAACCTTGCATAACCCAGCGTCGTGATCTGCAGTGAGGCGCTTCCCTCCTCACTCATCATGGAGACACACTGAGATGTAATGTGACATAGAGCTGCTAGCAAAAAAAAAAAGACATTTTTCATGAAAGAAAAGAAAGAAGGTTCTGTTGAAATTTACGCCAGTATATTTCTGAAATTACACAACAGACTTTATAGGTTTTAAGGTCCCGAAGGTAACAGGACAAACTGTGCGTGACATGTGTGCATACTAGCAATGCATTAATAAGAAAGACTATTGGACTCATGGTCTTTGAGTCACTGCTACCATGGGCTGTTACTGAAAACTTAAAGGACTGAAAGGATGACTAAGCTTTCTTTGTTTGCTTTGCCCAGCACTGTGTCACCAAGGTTACAAGATCACTAAGTTCAAAACAAAGACAGCTATAAGTGTGCAGCTGAATAAGACTGATTGTTGTGGGAGAAAAGGGTCAAGGAGGTTGGTATCCACAAGAAAAAGAAATATAACGTAAAAAACCTCTCTGCAGGTTGTTTGGTAGCTCATCAAAAGTACTTTAAAATTGCTCTGACAAGTTGACACTCTGGCAGGCCTGGATACCTCAGAAAATATGAAACGTACTGTAATGACGTACTGTAAGGCATCATAAAGAATAAGTTGTGTTGATAATTGATCATCTCTCTGGATGGAGCGCTCATCCACTGCTGTTTTAGATTTGTGACCCTTTAAAATGACACAAGTCAACTCACAACCACATTCTGTCTTTCTATGAGATGTGAGCAATTTAAGCAAGAAAAAAAGCGATTCTTTTCTTCCCTTTGAATACATTTGAGGCTTGAAGAGGTAAAACTATGACACTGTCCTCTGGAGAAGAACAACAGCATCAGTCGTTTCACCAAGAAAAATACCCTAGTGGTTGTAGTAAATATGGCAGGAACAAAGGAGGAAGTCAGCTGACGTAGCTGTAGAAGGACAGTCCGCAGAGGGACGAGGTCGGAGCGGTTAAGCAAACATCCGACTACAACACATGAGGTCACTGTTTCCTGATTCAAACAGGGAAAACACCGTTGTTTTTTAAGCATGGCCATTAAGGTCACCTAACCTTAACAAACTACTTATTTTAACCCAAGCCATGATCTTTTCCTAAACTAAAGCAAGTCGTTTAGGTGCCTAAACCTAACCAAACCTTTGCCATATCGTCACATCAACTGTCCTTCCAACAGTTTTGGAAGGCACTGACCTAATTATGTCTTCCTGCCAATAGTGGGGTCAGATCATAGAACACTTCACACAAAACACACCTGTTGTTCTAGACGGTGTGGACAAACTACATAAAAGAAACATTTTTCTGGATGAGAAAAAATATTTATGTTCATCTTACAACCTTTCCAATTGATCTTTTGACCCCGTGTGAAACTCTGTAATGACAACTCTTACTTTTTCTGTGTTGTGCCCATTTTGTCATGTTAATACAATATATACAATAAAGTTCCATAATAATCTCTGTTCCTATAGTACATGAGCCCTGTTTGCATGCTTGCACTAAAATACAATATGTTATGCAATAGTAGAAAAAGAGATTTCCCTAATAGCTTTGCTGAGAGGTGCAATGTATTTCACTTCAAAATATTCCTTGCTATGACCATATTAAATCCATGATGTGATTGTTGATACCGGTACCGTAGCTGCATGAATAGATGTGCATTAAAATCCAAACGGTGGATGGCTTTACAGCGTTTTCACAAACGACAGTTCACTTGAAAACAGGCAAAAATCAATCTACATGCACCAGTGCAAACACAGCATTCTTGCATTTACTAAGACGCCATTGATTTTTCTTGCTCCAGTTCTGTCTTCCCCACAGATTTCAAAACTCCCCTTTACTAACAGTGGATGTTGCCAAGCTGTCACTCCAATCAAGACTGGCCATTCGAGGCTTGTCGTCGGTCCCACCCGCAACATTTTAGATTCGCAAAACCTTTGTATTCACAAACAAAACTTTTGGAAGACATTTTTAACCACAAATTTGTAAACATGGATAGTTTTGCTTTCAATCCTAGTCTTGATAGCATAAAATGTCTAGTGCAACTTTACGAGACTCCTCTGCTCTTGATTTGTTTGTTAAAAGTTTCTTCTAAAGTTTCCGAGTTTGCTAAGTGGACCTGAGGGAGCAACACATTTTAATGAAGACAGCAGCACTTTAGCATTTTAATAGGTTCTTTGTTTCGTAACCGTAATTACTATATTGAAGTTAATGAATAGGGCAAATATCACAGAGCCAAAAGAAAACACACCTTAACTCATTTACAGTAAATAAATACAGTCAGTCCATAAATATTGGGACATCAACACAATTCTAATCTTTTTGGCTCTATACACCACCACAATGGATTTGAAATGAAACGAACAAGATGTGCTTTAACTGCAGACTTTCAGCTTTAATTTGAAGGTATTCACATCGAAATCAGGTGAGCGGTGTAGGAATTACAACAGTTTGTATATGTCCCTCCCACTTTTTAAGGGACCAAAAATGGGACAGACTAACAATCATAAATCAAACTTTCACTTTTTAATACTTGGTTGCAAATCCTTTGCAGTCAATTACAGCCTGAAGTCTGGAGCGCATAGACATCACCAGACGCTGGGTTTCATTCCTGATGATGCTCTGCCAGGCCTCTACTGCAACTGTCTTCAGTTCCTGCTTGTTCTTGCGGCATTTTCCCTTTTGTCTTCAGCAAGTGAAATGCATGCTCAATCGGGGTCAGGTGATTGACTTGGCCATTGCATAACATTCCACTTCTTTCCCTTAAAAAAACTCTTTGGTTGCTTTCGCAGTATGCTTCGGGTCATTGTCCATCTGCACTGTGAAGCACCGTCCAATGAGTTCTGAAGCATTTGGCTGAATATGAGCAGATAATATTGCTTGAAACACTTCAGAATTCATCCTGCTGCTATGTCAGCAGTCACATCATCAATAAATACAAGAGAACCAGTTCCATTGGCAGCCATACATGCCACTACCACCACCATACTTCACTGATGAGGTGGTATGCTTTGGATCATGAGCAGTTCCTTTCCTTCTCCATACTCTTCTCTTCCCATCACTGTGGTACAAGTTGATCTTTGTCTCATCTGTCCATAGGATGTTGTTCCAGAACTGTGAAGGCTTTTTTAGATGTTGTTTGGCAAACTCTAATCTGGCCTTCCTGTTTTTGAGGCTCACCAATGGTTTACATCTTGTGGTGAACCCTCTGTATTCACTCTGGTGAAGTCTTCTCTTGATTGTTGACTTTGACACACATACACCTACCTCCTGGAGAGTGTTCTTGATCTGGCCAACTGTTGTGAAGGGTGTTTTCTTCACCAGGGAAAGAATTCTTCGGTCATCCACCACAGTTGTTTTCCGTGGTCTTTTCGTGTTACTGAGCTCACCGGTGCGTTCTTTATTTTTAAGAATGTTCCAAACAGTTGATTTGGCCACACCTAATGTTTTTGCTCTCTCTCTGATGGGTTTGTTTTGATTTTTCAGCCTAATGATGACTTGCTTCACTGATAGTGACAGCTCTTTGGATCTCATATTGAGAGTTGACAGCAACAGATTCCAAATGCAAATAGCACACTTGAAATGAACTCTAGACCTTTTATCTGCTCCTTGTAAATGGGATAATGAGGGAATAACACACACCTGGCCATGGAACAGCTGAGCAGCCAATTGTCCCATTACTTTTGGTCCCTTGAAAAGTGGGAGGCACATATACAAACTGTTGCAATTCCTACACCGTTCACCTGATTTGGATGTAAATACTCTCAAATTAAAGCTGAAAGTCTGCAGTTTTTGCATGTGAAAACTTTCAGACTCTTTAATTAAAAGCATCTAATACATCACTGGCCCCAGATTCACTGAGCTGTAGGTACAAAGTGAGTGAGAAACGCTGAAATATCCACAGCTATTATTGGCTGAGAGAGAATTTGTTGCTATTCTGGATCTGAAAAAGTAACGTCTGAGAAAGTTGATCGAAGTGACTCTCATTGCTGCTGCTGCTCCGTTCACATGACCAGCGAATGTTTACCTATTGTACGTCTGCTTTATGCTCCAATGCCTCAATGGAAAGTTGAGCGCTTGCCTGACTCACTAAACAAAACATGACTTTGTATTCATTAGACTTCATAATCTAGCCAGGGCTGACTGGAGTTTAACCAAATAAAATAGTACACAGTAGTGAGATCTGAATCTTGTTTCCTGCTGATTCTCCTTCAGAGTATTAATAGACACTGCATGATGTGTGAAGTCTCAGCTATACTGTTGTAAACTGATTGGTGTGAGGCTTATTTGATCAGAAATGAGGGCTATTTTCTCTGAATGGACGAATGCCTATAATCTCAAGTCCTGGAATATTGAATTATGTGGCTCTCTACAACCCAGAGCTTTTAGCGAGGGACTCAGGCACTCGATAAATGTCCTAATCCTTCCATTTGAGATTAATTGAGATGTGTCGCGGTGCTCCGGACGCTAAATATGTGTTACAATTCCATCAGCACTGCGTAAAGGAAAAATACTACCTCCGTTTATATGAGAAAGAATATGTACATCTTTTAAAAGATAATTCTAGTGTTATTCTATACTTTTCTCACTGTCAATAAATCCTGTGAAAAGAGCAAAACAAACAACATGCTAGTTTGCCTCTCAACACTTTCTGATCCCCCTACCATGTCTGCGATAGTGCAAACACATTTAGTTCCTACTGAAGACGTGAATCTTTAAAGAATGAGTCATAAATATATAGTTTCATTTTTTGCTGCTTATACTTGTAAAGCTACTTGTACGCATTTGTAAAACAGCTGGGTATTGTAGATTTTAGCAAAACACTACTAGAACTGGAGTAAATAGGGCTTTTGTTGGGGACTGTTTTCAGCAGCGTAATAATACACATTTGGTGCTCTAGTGAGTATTTACATCAGAGGAATGATGTATATGGGATTAACTGCAAGTAAGATACTTTGCCCATGTTTGTAGTTGTTGAAGGAACATGTCACGTGTTTTTAATGGCGTTTGGACAGCACTGCTCTATGGCACAGAATAAGCAATATCATGCACATGCATGTATCGCATACATGTATTTCTATGGTCTATATTTGTGTGCATGATATATTATTTGAAAAACAGCAAGCTTAGTCTAAACCGTCATAAAAAACATTTTTTTCTTTTAAAAAAGATCATCAGTGTCCAAGGACTGACTGAGGCACAAAGGAAAATGAGATATGTAATGTGCACCTTGGTGCAGAGTAGACTGACTGGTTGTAAAAGTGTCATAGGGCTGTCTCTAGAAGAAGGCTGTGTCACTGTGTTTCTCCTCTCTTGACCTGAAAAGGAAAGGTATTGGAAACTTGTTCAGTGCGCAGATAGTTCAGTTGGGATGTGATTCCACGAACAATGCTGGTAATAAGGCTGTGGCTATTGTGGCACTTTGTTTTAGCAGTGGAGTATGTGCTGCAGAGAAGGAGGCATTACAGGGAATGTTCAGGATTTATATAAACTTTTTGTACAGACAATGTTGCCAGACTGGAGAATTTCCACCAAAATAAGATATATACATATTTTCCCCTCAAGGTGCGACCTCAACAAAAGAGGTTCAAAAAAACACGGTAATAACATGACAAACAGTCTCACTCTGTAGTTTTATTTTCATTCAAATCAAATGCAATTATGCATTATTGTAACCACAGTTTGGGGATTGCCATATACATTTAAAGCAGAAGTGTCTTAGGAACAAACCAAATTTTTTATCTTGCACGTTGAGGGGTTGATTTCAGGGGCCGGATTTCTTCCCAGCACTACAGCACACAACACAATCATGGCCATTCCTGAAAAGTATGTTACTTACTGATGTTTCTGACGTCTACATGAAGTCGTATTTGTGTGTCTTATTTTAACAAAATATCAAAATTCCCGACTGCGGAATTTAAAATAAGGAATTTGGCTACTTCTATGACAGTTTGACAGGTTTGAGGCTCTGATTGGACTATCTTGTGTCAGTCAAATCTGGCAACACTACCTACAGGTCACTAATCGAAATAATTGCGGTTGTTGTCCTGCTGCAGTTCATAGGCCATGAGAGTGTTAATCATCCACGCAAGCCATTTCATATCAACTGACTGAAAGGACATTGTGTACATTATGCCTTGCACATAATGCAGAAATGGTGGAGAAGGCACTGATAAAAGCATCTAGAAATTTTCCTCAATGATGCTTAAGAGACACAATGTAATAGCCCACACTGAGCTGCAAATTACATTCATTTCATCGAGAAATGTCTGAATGCTGATGGGAAGTGTGCACAGAGAAGCGTCCATATGTGTCCATATGCGTGTGGTGTGTGTCTGTGTGTCCTTGAACCCCATTCGATAAGCATTAGAGCTACTGTATAGAGCCACAGTAGTGATGTAGAATGTAATCCCACAACACAACACACAAAAAGCTCAGTGTACCAAAGTCAATTCAAGCAAGTTACTCTGAGAACCGATATTTGAAACACTACAACCTGATAAATCACCTGACATTTATCCTTAAATATCAAAGCAAAAAAGCAACTTCACATTGCATATTTAATCAAATAGCAGTTGAAGCTATGTGTAGGCTGCATTGCAGGGCACAAATTACAACTAACCTCTGCTGCTATAAAAAGCAGATACACAGCTAGTCACACGACCACACCAGAAAAACTCTCCCCGAGGAAAACACTATGTCATGAGACGCACTCTCACGCACATTTCTCTCAGACGAGGAGGGGGGGGTTATACCAGCCAGCTGACTGTTGATTATGCGCCCAAAAGCGCTGAACTGTCTCCCCAGTGCCCAGAGATGGTGGAGCCTCAGTAGCCTTAGCATTTCTGCCTCAGTACAAACTATGTGTCAAACAAAAAAATAATACTATTTCCACGTCGAGCTTGGTAGGCTTCTCAGCAGTGTGGCTAGCGTCTAAACACCGAGGTGAGGGTGAGAAGCTATTACTGCATGTTTATGGTTCACAGACAAAACGGAGCGCTCTCATTGCCGTCCTAATCATAACAACCTGAAGTGATTTGCTCACAACTCACCGGCTCCTGACGACTTCAACCTTCTCCAAGTCCAGAGAGGGGGACTGTGTTGAATGCTTTGGTAACCCGGGTGTTACATTAGCTTATGCTACTCTAACTGGCTCAGAGCAGTGGAATTATTTGGTCGGACGGCGCCAAGTGACTTTAGCTGGCCTGGCACATATACTGTCTCCCAGGGGAATTTGTTTTCCAATTTGTTTCCAGCATCTGTTTAATCTCTTAACAAGCCAACCTGGATGAAGTGAACTGTCACACACAAGGGCCTAATGATAATAACAATAACAATGATAGGTGAGTCATTTTTACCCCCAAAGGCTGCGATCGGAACGTGAGCTTATGAGTACACATTTAATATCCTTACAAAAAAACACCCTGTGACCACCTTGGGCTAAAACAACAGCCTGCTAACCTATTTTCTCTGGAATAATACAAAATATCAAAGCTGTCAGGGGTGACGTGTCTGCTCCCCATCCACATGGTGGATGTGTGGCGCCGGAAAACAGTGCCAGAGTTTCTTCATGGCAATTTACACCAATGGGAACTGAGGCAATCCAATAGATGCGTTACAAGCATTCCAACTGTGTTGATTGTACCTACAATGACAATGGCAGCCATGTTTTTTTTGTTATCACCAAGTATTGAGTTGTGCTTTCTCCTGTTTACAGAGAAAAAGTTACTTTACTGTGAAAAAATTGCAAAAGAGTTACAGGATATTTTTTCCTGTGTCCAATTTTGGTCAAATATGATTGAGAAATCTTATATATTTGTTTTTACTACGCTACACTAATGAGGCAGCACCTCCCACTTTGGAGTGATCCAAATACAAAAGCAGGGAGCTTTTGAACTCCTTCTTTGGTGCGGGAACAAAAAGACATTTACACTAGCTTGCCAGTAAATCTACTGGCTATCATTGCAACATTTAAATGTAATGACCAGTGATATTATGGTCTTTGGTTACTGTGCTCTGTGTCACCCATCAGAAGAAAAACAAAACAATTTTGATGTACTCTAGTTTTAGAACTAAAAATGCTAATTTATGAGAAATTCAACCTGCTGCAGGCTTCATGTATGTCCCTATACACAATGACGTTTTTTGCCTTACAGAAACTGAAAACTGTAAAAAAAAAAAAAAAGAAAAAAATAAGAACTGCTTTATGTCAGAAGATGAGTTTCACCACTTTATCTTTTGTTTAGTTAAATCGTTATCTAGCGAATCAGTGGGACAGTCTGTTTGGGCTCCTACTGAATATCAGGCTGGAACATAAACTTGAGTGCAGTGACATTTGTGTGTCCTTATAAGAGTAGTTTTATTCTCTGTAGGTCCAAGATTGTCTGAGTTTGCCACAGTAGAAATATTACTGAACAACACAAAGTTAAGACATCAGTTAAAACAGAAAAAGCCAATTACACGCTGTTTTCTGATACTAAAGTTCACACAAAATTCAAGATAATAAATTTTACTTTTTGTAATAAATGACCTGCGTGGTACATACGTAGGTAAGTAAAATATATCAAAATCAAAAGATGGCACTGATGCAATAAACCTCATCCATCCAATTCTCCAAGTAGGTTAAATCAAATGCTGCAAACGGGTGGATTCGCAGATACTGTGTGACCCAGGTCTGGTAAGGTGAACCTGCAGATTGAGCGGAGGTGGAGCTGATGCTCTGCTCCCTGTCTGTCTGTCTGCTCCCGCCATATGGGCAGCCTGAGGCAGTGGTTACCTCACCAAGGTGACAATGAGACCTGACAAATTGTTAAAACTGAACGGTCATTCAGTAGTTTGGACAAAGTCATAACACTCTACTTGGATTGACTGGGAATTGTTCCACATGTGCGGCCATTGTTTGCATGTAACATTATGGGCTAAAAGGCGGAAGAAAAAGCAGCCAGGGCCTCAAGGTCACTTCAATAGGAATGTACACTGTGGTGATTAAAATTCTGACCTTTCAGGTGAGGCTCTCTGATGAAACAGCATTAAGTCAAATAGCTTTTTGCTGCTATCATTTTTTTTTTTGCACCAGATAAATAAAATAATCAGAAGTTAACAACAGACAACATAATGTGCAGTACAGAGAATCCAGAACAGCAGGCAGTGCAGTTAGGGGTTCATATAACACCTTAATAAGATCCATTACTTGATATAATTACATCTGGTCATTAAGCCAGGTGCCGGCATTGACATGACATATGATAGCTTTACAACGTGGCAACGAGCCCCGTCGAGACGCTGATGGGCACTCATGTCTCCAGTAGAAAGTATTTGTCAAAGGACCACAAACACTCCTGCCTTTGTGAGAGTGTTGATGTGTGCGCTGTGTGTTCTGATGCACAAAAATCTCCTCATGGGCATGTGTGTGTATCTTCAGTGTTTAATATCGGCCTCCTTTTCTGTAACTTACGCATAGCTAGTCATGTTTGTTAAAAAAAATAGTTTGACATTTAGTGAAGTATACTTGCTACTCTCATAACTGTCCATTATATATGAAGCTACCATGAGGAGATCATTAGCTTATCTTAGCATACAGACTGGAAGCAGAGGTAAACAGCTTGGCTCTATCCAAAAGGTAACAAAATCCACCAGCACCTGTGAAGCTCACAAATGAACATGTTATTTCTTGTTTTTTCATATATTTGATAGAAAAATAAATGATCTATCTCCTGGCTCCAGCTTCATATTTATGTACACACCACACAAGAATGGTTTTAGTCTTTTGATCTAACACTTGTCAAAAAATTTCCCAAAATGTCACACTACCTGTAACCTGATGGTACTGGATTGTTGGGAGTAATACTGGTATCAATATTTCAGAGTTTAAAAAGTTTAGAGTTTAAAAAAAAACAAATCAGATAACAACAATATATTGGGTGATATTTCTTTTAATATGGGCAAATATTTTCTTGATAAGGATCCCTTAAATTTGGTTATAAAAGAACTGTGAGCAAGATATGTGCAATTGAAAAAGAAAATTGTCAGTTTCTTGTTAATAACTGGATAGTAGATAGAACTGAGGTGGGGGGGCTCTAGTCTGAAAACCTTGACCATTTTTTTTTTCTTAAAAACATTGGTGAAGGTTCTAAATGACTCTAAATGATAATAAAACCGCTTATCTGTGCAGGGTTTCCAGGGTGCTAGAGCCAATCCCAGCTGTAATTGCCGGTCGCATTGCTCAATTAAAATTCTTTGTGTCACCAGGCACGGATGTTTATTTTTGTTCCTCTGTCCTCTCATGTATCCAGGGCATTTCTCTATTGTCTTACTTTTTGCTGAGTAAACTGATCTGTGTGTGTTATGTGCCAGCGTTCAGGTGCCACTCCTTCACCAGCACATGTCATTTTAGGAAAGCATCTGCTGCCTGAGAGCAGCTGAACAAGCTGAAGTGGGGCCAGAGTGTGTAAGCATACATACATCATTGGAATCAGGTGACAGGGGCAGGTGACTGTGCTGCACAGGCTGCAGAGAGAGAGCAAAGACATATCTTTGAATTAGAGAGTAAGGGGGCAGAGAAATAGAAAGAGGAGAGGGTGAAAAGTCAAAACTGCACAGAAAATAAATGTGAGTAAGGAAAAAGACATAATCAGAGGAACAAGATAGCAAGACAAGCAGCAGCTATTTTTAAAAAGAGCATTCAGCTGAATAAAACATGAGCCTGCTGCAGTCCAAATTACCAGAAATCACAAGGCAGGCGTGAAATAACCATGTCAAATCGTAGCAGGCTTGTCACATATGTTTTTGTTTTTAATGACAACAAGCTGGACTGTTTTCACATGCAATATCTCATATGCTGGACCGGAGAGACCCCCCTCCAGTGTGTCAGGACTAACCACCACAAAATTGTTGTTTATGTTCTACAGTGTCAGCTATCCCTTCATCGCCATGTGTGGCAAAAACAAAACTGCCGTTTGGAGTGCAAAATGAATCAAAGTCAGTTAATAGTGTGTGAATTTTAGCAATCGTCTCCTGATCCACTTGGCCCAGTTCCTAGCCTAGATGTAAGTGTGTCTCTGCTCTTTTTATATTCCACAGAAAATGATCCTCGTCATCCTCACTACCACCACCATCAGCAGTGACATCTGTGACTAATTATGTACACTGTAGTCTAGGCAAGTGCCTCCCGACCTTTTCTGTCGTACCCTTGCAGTCCTTTCAGATAAACTCCTTCATTGACACCACGTCATGTTCCTCATTTGTTGTTTTGAATGATTTTAAACTGGATGATTCTTAACTTTTTAAATAATTGATCTCAATATTTAGTTCAGTTTGGTCATGTTTGCTTTGGAAATACAACAACTTAGAGTTTATCCATAAGCCTATACTCGGAGCTTTCTGTTTCAATTGTTTGTACACTACTTTTAGCTATTACAAACAAATATCCATTACTTTTAGCTAGTTCAGCTACTGCTAAGTATATAGCCTATTACATGAATCATTAATTTATTCCAGCAGTCATTGCATGTACCCATTAGCGATTTAAACTGTTAATCAATTACTACTAGTTAACTATTTTACCTGTTTACTTTTTACTGTCTATTATGACCATTTATCTATTAACAATATAATTTTTTTATCTAAATAACCATTTATCCAATAGTTTTAGCTATACCATTTCCATAACTTTTAGCTAACTAAGATATATCATTACTTTTAAACAGCTATTTAAACTGCTTGTTCATTATTTTCATTTTTTAGCTAACTTTGGTATTTAAACTGTGTATCCCTACTTTGTCAACCATTTATCTATAACTTTTATTTAGCGTCCCATTAGCTACATTTTACTTTTAGGTATGTATAGCAAATAATCCATTATTGACGTAGCTATTTCAACTAACACTTTAGCTTTCTACTGTTTTAACCTTTCATCAAATACATTTAGCTTACTGTTTCACATTCCCTTAATGGCAACATGTGGTGTTCAGGTGTTACTGAATATGTGGATTTCTTTTTTAACCTATCATTTTTTTTAAGTAGTTGGGCTACTCTTTCCATAGTATCCCCTGGAGTACAAGTATCCCTGGTTGGGATTCACTTATCTTGGCTCAACATAAAGACAGTGGTCAGGTAATAGAGCACATAAGCTCAGCAATATGCCTTTATTCTGTGTATCCCTACTGGTTTTGATGTGTTATCATTCTTGGCAGTGATAGGAAGGTATGTTTTGCTGCCAGCCGTTTACCACAGGGAATGATCATCTCTTCCCTAAAGAAACAATTTCAAATTCAGTATCATATTACACAACATGCTCCCGCTTTCTCTTCACTCTTTCTCTCTTCGTGCCCACACAGGCACACTTTTAAAGCAGATAGCCCAAATGGAGCACTTGAAACAGATACTTCTGTTATGTGAGTTGATCTCCTAAAAGCCCAGAAAGAAATTCCTACATTAGCAATGCCTACGAATGAAAGACAGCTAACCCTTTTTTAACGTTTAATATTCTTGCTTTAAATTTCCCTTTATATTTCATCCATCCTGTCCTCTCCTACCCTTTCCTCCTCTTCCTTGTCCTCCCCCTACTCCCCTGTTGTGTATAGTATCTACATATGCAAACCCCATTTTAGTCCAGCTGTCCAGCTTGTAAGTTTTAAAACAACTCCTTATCAATTGTGTATCAAGTACATAAATCACGTGATTTATTTAATTAGCCAACCCTCCCGCAGATCTCACACTCTGCTTGGAATGCCTTGCTGACTGACCTCATGGAAAACTGCGGCCTGCCAAGGTTTCCTCTCATATCCCCTAAAAAGGAACCTAAGGAGTACTTTTGGAAATAGACCCTGATAGGGATTTTTTTTCACAGTGAAAGCAAAACATAAGACTAGGGTGGCCGGACACACACTGACACAGACTGGTGCTTTTGAGGGCGAATAAAGTGCTTCTACATATAATGTGTAAATGTTGTGGGTGCATTGAGCATTGATGAGAGGGTTTTACTACAACACAGGTGCATTCAAGGTACAGGCAGCTGAGTCACAGCTGTCCGATCTAACCACTGGTCACTTTGGTCTTCAGGCTTGTGATGCTTTAGTGTTTGGGCCTCAGCTGTGAGCTGGATGAGAGCACATGCTCCCAGGCCAGATTTGGAGCCCACACAGGGGTAACCGAGTTAAAGTGAACCCAGACAGACGCTTTGCCAATGTGCTGTCTCCTCTGGTGTTACATCAGATTGCTTGTGATGAATACATCCTGTATCTTTCTCTGTGTTTCTCTCTCTCTTTTGTTACTGGCTGGACAGGCTCGTTGTTCACTGTCGAGGCATATAATGAAAGTCTGATTAGAGCTATTATTCTTATTATTTTACAGTCTGCTGACAGAAACTACAGAATGATTAAGAAGTTGACATAGCAGAATATACGAAAGTATGTCCTGAAAAGCCAATGTATTTCCAGAGTTATTGATGTCCAATGTCATTTAAACGTATCACCGGTAAAATGTAAGTATCTTAATTTGGTACATGGTGAATAGACTGCATTTATTTAGTGCTTTTATCCAAAGGGATTTACAATTCTTATTCGCCCCTGCACGTGCTCACTCAATGATGGCAGTGAGCTACCCTGCAAGACATTTGCCCAACCATTCAAACCATGTCAGACAGATTCAAACAGAAGGAGCTTGAGATTGAACCCCCAACCCTGCAGTGGACATTACTCTACCTGTCAATCCATCATTACATGTAATTATATTATAAAAAATCAACTTTAACTGTGCCAAATTGTGGAACTTTTGTGCTCTTTTTGGTGACATTAAACCTGCCCCCTTTAAATGATTAGACTAAACCACCTGCTACATGTTACCATCCATCCATCAATTCCTACAAATATACCCTCCAGAACGACACAAATTAGCATTTTTTGTAGCCAAACGCAACAGGTACCACAATAACATTATATAAGCCATACACATGTTTTCGGACCTGACACACTTATCGGCAGCAACATAAATTTAGTGTCTTAAAGAATTTTCTGATCTGTTAAGCTTTGGTTAGTTTAAAGCTCTTGATTCAGGAAAGATAATGGTTTGGGATAAAATAACTACTTGCCCAAGGTCAGGCAATGATCATCTTCATGATTAAAAGAAACCAAGGTTGACTGATGGTAAGAAACCTTTTTGGGCATTTGGTGAAATGACTGATGCATCGTCTTTCTTGGGACAGTGTTCATCCATCACACGCTTTCTCGCCTTGATTTGGTTAATCACAGTCTAAAAACACCATGTTCGTTTATCTACAGCTGATTAGAAGCTGTCATCACCAGAAAAACAACAGCAGTTTTTTTGTTTAAACACATAACACATAATACAAAGTGCCATTGTGGTCAAGTAAATAAAGACTGGTGCATTAACTAGGAAAATTTTAATATCCTGAATATGTTAAACCAAGGGTATGATTTTTGTATTTATTATTTCAGGACAAACTAACTTGATTAACTGATGGCACTGACATATGCTACTCACTGTTGCACCTACTGAATAATACTGTACTTAAATGACATCAAGGCATTAAAACTGCAGAAAAGGCTTTCTTTCTAATCGATAACTCATCTACGCTTCTTTTTTTCTAGTTTCATGATTGAACTCATTGACTTAAAATTCCCCCCACCAACTCAAACGTATTCCTAGAATTCTTTGCTTTCACACACATGGACATTACACAGCAGCTGTCAGCAAGACCTTGTGCTTGTGGTTCAAAAGCCGGACGGAGTAATGGAGGGAGGCGGGAGGACCAGAGCTGCATTTGAGTGCCTGAATAAACAATCACGGGGTCGCCTGGAGTTTAAGGTGTCTGTGACTGAAAATTGATTGGGGTCTTCAAGGCCACATTTGAGATGGAGATTGGACATAATTCGTGGGAAATACTGTATCATAGTCGTCTTTTAATGTAACATCTTTGGGTGTTATCCATGGAAATGCTTGATGCTTACAAGTGGACAAGAGTCACAGTTTGTCGGGTCGTGTAATGATATCTTTGGCCAGACACAGCTGGAGATGAAAGCAAGCTGTGGAGAAGGCTTGCTGGGAAGCAGAATGGGCTGCTGCTCAAAGACAGCCTGTACCAAATGGATGACATGGTCTGTGTTTATTTGCACAATTGTACAGAACATTCCCGGATCTGCGCAGCATTTCAGGGATGGCGTAAGCGCAAATAAGAATGACGCCATGCCAGGATGGCTGCTCAGGCCACCTGTACGTTGAAGAACTAGGCTAACCATATACGGCTGAATGTTATGATTCTGTGTAACACCTCTGAGCACACTTCAGCATTGTAGAAGGATACACACAGTCATGCCCTCATAGTAGAGCTGTAAATTATTACAACTACTCCAGTTATTTTGCTTCAGTAGGAATTTTTAACTGGCTGCTGACGTGAGGAAAAGTTTCTGCTTGTATTTCAAAGATGTCAAGTTGTTGTTTTTTAGTTATTCAACCCTGATGTCATAATTCCTCCTGGGTGTGTGTAATCTATATTTCTGGAAAGTGTTTTGATTTTCAAAGCTATTTAACATCAGTATTTCTCTCTCAAGGTCGTTATGGTTTTAGTTTGATTTACTCACTTCAATCTCTTAAAGCATAGTATGTAACTGCCATAATTCAGATGAGAGAAGCTCTGAGTTGATCAAAATGTTGAAACAATCATCTGAGTTCAGTTATTACCATGCACTCACAGCAATAAGCTTTACAAGCAGCAGTGAATGCTTGGCCATAACCAAAAGCACAGCAACCAATTTCATCATAATTTGTTATATGCTAGGTTACAGATTTAATGTTCCCTTTTGTTTGTCGCACCTTTTTGATTTTCCTTTTTGTTAATTTTGCTGTCTAATTAATGGATTTCTATCTAACAACATTAGGATCCAAATTAACTCCACACTCAACACTGCTCATATGGTTTAAAGTCAATTTGTGGGATACATTTAGCATAGCAAGGCACATTTATTTATATAGCATGATTTATGCATTTGGGATGTGCCTTACAATTTAACTTTAACTAACTGCCCTTAGGTAGCTGTAAGGTTGCAAAAGGCATGTAATTCCACACAATCTAATTTACATTTTATCAGCGTGTTCCTCTCCACTGAAGCTTTATGATGTTCACTAAGTGGCATATATTCAAAACCAAGACTCCATGGTTTTCAATGGCTACACTGTTCTTGTTCTGTCAATATAGTAGATAAACAGCTCGTCATTTATACATTTAATCTTTATAAAAGATTAATCTATATAGATTTGAACAATATTTAGGTGCAGAGCATGAGTTTGTAACTGCAAAAAGCAGAAGAATTACACAGGTGGGATTGCCATCCTTTCATTATACTGTGCAACTGTGCAACTATGCAAAGACAACAGTATCCAGTCAGCTACTGTTACACATACACACACACACACACACACACTGGTGAGTATATTATACAGTGTGGCACTGGCAGATCTCCAGGGTGCAGGGATGTCTGAGGACATTATCAGTCAACACTGAACCCCAGGGAGCAATGAGTTTCCTCTCTAGACTCTGTGGAGACTTTCCATCTGGTTAGATATATGTCTATAACATGCAATGTTTCATAACATGATTTGTTATCCCTTAGTGGTTTTTTGTTTGCATGTTGTGGACGTTTGAAAAATGGGTGCCAACAGCATCTCCTTTTAACAAATTCCTGATGAATCAGCCCCTGATAAATGCAGTGCCTCTTTGAGAATCCTGCCCCATTAGGCGAGGTGATGTGCTTGATGAATAGGTTGTGCTCCTCATCTTGTTGGCGAGAATAAATTGTGCCTGATAATCAATGAAAATTGAATTGAGTGACAGAGAGCTGGAGCCCTAACAGGAATATTATGCCATTCTTTGATGTATTTTGAAAGCCTGTCTTCTCTATCTCTGCCTAATTAATCAGTATAATGAAGACTTTAGATGCAGTGGGTGATGTGGGTGATGTGTTTTACGGGTAAGGAACTGTATTCATTGAGGTGTCATCTTTGGTGAGAAACTAGCAATCACAGGACCAAAAGGTGAAATGACAGACAGATATTACTTGCATTGCTACAGAAGAACTGTGTCTGAAGATAATGGCCATTTAATTTAGAAAATGTGACACTGCACACCCTGAATAAAGCTGTGCGGCCATCTGCTAAAATTAATGTGGGAGGATTCAAAATTGTGGAATGAATTAGTGAATAAACACGTGTCACAAAGTTAATACTCAAATCATAATACTGGCAGTGTTGTAGAATGGCAAAGATATCAGAAAGGAATATTTCTCCTCTCTGTGAAATGATTTGTTTTGAAGCATTTAAATTGGGGGCTAGCCTTTTGCTAGAGGCTGTACCTTAAATGATTGGCTGTAAATTATGATTCCCTAATGAGAGGCAGCAGCGAGGAGGGAATGTTTAGAGTATCATGCACCTGTGTTCTGCTGACATTTATAAGCCTCCCCTGCTTGTTAGTTTTGCCTAATAAGTCTTTTAAAGGCTCTTATCGCCTTTCAGTATTATGCAATTTTCAAATTTTCTTTCTGATGATAATTACAGAAATTAGGTTATGAGACAATCAGCCCCGGGTTGCGGCAAAGTCTTTGATACTGCTTTTATATGTTGCAACAATCCTTACACAAATCAAGAAACTGTTTCCTTAGGAAAAATCTGATAGCCTGTAATTTCCCAGATGTCTCCTCTATGTTTTTCCACATCTCACCATCAAATATGTGCAAATAGCTGCACCCAAACGTGTTCAGTATTAATGCTTCAGCTACAGACAGGCGGTGCATGAGTCTGGGGTTCTTCAGATGTCAATCAAACCCCTTTGGTCCACTGTTTTTTTCACCTTTCAGGGCGGTGAGGCTGCACTTTTCCTCTGCCACTGGCAATGACTGTAATCCGTGTAAACAGAGCGTGTGGCACTGGTGGCTTCATCCCCTGCGTGCCAGGACAAGCCGCGGAGATGTCCTGTCTCATGATAACTTTGTCACTGTTGTGGGGAGCGGGAGAGGCTCGGGGAGGAGACGGGGAGGATGAGCTTGTCACACGGGCCTCGCCGCTCTCTCACACAGAGGCGGGACTGCTGGCCTTGTCGCCTCCAGCTCCTTCGTCTGCTGTTGATGAGTGCGTCTGTCACTCCGGTCGTCCCTGTGTCTCTATAAGCTGATCCCTGCTGCTGACAGCTACTGACAGCTCTGCAGCTCTGCCTCTGCCTCCTCCTGAACACACTGTCCTGCTGTTTCTAAAAGTGTATTTACCTTATTTACTTTCAGGCGTGGACATAGCAAATACTTCTTAAGGTTAGAGTAACCTTTTATTAGATAATATTGAATAAACAGTTGAAATAGCTAAAAGTAAATACTTTTAGAAATTTTGACTTCATTAAATAATTGAAATAGAAAGCTTAAGTAATGGATAAATGGTTCAAATGTCCAGGTTTCCATTTGTTCGCAATAAAAAGAAAGGTAGACTCCAAAACTAGGGACCCTTTACACCCTCTTCTACACTCCTTTCAGGTACTCCCAGCAGACCACCACTTCAGAGCACCTCTGGCCAAAAAGAGAAGCCACAAAAATTCTTTCATTCCTACTGCAACATCCACTTCAAAAAAGGTCAAATAGACTCACGCTACTTTTTAATACAGCTTTGCACACCTGCTGTTTTTGATTTATGGAATTGTTACTTGACTTTACTTGAATTCGGTTGACAGCGCTGCAGTGGTACATCAGACAAAAAAAGGTTGGAAGGCACATCCACAGATACAAAAGTCCTCTTTAACGTCATCAATTGGCAAGACTATCAGCCTCTCTGGTGAAATGGACTCGATATATAATTGACTACTAATCAGAACAGAGTACTCGTCAGTCATCTCTCTGGCATCAGTTAATGGAAGAAATTTCCTTGTGGGGATGAGTCTAAAAATAGGCAATGCTACTAAGAAGCAAAATGTCTCTTTGCTTGGTGAATGGGTCAGGTTTTTCCTTCCACAAGGAGATACATCAGTTGTAATGGCTCTCATTTTGGCGGGACAACTGGGAAAGCTTTAAACAGATTTGGCACCAGACAGACAGATGGCTCAACCGCACGGATCAGTGTGACAATAAAACCAGAGCCCAAAGAATTAAATCAACCCCCGGAGTAATTACATTCAAACTATTGGTCAATCTTTTCCATTTGCTGATCCCATTGTTATCTGGGACATCACCTCTCAGCTCCTGTGTGCAACAGGTCCACATGTGAGGAAGATATGTAATGATAACGTTGCATGCGAAGGCGCCATAACCTGTGAGGAGTGAGAAGATGACGTTATGAGACAAAAGGTTGACGCTTAACCTGAAATGTGCCGGAAGGAAGCTCAAATACATCCTGAAATTCATGAGTTCTACAGTGTTAGTGCATACAGAATCACCCAGAGTCAGTGTGAGTCATGCCATATCTGAAACTGGCTGGTGGTGAGCAATCACTAGTATATTCCACTTGGCCATTTCAGTAAATGTGCATGTCACTGACAACAATATGTCTGTATAGTAAAATGGTTATCAGCCATTGTCTGTTTCATGGAAAATAAATGCAATTAATGCAAAACTCCTTAAATCTATTTTGGGGGCTGTGTCACTGTTCAGAAGACTCAGTGGAGCAAGCACAAACCACACTGCTGAGCTTTTCCATTATGCTACATGGGTTTCATAATCTGAAGACTGGACTGTATGACAAAGAGTGATTTTATTACATAAACAAAATAAACACAGATATTTGCAACGTACCCTATGCTGTCCTGTTTATGTGATCTGGAAAAATTTAGAGGACTAATTGGGTGCAAATGCACTCATTAGCTAGAGCCACTCCACAGAGACCAATTGTCAATTAATTATTCAGACTCTCTCTCCCAAACACGACATCAATACTTGGCCATTCCTGCCCCTACACTGTTGGGCATTCTTGTCTTCAATTGCATTCTGCCGCTGTGAAATGAAGAGTCTGGATCTATCTGAAGTGCTGCTCAAAGAATACAAATCATTTATGTCTGTCTACTCCAGGTTTGACTATATTACCCAGCCTTCAGCCTTCTTTTCTCAGACCCCTGTCCTCTGCACTGTAGATTTAATTAGTTCTGCCCCAGTAACCCTGCTCCTTTCTCCTTCTTCCCCTCAGGATATGGCCATGCAGCCCCCAGCACAGATGGAGGGAAGGTGTTCTGCATGCTCTATGCTCTCCTGGGCATCCCTCTCACCTTGGTCATGTTCCAGAGCGTGGGTGAGCGGATCAACACATTTGTCAGGTACCTGCTCCACCGCCTAAAGAAGTGTGTTGGCATGAGGCGCACTGAGGTGTCCATGGTCAACATGGTGACCATCGGTTTCATATCCTGCATGAGCACACTGTGCGTAGGGGCGCTGGCGTTCTCCCACTTTGAGGGATGGAGCTTCTTTCATGCTTACTACTACTGCTTCATTACACTGACCACTATCGGCTTTGGGGACTATGTGGCGCTGCAGAAAGAGCATGCTCTGCAGACCAAGCCGGAGTATGTAGCATTCAGCTTCATCTACATCCTGACGGGCTTGGCTGTGATCGGAGCTTTCCTCAACTTAGCAGTACTGCGGTTCATGACCATGAACGCCGAGGACGAGAAGAGGGATGCTGAGCAGAGGGCTCTCCTCGCTCATAACGGTCAGGCGGGAGGACACATCCACTGTTCTGTTGACCCGGCCTCCTCCTCCTCCACAGCGTCAGGGTGCGGTGGAGGAAGCGCAGTTGGAGGGAATGGGGGAGGTGGAGGGGCAGCGAGCCGGGGTCTACGTAATGTTTACGCTGAGGTGCTCCACTTCCAATCCATGTGCTCCTGCCTTTGGTACAAGAGTAGAGACAAGCTGCAATACTCCATACCCATGATCATCCCACGTGACCTCTCCACCTCAGACACCTACATGGAGCAGGGAGAGGGTTTTTCCAACACCCTGCACTCTAACGGCTGTGTGTGCAGCCTGCAGCGCCACTCAGGCATCAGCTCAGTTTCCACCGGTCTGCACAGCATCAGCACCTACAGAAGACTCAATAAACGCAGAAGCTCCATCTAAACCAGGAAGAATTCATGCTTCAAGGTCAAGTCCCACTTGTGTGTACCCTGTGGTGGGAGAGAGTCCTTCTAATATGGTACTATATTAGCTGTTGACATCAGGGGGAACACAACTCCAGTCCTAAAAAGACACAGTACTCCTGATGTTTTCTTCTTTCTGGCACTGAAGAGCCTGCTGCTGCAGCCTCCAGACTCCAGTCGTGTATTTAACTTCCATTAGCTAAGCACAAACCATTTAGGACTAACATCATTACTGATGTCACTGACAAAATAACGCTAATGGCTGTTTAAGAAGCATTCGCCACACAAACTCTGAAATGCTACACAAACTAGAAGACAGGGAAGTAAACACATGCGGCTCTCTCCACACCTCTGAATTGTAATATTAAATACAATACTGAACTCAGTATTTTCTTTGTTCAGAATGAATTTCATGTTCTAGTATGAAAAGGGACAAAGTACACTGTGAGATATGTTTGGAGGTGTATCAGCTGTATATAACGCCCCGCTTAGAAATATTTTATTTAATAATCTTAAATCCACTTTCCAAAAGGAAACTTTGGTTGTAAGTATCATACTCACTTAAGTCAGATAAAAATGTGTATATATTTGCACAATTCACTAGTAGGTGAGGGAAAGCCTATTTTTTCATTGAAAGTTTTCAAAAATATTTTGTTTCTTCTCCTGTGTGTCTGTAACTGAAGATCAGGTTCATGCCAAACTTTCTCATCCGTTTCATATTTTCTCTTCCCATGAGAAAACTCAGATTAATGGCATTTGGGTGACATCTTGTTTTGATCGCGAATGATCCGGCAGGTTTGGCTTAAATGTCTTGCTGAAGGACAGGACACTTGTGTTGCGGAGGTCCAACTTGTGAGAGTGTGTCTAACCACTAGGCCTCCCTGCCAACCCTTTCAGACCTCACTGTTGTATTATAAATCGCTATGAATTTCTTTTTCATAGTTACTGCCTGTACTTCAAACTATTTTCTTTAATTGTTGCTCGTCATATGTTGTCATCTAGCACAACTATATTCTGATTGTTTAACTGAGAGCATGTAAGCTCACTTTGTGCATAGTAGAGTCATATCATATTCACTGCTGCACCTTAGAAGACTGTATGCTTAGGACACTGGAAATCAGTGCACCATTTTATTTAATTTCTTTTTTTAATGGAAAGAAGTGATGTTTTGTTACGTAAATGATACGCCCTTTCTTGTGTTATCAGTCTGAAATGTTTGACTTGATACTCTGTATTATTGATGATTAAGAATAATAGCAGTACACCTCATTAATAAAATGGCCTCAGAGTTTGCACCTCATGCACTTAGGGGGTCTTTGCTCCAGCCCCACCTAAACACACTTGACTGACACTTTGTTCTTGTTTTAGACCTCTGGAGGAGTTTTCTTACATTATCCTTATTATATTGTATTTTATTTTTGTAGTTTTATTTTACGATGTCTCTATTTTTTATTCCTGTCACTTTCCTTTCAGTCACATTTTCATCTTTTTTTCTACTGGAAAATTCTTATTAACTGCAATATGCCCGTTATCATTGTTCAGCACCTCTCATGAACCAAAAGAGGGACTGCAGTTGGCTGTGTGTGGCTATACATTGACAGTATATATTTTTTCTTTAATCATAATAAAATATGAATACATTTAAAACAGTTGTTGTTCATTTGAGTTTCAACTGATCTAATGTGTTTTTTGATTATTAATGGTGAAATACACATTTATTTCATTTTGCATATTATTTGATATTAGTAGTGTTCAGTGTAAAGCTTCATTAAGGCTTTCTGTAGGTGTAATGAAAACCGCTGTTAATCACTCAAATTGCTGAGAAATCTACCGTAATGAGTATTAAAATAGTGCCACGGCCTGCTGAAAACTACAAGAGAAATCATTTGACGCCAAAATAATTCCCTAGAGATACAAACACCTTTTTATTATGTCATGTTGCCGTAATTTTTTATACACATTAATTCTATATAGGTTTACATAATTTATCATTCTGTCAATAAAAATGTGCTCATTGGTTACTGTTAATCTGATGGCACCTAATGTTTCTCTAGTTTTCTCTCATTTTTCGAGAACTGCAAACTTTTGCCATCAGAATAATTACATACTATAGAGACGCTATAATCACATAAAAAAATCCACACATAGTTGCTATAATGGCGTCAGCGAGTGTGTTGACATGCGCACTTGTATCCTGGTTATGATCAGGTGAGTGCGCTGGTTATGTGTTATGAAACGCGTTATGTGTTATGATATGCTACCTATGAGTACTCCAACAGAAACCAGATTCCTGAGACACCTGGTCTCTCCTTTTAGATACTGTTAGGAGTCATGAATAACCAGGTTTCTCTTGTTCCATGTGAACATCATGTCCTGAATAAGATCAAAAACAGGATAAAGCTCAATAGCGCATGTAAACGCACTCATTGAGAGTAGAGTTGTGTAGAAAATTGGAGCTCTGTGGAATTCCTAACAGGAGAAAACTTTTTTTTGTTCACAATTTTTGTGTCGTTCTGCCGGACTTGTTTCTGCTTCTGTTTCTACTTTCTGTTTTGCTTCTGTAAAACACAGAAAATTGCTTTCTAATTGATCAAAACATGCTGCATAAATGAAGCTTAAACATTTTAGGGAACTCCATCACCAGTAAATCTCTGGATTCATATTCAACTCTGTCACTGCTGCTTTCATGACGGCTAACTTTTCAGCTGCATTACATAACCAAAGTTAAGATAGTTCTAAGTTTAATCACCCCTCTTATGTAACTGTCCGAGTCGCACCTTTATAGCTGCAAACCATGAACTCTTCCGCTCCACTTCCAAAGGAGAAAGTTCCCAGACGATCAGCTGAGATCTCAATGTCCCTGATTCACTGACATGTACTGTGGCAGCACTCTGCAGATCAGCAGCTACACGGTGTTCGTCTACAGTTCATCCTTACATCACCTGTCACTCTGATTTATACATGACTACCACACACAAGAACACATGTAACCATGCAGGAGTAACAGAGTTGTAGAAACTTTCTTTGTCTTTCTTGGTCGCTGTTTCCCAGTTGGCAGTAAGAGTTTTGCGCGCTGCTAATGAGCCCTGTGCGCCTCATGTTTTAAATGCTCGGCGTGCCTCACGTTTTTGCAGGAGCTTTATGATTATACTAACTGCTGTAACCATGATTTGAACAGAAAACAGCAGGCCTGGAGGCACATTAGTGTGGTGCTTGAGATTTCAGGTAAGTTGTTTTCATTCATTTTAACTTTAATAATAGTTTACTGGCAGCATGGTTTGTGTTAAACTAGTGTTAGCTTACTTTCATCAATCAACATTATCGTCGTAATGTTTAGCTATGTAATGTTACAATGTAGGCCTCACATCACCTGTCAGATTTTTAGGGTTTTAGATAAACAGTATGGTAGCCTAAACCCAAAATATAGCGTTGACATTAAAACAAACATAACCTACCAAAAAAAATAAGAAAAACCTCCCTGTAGTCGTCATTTTGTGACGCTAAGTCCGACGATTGACAGCAGATTTTCAAACTGTCCTCAGCTCATCCTAGACTCTGCCTGGCCATAATAAAGTTTTTTTAATGGCCATCAAAAAAGTGTGTCATGCGTTTTTGTTGTTTAAGTTTTTGCCATATTGGTTTGGGATGTAAAACAGTCAATTTTAACAAAATTTTAACAAAATTGACTCAAACATCTGTAAGAAACAGGCCTAAAAGTCTGCTCCTGTCCCAAATTCCCTGAAAGAATACTGAGAACACCCTGTCCTCTGTGTCCTCGGTGGTAGCTGCAGCCCTAGTCATATTTTTAATGTGTTAAGTCTTCTAGCTCTGTACTGTTTAGCCAAGTGTTGCAATACCATTCAAATCCTTTTGTCGATCTCTGTCCTGTTTGAAAACTACTGTTCTAAAGCACTTCTTTGGAATCGTGTACTCTGGGCAAGCTGCAGAAAATGCATGGATCTACGGGCTTTACAACACAAATGACATCTGACAGGCTGCAGTTCTTCATGCTTGGATGGCCAAGTATTAGAAAAGGAAAAATTCAATCTGAAGTGATGCTCATATTAAATCATTTGTGCTGTGATTTTAACTTGTATAAAAACCAGAAAAGGTTAATGACAAATATAAACATAAATTTTAATTACAACGACTATTTTGCCTGTTTTCCGAAATAAGGCTTTTCTTCACTAAAAATTAAGATTCTTAGTAGTGACAGATGAGTGGAAAAATAATATGTAAGACCCAATTTCATGTAGGCTGAATGTTCCAGTGTAATTAGACAGTAGTTACTCTAAATGTGGTACTCTCTGCACAGAATTGCTGCTATACATCCAACTCAAAAAGCCATTTCAATCAGCGTCATCTTTACCTCGTCTTGTTAAGGGGCAACGCTGCGTAATCAGCATGCTGTCAAATCAAGTAAGTGATTTTGACAGAAGAAGCAACACTAGTGTTCGTAACTTAACATGAAGGCTAAAAGAGGGCTGTCAGGAGACGAAAAACACATTCCTCATAAACAGGGAATATTTTCAAAAACATCTGATGTATTTGTGCCTGAAAATGTGCCAACTCTGTGAATGAGCAACATTTGCAAACACACAATGACCCCTCCTTAATTTTTTTCACGCTTTCCCTGTCACTCTTTTGTCTCCTGAGGTTGGCTACTTGTAGAATACACTGTCATTATTCCGCAGAATATTCTCTGGATGAGTCCTTTTCAGAGGTAGCAGAGCATATTCACAGGAATAAATCAAAGTGGAGAGGATGGCGGTGGTTGTTTAGTGGGTGATGGGTTTTCTAATCTTTGCAGAGCCTCAATCTCTGGATGTCAAATATTCAGTTCTTGTCACATCTCAATCCCATTGCTTTGCATTAAACCGACTCATTTTTCACAAGAAACTGGAAATAATTTATTTCACAAGCAGACATTGCCATTAATGGCCCACTCCACTCTCAGTTGTTAATCACTAGTCTTTTTATGTGCTGAAAACCATCTCTCTTGAGGAAAGCAACAAGATGGCATGTACTACAATCTGACATGTCAAAATCAGAAATTGCAAACTTTCCCGTCATATTTATTTCTCGTCAGTGTGCATAGTGTTTGATCTTTTAAGCACATGGCCACTTTATTTGGTTTCATGAGACTGACAGCAAAGAAACACTTAAATATCACACTAATTGTTGAAAATCATGATCATGATGTCAGCCATCAAACAGACCTCTACACATCACTTCCAATCTGTGAAATGGGAATTTCTCTTTCTTTGTGTCATTATATTCTTTCTCTGGAAGGTGTTATAAATTCTATGTGTTCGATTCTTTATTGTACTATTTTTCTTACCATTCTTCTCTGTCTCATTAATGTCCTATTAAAACACCATTGCTGATATAGGCCTCCCTCAGAGCGTATACCAGGTATGTATTTAAATATGTAACTACATGTTGTACTGCACAACTTTTGCTTAATCTGAAAATTTGTTCTCAATCAGCCTACCTAGTTTAAATAAAGGTTGTTTTTTTTTTACAATTTGAGAACAATACATCAATTTGCTTTTCTTGCACATATGAGAAGTTTGACACCAGGCTAGGTGTTACCCCAGTTTCCAATATGTAAGCTTAGCTA
Source organism: Micropterus dolomieu (assembly GCF_021292245.1). Taxonomy (NCBI): domain Eukaryota; kingdom Metazoa; phylum Chordata; class Actinopteri; order Centrarchiformes; family Centrarchidae; genus Micropterus; species Micropterus dolomieu. The sequence goes on from NC_060159.1 coordinate 18,679,731, forward strand.
AGCTAACTGGCTGCTTGCTGTAGCTACGTATTTGCCGCACAAACACAAAAGTGGTATCCACCTTGTCATCTAGGCAAGAAAGCGAAAATGCATATAGGTTTTCTTTTAACGAAAGATAAATGCATTGTTTAACCATGATAGAAGTGTTGGCTTTACTGTTTAGTGTTTCCATTTTACTGTCAGCGGACAGCAAGCTCAGACAGTTGACTGATGTTGGCACTGCAAGAACATTTTGATGATAACCACATGTTGATACAACACCAACTCCCGTCAACACTAAAAGCCCATGTAAATAAAGCAAAATCTGAATTGATACAAAGTACATAAGCATCCATTGTTGCTCCTTGTATGTTTTTGTGAAATCCAGACATGAATATGTTCTGTTCTTGATCTCAGTTCACAACAGTCTGCGCTGCGATGTCACTGAACATTTACTTTACAACATTTACAACAGAAAGAGATGCAGCCAGCCATGGTTTCTTTGTTGTTTGTCTCTCGGCCTTTGAATTTAATCTTTGTTCAGTTCAGATGATTTTACTGGCAAGAGATGAGGGATCTACAGTGTGTTGCCAAAACGTGATTTCAAAAAATGAAATCTAATAATTGAGCGATAATGCAAAGGTTTTTTTTTATAATAAGGCCTATTCAGGTAGGATGATTTCTCTTATTTGGTGATAATTAAAGCAACATGTCCTCATAACTAAAACACAGAATAGGTGGTTTGTCAATGACTCCCAAAACAACATACATGACCTTCATCGTCATTGATGTTATTAAAGAGCTGCAATTTGGATAGGCACCAAAACTACTTGGTTAGGTTCAGGAAAAGATTGTGGTTTGGGTCAAAATAAGTATATTATTAGTTAAGTTATTTCACTTACTAAATCAATAAGTCAACACTGAATTTTGGTTTCACATGGGACATGAACACTGGCCTCCTGAGTGAAAGTCCAGTGCCTAACAATAAACATAAATATAGGTCATAATAAGCTTGCACAGACGACCTATATGGATGTTTGTTGGGGGCAGGACAGTCTGATCTCATTTTCTCCTCATACAATCTGGAGCTTTTCTCTCTCTGTCAGCAGATAACATTTTGGGATGCTTGTCATAATGGCAGGTAGAGTAATTAGACAACCACTTACGCTCCTTCTCTCATGTTTAACTCTGATTTTGTGCTTTTTTGTGTGTTATTGCTGAAATGTAAAGGCAATAACAGGAGGAATCTACATGCTTTACATGAATCAGAATCAGAAGGAGCTTTATTGCCAAGTAGTGTTATACACGAATTTGCTTTGGTCATAAGGTGCTACACGTAGACAAACATACAGTTGACATAAATAAATGTAGAAATATATAAAAGTGGAAATAACAAATGCAAGTTCTATAAGAATAATAAAAGAATAGAGAAAAATAATAACTAATAATGATATAATAATAACTATTTGCAAAGAAGAACAATGTGGCAAATATTTACATGTGCATCGTACAAGTGAATGTATGTGTGTCCTAATAAAATCAGAAATAGGAGCTACAGAGATGATAGATAGGATTTTATGGCACGCTTTCAAAGAAAAATAACATTTCCAGTAAAGTCAGAACATATTGACCCGGTTACATCTTCATTAACTGGACACACTGATTTGAAGCGTGCAGTTTTCAGATCAGCTGTAATGTGATTACTCCAACTGATGTAAAGAGAAAATGGCATCGAGCAACAGCGATGCTGGGGAGGGTTTCATCTTATGTGATGGGCTGACATTAGTGGTGTTACATAACTGTGACCTCAGGCTCTGCTGCTGCCGAGTCTGGTACTGCCCTCCCAACCCCCACCCGCCCACCTCCCATCTCCTCTGTAATCATTCTGCTTGCATGGCTTCAGACATGAACCCAGCTTTGTGTCCAAACAAGCTGTTGGCAGTTGTCAAGATGTTCTTCTTATCAGTTGATGCCGTCAGCTGAGACAAGCAGAGACACAAGCCATAGAATGAAGAACCAGACAAGGAGTCATGTTACTGATTTCACTACAATCACTGATGTGCTACAGTGCAACTACAAAGCAGCGTGAACTATGATCTCCTGTCTGTGACTAACATAAAGCCGCTACCATTATAAGGAAGATATTTTTATTTTGGAGTTGATGCTTGGTACAGAAAATGCTGAATGATTCATTTCACTTGTGCTGTTACTGGTATATTCCGCGGCCCTGTACACAGGATAAGTGGTTGACGATGAGTGATACTGGTATATACTTTTAAATCTTTTGTTCCGATTATATAGAAGATAATTAAAAACAAGAATTAACATATGGCTCCACCACATGAATTACTCATAGTGAATGGTTGGCACCTTTATAGCACTTTTCAACCTTTTCAGACAAAGTGTGTTTACAACTTGCCTCTAATTCACCCATTCACACATGGATAGTGGCGGAGCTGGTATGCAAGGCACTGGTTTGGCAATCGGGAGCAATTTGGGGTCCAGTATCTTGATCAACGACACATCGACAGGAACAGTTGAGGATTGAACCAACCCCCTGTGAGAAATGGATGACCTACTATAACTCCTGAGCCACACCCGCCCCTTATTGATCCTACATGTTAGTCTAAAATAAGTATGTTAGCATCGAGCAGTTTACCCTCTAATACAGTGGTCCCTATAACCTGGGGGGTGCTAACCCCAAGAAGAAGGTTTTTTTTATAGCATAGCAGTAGATTTTTCTAAACATATTCTCCTCTTAAGACACAACAGATGCACTGGTCTTAATATAGTAAAGCAGTATCTGAACTTTCTCTCTCTATATATGGTTAACTGAATTTATTTCAGACTTTTTGTTTGTAGCAACATAACCTTACATTGCCAGAGAGGCAGGCCTGGAAAGTCTTGAAAACCCCCCAAATCAATTAAACTGCAAATTATTAAAATTTCTTAAAAGTCCAAACATGTGTACGCACCAAACAAGCAATTAAACTTTTAAACAAGTGTGTGTGTGTGTGTGCGTGTGTGTGCGTTTGTGTGTGTATGTGTGTATGTGTGTGTGCGTGTGTGCGTATGTGCGTGTGTGCTGCTCTCCCTTTCCTCAGCTCTCTGTTCTCCTTGTTCAGTAATCTTTTATCTATACTGAACTGTGTCATTTCTCTGTCTGTAAATGTGCTGCTGCCGTTTCGGCCCAGGAAGACATCCTTTGTCTCAACACACCAAGCCTGGTGAAGAAAAGCTGAATAAACAGTGGAAAAATATACGAATAGGTCTTTGTGTGGTTTAAGTATCTGGTGTTGGATCATCAGTGGGTCTGTGCATGGAGTCAGAGCTAATGCACGGCTAATGGGGAGGTTTGCCAGGTTGATTTGGTTGAGTAGGACGGCAGAGGGACGATCAAAGTGCTTCAGACATCAAAGAACAGGTACTGCACCTCCTGCATCAACACAGTGTTTGGCTCGTTATCATTTAATTAATTACTCATCATTACTTACTTATTATGTTATTCTTTTTCAATATTATTACTTTACTTATGACTCCCTGCCAACAGTAATTCATTACACTACTCATTATATTTCTTCACGTCCCACAAGATTCAGACTTTTCATATGTAATCGCTGGTAAGCACCCCTAAGGCTTCAAACTAGCAGTTGCCTTTGACAGTTATTTTTTGCAAGGATCTGTCTGAAAGATGGAGAGTCAGTCTTGGAGAAAAGCAACATTTCATCCACCACACATATCCAGCCTCAGGCTTCTTTAGTTCTTTTTCACTTGCACAGCCTGATGTCCTCAATTAAGGTGTTTCAGGAGGTTTGAGTTTGTGTTCTTTGCAGTGGAAAGAGCACAACCTGCACATAATTTATATTTGACAACAAACAAGGTCAAATCAAAGTAAGGGGAATATTACCACCCGCTGAATGTAAGCCTTTCCATCTAAGATGGCTGCTTGGTGACATGCACGCACGAAATATTATGAAAATAAATCTGAGGATGTGATTGTATTGTCGGATTTTAAATCAGTAGAGGGGTGACAACAAAAATGAGGTTGTAACAAGTTAGTTTGGGGGGGGGGGGGGGTTTACTGGTAAGTAGTTAAACTAATTGTTACTGCAGAAAGTAATAAAATTACCGTCCAACAGTGAACACAGTCTACTATATCTGCTAAAGTAGAGTTCTGTGACAGAAGGCCATACATTCATTCAACCAAACCAAACTCATTCAGTATCTCTATTGACAGGATTGAGGCTGTTATGGAAGAATTCAAGTGATTCAGCAAATGTATTTCTGTTTCATTCCTTCATTCAAGTCATGTAGGATGGGGTGGTGATGGTGCAGTGGATAAGATGCATGCTTTTGGTGTGAGAGACCCAGGTTCATTTCCCCACTGTGACACATCCGCCAATGTGTCCCTGAGCGAGACACTTAACCCCTAGTTGCTCCAGGCCTGTCATCTCTGACATATATAGCAATTGTAAGTTGCTTTGGACAAAAGCATCAGCTAAATGAATAAATGTAAAGCAAAAGTGGGTTGGATGTTGGTTGCCTATAATTTCACCTGTGTTGTTACTGAAAAAAATATTTCTCATCTTTTATTCACATCCTGTTCTTAATATTTTTAATATCATACTTACCTATTCCTTCGGAGACTTTTCCTCTGTGTCACAGTGCATTGAGTTCAAAAACTGAAAAAGCAACACCCTCTTTTACAAGAGTAGACAGAGCTTCAGGGAGGCTCTGTCATATGTCAACCTTGGAACCTCAGCTCTGCTATGACAGCCAAAAGAAGAGTTCATTGTGTTTTTGTTTTATACTTTTTTAAAACATCCTCACCACATGTCTTACTGGTATAATTGGGAATTAAAATTTTAGAAGTTAAGAATAGATTCAGGTAAGGAAAAAGACAACATGTGAATCTTGAGCCCATGTTAACACCTTACATAGTGACATGCACACAAATTGTAAGGGATCAAGAAAAGCTTATATTCAATGCCAATCAGAGCAACACATACCAGAACAACAGAGAAACCCTGCACAGATACAAGCTGCTGGGTGCTGGCAGATTTCCAAGCTTGACAGTAAATTACTTTGATGCATAAAGTGAAGTTTTTTTTACTCCTTACTCCTTGCTTAAGGTGTGTGTAAATGACTGAAATAGGTATCACATCACAGCCTTCTTGGCACAATTTCAATTGTGCCCTTTTATCTAGAAGGAATGGCTGAGAGCCTCGGAAATGTTTCTGACTTCACTATGGATTAACATCAAATCGGCAGTGCTGCCCCTGTGTCACTTGTGATTAGGTGTCCTCCAAGAAGATCTGCAGGAAAATTTGCAAGACCCGCCGTGTCCCGGCCATGTCGCCAAGCTCCTCGAAGGTTAGATAATCAGCCCAGATATGAGCTGAAGTAATTGTTGTGAAATCCATACACACCACTTTTGTAAGATCAACACCATGGAGTGTGACATGGATTCTGGACAGTGAATTACAGGGATTAATGATGATATCAACCCCACTAGTAATGATCTTTTAATTGTAGTCACTAGCACAATTATCATACCCAACAATATTTCTGTAAGACAAAAAACACTTTAACCACACAGCTTATAGATATGATTAAGGCTCTATTAATTAAGGAATCACTCAGTGATAAATGGGCAATCAGAGTCTCAAAATCTTCTGCAAAGATTCAAAATAGCCCCAATGAAGCATCTAGTAACAAAGGGGTAGCAGTAGAAAGAAACTACACTTTGCATTTAAAAGAAAGTGCCTTGACATACCCTTTTTATCTATCATTGAGCACCTCTCTGATGATGTTAATTTAAATTCAGAGACACTCAACTTTCAAAACAAGACATGTGGCACAAAAATGTATTCTTTAATTGGAATGAGGCATTCTAATCATGTTGTATGTTGTATTTAAAATGTATATTGCTCAGCAAGGAAAAATTTTAATTAATTTGCTCCATAGCAAATTAGCACTAATAGTCCTGTCTCAACAAGAAACCAACAAATGATATACATTGACAAACAAGGAAAGTGCATTCACTAGGACGCCATCAGTGAATTTTCTTTTCTGTCTCAAGAATAATTTACATTCAATCCTTCTCTGGGCCTACTGAAATCTCTCAAAGGGACAAGCTAATTAATAATTTCTCTAAAGCCACAGGGGGCTTGATGGCCTCTTCAAGAGCGCACCGGGTCCAGCTACTAGCACACTGAGGACCACTGGAGAGCGATTGCATAACGAATGACAGCCCTCAGCGGCTGATGAATAATCACGACAACTGTCCTGGTGTGTTGCTGATACAGTAGATGATAGTTACAGAGAAGACGAGTGGACAGGGAAGACAGTGGGTCACAGGTCAGGCGCATCTGCGTCAGAGATTTTGTCATAATTTAAAATGCACAGCATATCAAAGCATTTTATTAACATTCTGCAAAGCCAACAGGAAAGTTGCTGTACAAGGTAAAATGTCACAGCATGCAGTTTGTGAAACAAAGAATATGCAATTAAGCAAGATATTGTGACTCTTAAATTATTTTTTGTAACAGACAGAGATGATTGATTTCCATTTGATAGTTATTTCTGTTCAGGGTTTAGCCACGTTATAAATCAAAGAAGCTGTCATCAATCATTGCTTGTCCATAAAACACCAGTAACATTTAACCAGTCCTGTATTTTCAAAGCCAGCAAGTTTATGCTGAGGCAGATTTACAGTCCAGTATTATTATGGTGATCTCACCCTCACAGAAAGACAATCTGTCTTTGTGTTACTGTTGCCAAATATGGACTTGGGCTTCTGATCTCACTCGTTTTGCTGCAAGCCATGCTCTGTCATAGAACAATGGTGAATAATATCTCAATCATTTTAATTTCAAACTCCCTTAAAGTTTTCTGTATATAGTTTAGCTACAGATTTTCAATCTTAATTTGATCTTTATCCCTGAATTAGCTCCTGTCTTAACCTTACACTTACACCTAAATGGAAAGAATGATATTTAAAGGAATAGCTCTGCCTGGAAGTCTTGCTTTGTGTCTGCAGAGTTCATGGTAGCTGTAGCTGTGTGCTATCCTGGTATTAAAAGCTCACACAATAAATTGTAGTCAGGTAAAATGACGAATAAGCAATGCCAGTAATTATGAGCCACTTTTTCAACAGGAAAGGCCATAGTGCAGTCACAGGATGACTGTACACATCTGAAAGTGATCACACAAACCCTACAACTGACACTTTCTGTTTGTTCTTTTTGCATAAGTGATGATAAAACTTTACTTTACTCAACAGTGATTCCCAACCAGGTGGTCCTTCTACAGTTGCCAGGGAGTACGTGGAAAGAAAAGGTATACATTATGATTTGATTTAAAAAATTTGAAAACATATTTGCGTCAAGAAGGAATAAATGTGATACTGATCTTGTAAATTTACAATTATCAGACGCTAACCATCAACTTCAGCCAGCTGTAGCAACTAATATTAACATTATACTGTATGTTGCAATTAAGATGGCAATAATAACACATACACATAATACTGGCCAATAAAAAAAAAACTTGATTGTATCTCCTTGTTTCTTCAGACATTAAAGTGTATTGCTCCTATTGGATAATATTGCACAACCACTGATCCTGCTGACCTGAACGGTTAATTAAATTATTTGATCTTAATCAATATGGCTCCGGGTCTCCTGGGCCCTCCAGGTAATTTGCTGAAACGAAAATGCATGAGGATATTGAGCGGTCAACAGTGCCAGATGGGTCAGATGAATAATTACATTACACAAGCACTTAAGGATCTGTTGTGTCATGGAAGTGTTTAACAACAGCACAAATGCAAACATGTAGCATTGTCTCTGCTATTAATGACTCTTTCAAAAAAACTGAACCAAGCTCCTGACAATGTATTGCAATGCCTACTATTTTCCACTATAAATCATCAGAAAAATTTGAACCCAGCTCTCAGTAATCTGCATGGTACCATCATGTTAATCTTTTAAAAATGAATTAAACTCAAGTATATGGACCAATAGTACAACCACAAAAATAAAATGGAAACTTTTTAGAGACAGCAGTAAACACTTTCAGTAGTATTGCTGTGGAAATGTTTATGTTTAGGTGACCAGTCAAGAGAAGAAAACACACATCAAAGCAAATATAAAGTAGAAAACAATTACATTGATTACAGAGACTTGAAAAGTCATCAAACGTATCTAGCAAGATGTGCAGTAGCTTAGCAACAGAGTTGATTAGGTTAAAGCCACTTGTTCTTAAAGGTGCACCGTGGAGTTTTTTGCAAAGAAATTGTGTTGTTATATTCAGTGTCACTAACCAAAACACAGTGGGCCTCGTTCGTTAATATGTGCGTAGTAATGTTATTAGTTTGCACACAAAATAAGTGTGCATGAATAATTGACACGAGCGCAAAGAAACATGTGTGCCCAGAGGTGTATCATGGAGAAAGCAGTGAAGTTGTCCTAAGAGAAAAGCATTTCCAGCAAAGCAAAAAAGCGAAAGAATTTCACAACTGAAGAAACTGAAACAATAGTGTCTGAGGTGGAAACCAGAAAAGGCATATTATATTATTCACTTTTGGCCAAGTCAATAAAACCAATGAAAGCCAAAACTGTTATATTTTAATATGGACACAAAAAAGTGGAGGGAAAAAAGTTCATATTCCATTGTAAGCTAAATTGAATATTTTACTTATGACAATAATTGATGAGGATGAGAGGGTGTCAATTTCATATTTAGTTGTAAATATGTTCCCAGAGTATGAACAAATTCAGGTATGAAAATAGTGATGAATCACAGATTTGCAGTGAGGCCTGTTGTGTGTATCCTTGAGGTCTAACATTGAAGTGTTTTAAATACTGCATTGTTTACATCCATGTTTAATAGATTGCAGTCTCCTTCTTCTACAGCCTCTCAGTGCAGAGGTCTTAAACTCCACAGGTAGCCTTTGACTGCCATCTGTTTTAACCTTTGTAGGACCAAACACACTTAAGACCAAGGACAGCAGTGACAGCTGATTTTGAAGGGTTTGTGAAGATATTGATGTTTGAATGCTTTCAATCTTTACAAGCCAATCAGCACGGTGCTTCCCCAGCTTCATTTACAGACTCAATACATCAGCACGACGTTTTGAGATGTAGCACTAAAATCAAAAAGTATTGTGTTACAAGGTTTGATCACGTCTGCCCAGGGACAGCAGATGAGAAGTTGATTTTAGCTATGTCTGGTTCAATGCATATATCACCCTTAGACGGGGAAAAAATGTATATAAGGAAATTTTAATTGTTTAGTAATGGGTGTATCAACAACTATCACTCCTCATTTGGGTATTATTTTGTATAAGTACAACTCTGTGATACCAGTATTTGTGAAATTTTCCCCATGCATGTGGAAAACCATTTTGCATCTGAAAATGACATGTCATAAACGTATTTAATTAATATATAGTTGCTGATAAATGAATAAATACTCCTTGTATCTGCTTAAAACAACATTGTAGTGTGTTACAAACTATTTCATATGGGTTTATAAACTGTTTATAAATATTATATAGAAAAAAATAAAGTCTTGCCAGGTAACCCTTGACTAGATATTATTTAATTACAATAAATTGTTTTTAAAATATATGAGATTTTAGTTGCATTGTAGAATAAAAACCATTCTGTGATATAGGTTTCTTAGTTTTATTACACAACATACTGTAGGCTTCAAACCAGTCACAAAGTAATTAAAGGTAATCAGATTATAGCATAGATTTAAAGCCTCCCAGGGATTAAATTACTGATCACATTTGTCAGCAGAGGATCTTTGAACTGAACAGCCCTGTGTTTGCTCTGCACACTGCAGATGTTACACGTTATATAACAGCACAGAGTCGCAGGGTCACCAGTGATATCTGTGTTAAGTATGCACAGGTGAGCATTGCTGTGCCAGTGATAATGAACAATTCTGCTGTCAGTTCACCTTGAACTGTTGAGCTGCAGAGCAGAAAGGTGGACAGTTCCCCATGAAGCTTTTTAATAAACTGTGACCCGCCTCACTCTTCTCAGCTGACGATGCCATGTGACATTTCAATGGCCGCAGTTGAGCTGCATGCACACAAAGTGCTCCCTCGTCACCTTTCCCTCCCGCAGGTCTAACCTCACACCACTGGAGATTGGCTGTCAATCAAATGTTTCCAGGCCATTCAGCATGAAATGATAATGCTCCTGGGCACTGGTATTTTTTTATGGCTGCCACAAATGTTCTGACTCATTCAAGGGCACATTTAAAGAAATACAGGTTCACTGTAGATGATGTAAAGCCAAAATTTTGTGCAGTACATGCATTTAATAAATGGTTATTGTTGCATGAGTGGTTGATGTATGTACACAACAGCAGCACAGAAGCAAAGAGCCACTAAAAATTAGAAAAATTAATGTCTCCAGAATGTGATCAAATGTAAGATAGATAAATTTGTTGAGTCTCAGATTTATTGCTGAAGACTTTATTATTGGTAGTATCATTACTTTAGGTATCAATCTGCCCACCCATAGCAGCAGGACTCATAAATGCCACTGTTGGTGGGGGTCTTTGTCTGTTAGTTCATCTTGTTTGGTCCAGTGCAAGACATCTTAATAATAACAATAATAATAAACTTTATTTAAAAAGCACTAATCAAACAAATGTATTTAGAGCTTCACAAAAGACACACAGAGAGAAGATGACACAAAATACCATTGTGAAGTTTAAAATGCTTAGATAAACTAGCATAAAAACTTTAAAAAATAAATAGCAGCTCAGATAAAGTCAGGATAAGCCTTCTGATAAAAGTGTGTTTTTAAAAAGAGACTTAAAAGAAGACACTGACTCTGAGATCCTGCTTTCCTCAGATAGGTCGTTCTAGGGCCTCGAGAGCTTTGAAAATAAAAAGTCTGTTCCCTTTGGTTCTCAACCTGGACACAGGAAAAGACCCCTGTACAAAGATTTTAAACTGCACAGAGGTTCATAAGGAGTTAAAAGATCTAAAATATTAGCTGGAGCCAGGCCATAGCGAGCCGCCGAAGTAATCAATAAGATATTAAAATCAGTCCTAAAACAGAAAACAGACAGGGAGCCAGCGCAAAGAAACTAAAATGGGTGTGATGTGATCGTACAGCCTGGTTCTAGTTGAAAGCCTAGCTGCTGAATTCTGTACAGTCTGTGATCATTTCAGGGTTTTTTGATTAAGGTAAGAGGAAAGACTGTTGCAATAATCAACGTTCAACAACAAGTACTACTTTTTCTTGTTATTTAAAAAGATTTATTTGAATCTAATAGACATATTAATGCTGAGGATGAACCCTTTCCTTTTTTAACACACTATTTTGGGTTCGGTTGTGCCTTGTTCTGGTCAAAATGTCAATTTGGCATATGTGATAGCTCATAATCGGATTAAATCCTGCTGCAGTAAAATTATCCAGCACTTCAACCAGTCAGATACCCAGGAATCGTCATTACAAGTACATACCAGTTCTATGAGACACACATGTAGGAGATCTAAAATAAATCAAGTCCAGTTCAGAAGTTTGCTGTCATGGTGTGAGTTTATTAAAGCTTGCTGGCACACTGTTGAACTCACAGACACAGAGAGGATCTGAGCAAATGAAATGGACTTCTATACCATGAAACAATTTGGCAGTATGTATAAAGTAGTGATCAAAGGTTAAGGTAAGGCAGTGATCAGGTGGAATGCAATTACAAATGGAAGCAAAAGGCAGGAAGTGAGGCATTTGCATTCAGACCTAAAGAGGGTCACACAGTTTACAGAGGACAGAGGGCCAAATTAGCAGGGGGGGCAGGAGGCAGAAAGGACACACTGAGGGTATATGACAAGATCAAGATATGACATGATCAATAGGCCAAACCAGGATGTTGCTCTTAGAAGAGACGTCAATTGATTAGTAAGTCTACAACTGCCCAGACATGTATTTCTTTTGATCAAGTCACAAGACAGCCCAAGATTTTTTGCCTTCATGACAGCACTTGAACAGAATTACAGTTACTAAATGTTAAGTGGTGAGGAGCCAAGAGGTTTTACTGCTGTCTAGTAGTGAGATGAGACACTTCACAAAGAGTCACTGAGCAGATGTCTCCTTGATCTCATCAACAGTCTGGGAAGTCACCAAGAATCCTGTTTAGCACCCTCTAACACCAAAGGAATGGAACAAGGAGAAGAGCTCATAATAAGCCCATTTCTTAATTTCTTCAGCAAAGAAATGTGTGTGTGTGTGTGTGTGTGTGTGTGTGTGTGTGTGTGTGACACATCTTAATTCCTTCCAGTTCAGTGTGTGCAGCCTCAGAGATGATCATTTTAAAATCCTTTTCTTTCATGTTCTTGTGGTAGCATTTATCTCCTATGGAACATATGGATTAACCTTTAACACACATACCTTAACTTCATTTCAAATCAGATAATTTATTTCTTTAATTTTATAACTTTTCATTTGTAGGTTTTGAAAAGCCTAAAATTGATCTCATAAGCGCTAAGGGACAGCATCCTCATGGAAAGTGGAGTGCATGTTCTAATTTTAAGCAATGTGAGGCCACAGTGGGGGAAATTTTGCTGTGGTCCCATTTTAAAATCCAAGAGGGTTCATCTGGTCTTTGACTCCCCCTGCTGTTTATGCTTGATGCATACCGTGCTGCCTTAAAGGTCCACTCGTAAACGACTGTTTTATTTAATTATGACCATAAAAACAACTTGCATTTAAGTGTATTGGGAAATAATACCAAACAAACCTTACCACTATTTTTATTGCAACAACACCAAGAGAACTCCTGCCAGTATGATGAGCAGAAGTAAAGGATCACTACTACTGCAGTTTTCCTACTTCGCTTGTAAACTTACTAGATTCTTTAAAGCAACAGTTTTAGGCTTATTTATGGATATAGTTGAGGTGGTCCAGGTAAGCTTCTGCAGTCCTAATCCAAGAATGTCATAGTAGTAAGTATGATTTTTACCAGCATAATAAATACATTGACTGCATATTACTCATCAAATTTCACAAATTGCATACTAATAAGACTATTGTTAATGAGAGGAACAACATCTCACCATAATGTCCATTTAGCTTTTGATTGTCATCTTCAAATTTAAATTTTTTCCCCCCCATTTCATTGAAATGTTTGTAATTACATACATTCAATGGCAAGACAACTGTTCAGATGCCATCTACTGATGAAGATCATGTGATGTGATCAAAAACACCAGACTACTACTGAATGGACCTTGTGTTGAGATTATTTTCTCAGCTTCTGTTTCCAAGGCCAAGAAAGAACATTGTACCTTAGCTAAAATTGTTATTTTAATATTATTATTCATTTCTTTTGCTAGGTGTTGCTTTTTAAAAAATTAGATGTTGGTTTATTAAACATTGCACATTTTACTAAACTAAACAAAGTTAGGCAGTGGGAACAGGCCGATACAACAGAAGACCAAATAGCATAAATATCCATCCATCCATCCATCCATCTTCATCCGCTTATCCGAGATCGGGTCGCGGGGTAGCATAAATATATACATATAAAAATATAACTAACACAAAGGTTGTAAGTAAAAGCACAGTTTTCATAGTCTTAAGGTTTTTGGAAAACTTTGTCATTGTATCAAGGTACCTTTTTGAATCTTGTTTAAATACAAGGCAAGGTAAGACAATTTTATTTGTATAGCACATTTCAAAAACAAGGCAATTCAAAGTGCTTTACATAAAACATAAACTCATTATAGGTAAATTTAAAAAAGACATTTAAATACATTTTTAAAAGGGTCAAACAGAAAATAAAAACAGGATAAAATCTTTTTTAAAAGAGATAAATACAGCATAAAACAGGACAGTAGAAGTTACAGTGCAGTGTAAGTTATTCCTCTACAGCCTTGAAATTGATTTAATTAAAGCCAGTGGTAAAACGAAAAGTCTTCAGTATTGATTTAAATGAACTGAGAGTTTCAGCAGACCTGCAGTTTTCTGGGAGTTGTTCCATATGGAGCATAAAAACGGAACGCTGCTTCTCCAAATACAGGGAAGAGGCCTAGTTTTACAATTCTGTTTAAAATTTGGTTATTAAAATGTATTAATTATAAAATATAACTTTCATCTTCCTGCTTGTACGTAAATATTTGGTGTCTTAGTTGAGTTTTTACTGAGACTCTCCTTTTGATCTGGTGTGTTCCGTCATTTCCGACATGACCTGAAGGCAGCCTGTAGTTTGCTCTGCGGTCAGCTGACTCTGAGCTGTCATGTGGCGTTCAGAGGCAGAGCAGGTCTCACGGACAGAGTCACAACAACCTGTCTCAACTTGGTGATCGTCGTTTTGTCTGTCCTATTCTCACGTCCAGCATGGCTTGGACAAAATACCAACTGTTCCTTGCGGGGCTTATGCTCACAACGGGCTCTATCAACACGTTATCGGCGAAGTGAGTAGATTAAATTATGTGTTTCTACTGGTGTCATGAGTTCATAGTTAATTTCACTGTAGGAGTATCACACTGCTAAAACAGAGCAGGATCAGTGTTTCACTTGGTTTCAACACAAAAGGTGAATTACCTTTAACTGCTTATCAGCTAGCTAATAAGTTAATTAATCGAGCTAATTCGTTTATTACGGTTTTGTTATAGTTGTAGCTAACGTAACGTTACTGTAACGTTATCTAAGTTACTAGCAGGTAACGTTAGCTGCTAAATACCAAGCTAATGGCTTGTTAGCTTGTCATGCAGATGTTAAACAACAGCCGTCACATAAAAGCTACTTTTCATCAACCGTTGTTAACCAGTACAGATACTTCCTTCTGGTCAAAGACGGAAGGCATAAACCATTGTCATTCATAAATGACTTAAGATGAGACGCATGCTTTCAAATGGCTTAACGTTAGTTGCAGCTACATGTTTCTTCTTTGCGAGGAAGCTAATGCTTATCTGAAGAATGGTTTATCTGAAGTCAAATGTTGCAGTGACAGTGCAGTTATAGTAAATAAACTGACTCTGAAGCTGTGTAGTGTCATTATGAGCTATCTTTGTTTGAAATGTGTGCTTTGATGGGACATGACTCAGGCATTCATGATCTGTCAGACATTAAATAATAGCTTCTTTGTAGTTCGCATGTGACTACAGTATCTGGCATCCGTCCTTTATTTATTTTAGGACTGAAACTAACCATGAATTTCATTATCATTTTGTCTTAAAAACATCAGAAAAATGCCCATTACAACTCCCTAGACCACAAAGGGTCATCTTTAAATGGACAGGTTTCTCCAACCAGCACTCCAAAATCTAAAAATATTCAACTTAAAATTACTTAAAAATAGTTTAGGCCGATTTACAAATCGATTAATAGACTAATCATTCAGTCCTGAAATTACTTCTCATATATTCCAGGGCTGCAACAAACAACTATTTCAATTAAGGCAAGGCAAGAGTATTTATAAAGCATAATTCAGTTAATTGATTAATCATTTGGTCTGTAAAAAATGCCCATCATATCTTCCAAGCCCTCAAAAAAGTCTTTAAATTGCTTGTTTTAACCAACTAGCAGTCCAAAACCCAAAGATATTCAATTTACAGATATATAAACTGTAAACTCACATTTGAGAAGCTGGAACCAGACAATATTTGGTATTTTTCAGTGATAAATCACTTTAAGTATCAAATGACTAATTGTTTCAATATATATAAGTCCTTAGTCGTTGTTGTCTCAATAGGAAGAGGTTTAGTGAAACAAGAAATTCAGCTAATCCTACTTCTCCAATAATCTGTGATGTCAGCTCTGTTCTGCCTGACACACACACTTCACTGTCCTTTTTGTGGGTTTTGTCAGCTGAGCAAAATTCAAATCTAGGCACACCGTGTGTGTGTCAGATGAAACAAGCTGTGTCATGTTAGAGAAGAAGAGAATACAGCGACTAACAGGTGAGGTCGTACTACAGTCACCCGAAACCTGCTCCGTCACAGCGCTGCCTCGCTGGTTTTAAAGCCCTACAGCTGAGATCAGTTATGGCGTGTTGGTTGATAGTTCTGGTGCAAGTTCCCTCTTTTTATTTCATGTAAGAATACAATATGTGAAGATATTCGATCCAAAACACAGTGAGCACAAATAAACGTGATAGTGACAAGAGATGTGGATCAGTCACAGGCCCGGTCTAGTTTCTGTCTGGATGAGCTCAGAAGTTATTGCATTTGAAGGAAGTGCTGTCTCATCACCTTTATGGACCACATTCCCTTGTTGTGCATTTTGAAGCAGACAGGACGCTCACATGCTGGTCATGCTTCCTCTGACTATAAAAGTCAATGGGTTATGCTTATATTTAAGTACTTATTAACTTCACAAGTGACAAGCAACTTAATCATAATATTTTGTCTGAGTGTACAGTTTTTTACATGAGGGTGCAGTGAAGCAACCTTCAGTGTATTCAATGAGAAAAGCAGAAATCCTCTTCACCCCTGTGTGTCAGTTTCTTGCTCGCCAAACGCAGACATAATGTGGAAGAATCCAAAATGAGAAAGAGGTTCAGTGCACAATAAAAGTCCAGACCCACCTTGTTTTTTAAAACATGCAGAAATAAGTGGGGGGAAAAGTGGGTGTAAAGCAGAAATTGCAATTATTTTAATTATTGATTAATCTGCAGCAGAATTTAATTAACGTTCCCTACCATTAACATGTAGTAAAAATTTAGGAGGAGGGAGACACTGGTCGATTCTCCTGTGTGGGCCACTACTACATGTTTAGATGCCTTCCGTCCCAAGTGCAGTTCAGCCCAGCCGATTCCTCGTGAGGAGCTCCCAGGAGCTCGGGCTTCTGGGTTAGGTGTGAAGGCACCCTTACTTTTAATATTCTAATTACATTCTGCAATAATACAGTCATTTCACTGGAAACAGAGTTACTTCCACAGTGTGGTATTGGTACTTTTACAAAGGAAAGGTAATAAATACTTCATCCCCCACTGTTGACTAAAGTTTAAAGGGAGGTTCAGGCTTACAATTGTACCCACGATACACTCAGTTATTTAACAGCTGCAGGTAAAATAGTAGGCTTAGTTCCTTTGAACTGGAACTGTTCTAGCATTTCATTTTAATGATATAACTCAGTACTGTCGTCACGGACTGTGCTGATTAGAATCACATTTGTATACTGCAATAAAATACAAATTACGCCTTTGTCTGTCTGCTCAGTTTCTCCCTGTTTTCTGAATTGCTTTTTAAAAATACTTGCAGATGAATTGACTAATTGTTGCAGCTTTCGCTATGTGGGAAACCCCTTTTCTCATTTTAGCGTTTCCTGTGAATATTTGGTTAAATGTGTGTAAAATGTCTATAATAAAGTTGTAATAATGTCTTCTTGTCTGACAGATGGGCTGACATGTTCACAGCGAAAGGTTGCCATGATGACCCTACACACTTATTCTCTCACCCATTTTTACAGGTAAAGTCTTGAACATACAAAAGTATGAGATTTTTGGTGCAATAAGCTCAGATAATCTAAAAAAATATCATAGTTTCACACTATACACAATTATTGTTGTTGTTATGTCCTGACAGATATGAAACTTGATATAAACTTGAAAAATATATTTTTAATAACACTAATACGGTAAAATACAATGACATAAATAAGCAAATGTACATGGTATGATGACTGTCAGTTTTCACACCACAGTATACCATGTCACCCAATTCGCACAATTAGTCTTGATGATTGCTTTTTCTTTGATCAAATAGTTGCTGATTTAAGTCAAAAGTTTGTCAATTTTAGTTACATAAGTTCTGACAGCTGCTTATGTTCAGACATTGAACTTTTTAAGTTTGGCGTCTTTTATAAAATGGCAGCAGAGGTGTTGTATCAGCGGTAGTTTTCATCATCATTTTCATAAGATATCATTTTTCAAAATGCTGCTGACCCTTTTGAAAATGAAAAGTGATTCTGTAAACAGTATATTTTGTTAAATTTTCTGTGAAGCAAAAATCCAATCAGTAATTGGTTTCTCAACATTGTCTCTCTGTCTGTCCATCTACGTGTCCAGGCGGTGTTTATGTTTCTGGGTGAGTTAAGCTGTCTTGCAGTCTTCTACATCTTACTTCACCATGACAGACGTAGCCCAGAGCCCAGGGTGAACCCGGGCCAGAGCTTCAACCCTCTCCTCTTCTTCCCACCCGCCATGTGTGACATGACAGCCACCTCCATCATGTATGTTGGTAAGTGGGCTTTAAATTTTCAGAAAACCTTTTTAAAATAAGCTTGTTTAAAGTGCTTATATGTTGGGGGTTTTTTTATGGTGTTTATGGTAGACATGAGCGTACGTCGTGCTCTGTTCTCGTGATCTGCCCTTCAAAGGTCAAATGTCATGAATTCAGTCCCACTGGTGCAGCCAAACAAACTAGATTATCTACTACTGTTTAAAGAATCATTTCGTCAGGAAAAGAGATAATTAAGTCAAAGATAATGTTTTTTTCTGTGTTGCGCAGCCGCTGCCTTTCAGCTTTATAGGGCAGTGTGAATTGTTTGTGTCATGGAAAAAGAAGCCTGTATTTTTAGATGATAAATGTACCAAATGAACATGTGTCCGTCCTCTTAAACCCACCCCTTTTGTTCACCCCCAGCTCTCAACATGACCAGCGCCTCCAGCTTCCAGATGCTGCGTGGAGCCGTCATCATCTTTACTGGTCTGCTCTCTGTGGCGTTCCTGGGGCGACGCCTGGCGCCCAGTCAGTGGTTCGGCATGCTCACCACCATCTTGGGCCTTGTGATAGTGGGCCTCGCTGACTTCTTCAGCGGGCACAGAGACGACACACACAAACTCAGTGACATCATCACAGGTAAGGTAGATTTTTAGTAATCACGTGCTTTGTTTTCGGCACTAATCGACCCTGTATTTGATCCATGGTGTTGCAGTACAACAGCAAGAAAAGTCTTAAGTGATAAAACAAAGAGAAGTAATTGTTTGGTTAAATATTTAAAATGAACTCCAACCTCAGTACAACATTGAAAATGCAGTATAATATTTTTCCCTTCCTAAAAGAAGTAAATAAAACGCCACTACTCTCTTCTGTCCTGCAGGAGACCTTCTGATCATCCTGGCTCAGATCATTGTTTCAGTGCAGATGGTCCTGGAGGAAAAGTTTGTCTACAAACATGACGTCCATCCTCTTCGGGCTGTTGGCACTGAAGGTACAGCATTCATCTGCGGTTACATGTAACATGGTTTTGTAGGTCGGAGCTTAGTTTGCAATTTTGCAAGAATACCAAAGAGAAGGAATGTTGACTTAAAACTCTGATAATGGTGAAGAACCTCGATGGATTTGAACCCCCTAAACCCACAAATAAACAAATGGACACAGAAGTACACGAGTAGCCAAATTCCTGACCTGCCAATGAAGATGATGAGGAATGCAAAGATCAATCAACTGCAGACAGACTAGCTTTATCATTGTTTGCATACAGATACAGAAATATCTATAATTAGTATATTAGTATCTATAATTAGAGCCCGACTGATATGAGATTTTTAAGTCCGATACCGATTTCGATATTTGAGGATTTTCAAATCTGACAGCCAATATATCGGCCGATATTCTTTTCCCCCTTATTTTAAGAAACGCATAACATAAACAAAAATTATCCCTAACCTTTGTTATTTTGAGAACTCACTAAGATACCATAACATAATGCAGTTTAAAAATAAACTTGTATTGTTAGAAATAGTACTTTGAACAAAAGTACAACAAAATATATTGAAGTTTTAATAAATAAGAGTCAAATGTATAAAACTACAGAAATTTTTTTTTAAATATCTGATTTATTTATAAATTATACTACTACTACTAAAAATTATAATAATACCATATATCATCTCTCGTGTCATTGCTATCGTAATAATGATAAACAGGGCTCTCCTACATGGGCAAATAATTATATATATATTTTTTTCATGCACTAGTTATTAGTAGTATTATACAAAAACAGGAACTTTCTCTACAGTGTACAAAGAGTTTGGCCGAATAAATGGCTTGATGTGTTAATGGGCAAATGTGTAGTACCACAACATATTTATATGTTAATAATCTGTCACTGTTGTGTTTGTAACATGTGGTCATCAAAAATCAATCGGTGCAGCTTTTGAATAATCTTTTCAAATATATTTGGCCACAGGGTATCTACGATTAGTTTTACTTTTTTTACTCTCTTGTTTAGCCATTTGATTATTTTATGTCTCATTCTTATTTCATGTCTGCTGTTTATATAATGTTATTGTCTTTAATTATAGGCCTATGGTTGGGGCCCCCAAAACGGGTCACAAGATAAATTAGAGAGATTAGATATTATAGATATAGATTACATATGATAGATTAGAGATTAATAACAAGACAAGAAAGCAGAAAAAAAGAAGTATGTTCACCAAAGTCAGGCTCTAATCTTTGCTTTTGTCTTGTAAATAACTGGATATTTTTATTTCTTTAAATCACTCTTTGGTTGGGCTGATCTCATGTGGTGATGAATGGTCGCAAGAAGACTTGATTTTAAGGGGTCACAAGCTACAAAGGTTGGGAACCGCAGTCAACGGGCATGTTAAATTCTGCTCTCTATTTCCAGGTTTGTTTGGATTCGTCGTGCTGTCGCTGCTTCTCATCCCGATGTATTTCATCTACGTTGGCAACTTCAGCGACAACCCTCGGCACGTTCTGGAGGATGCGCTGGATGCCTTCTGTCAGATCGGGCACCAGCCTCTCATCATTTTGGCTCTGCTGGGCAACACAGTCAGCATTGCTTTCTTCAACTTTGCCGGCATCAGTGTCACTAAAGAGATCAGCGCCACCACCCGCATGGTGCTGGACAGCCTGCGCACGCTGGTCATCTGGGTGGTGAGCCTGGCGCTGGGTTGGGAGCAGTTTCATGGCCTGCAGGTGCTGGGCTTCCTGGTCTTGCTGCTGGGTGCGGCGCTCTACAATGGCCTGCACCGCCCCTTGCTGGCCAGGATACCGTGCTGCGCTGAGATGGTGACCACAGAGGAGGAGAACAGCCCAGAAGAAAGAGAGAGACTGCTGGGTGACGGCAGGGTGCAGGCCGCCGACGAGAGCTAGAACTTGTTAATAGTCGACACACTGGGCACAGAAGGCGTCCCAATGTGCTGGACTGTCTGTCAAAGACACTGCACCTTTCATGTCAACCGTCAGTGACGGTTTTTAAATTTGTTTTTTTTTTTTTTTTTGTTCACGACTCAGATTTTAACTGACCTCACACAATGTTTTAATATGTGGAAGTGTGCAAGCTCTCTTAAAGGAATAGTTTTGGGAATCAATTATCAGTTATTGGCAGGAAAGCAAATGATTTGAACTTATTGTTAAACTATTCTTTCAAAGAAACAGACCGTAGAGAGGGCTGTCTGAAGGAACTTTTATATTACAACACAGACTATAAAACATTTAATTTAATTTCGAAATGGATAGTTTAGTCATGACCTTCTGAAACAAAAGATAATTTTAGACAGTTTCATTTGAACCTTTTTTTTTTTTAAAGACACTTGAACTGACTTAGTGAGAAATCACTAGAGCACAGGTTTATTATTTTTTATGCAGATTTTCTTAAATTGATACATCATTGTTTCTGTTAATAATTTTAATATCTGTTCAAATGGTCTTGTATTCAATGGTCTTGTTATGACTCATGAACGGTTTAAAGAAGGGGTTTTTTTTTTTTTTTGCAGGTGTGAGTATGATTTTGCCAAAGTGTTTTCAATATGGAGATAATTGTGCACTCACTGTCACTTCACTGCCTTGTGAAGGCACAAATGAGATAGTTATTTTCACAATTGAATGTAAGGAAAATATCAGAGCTCCTACAACAAGTGATTTGCAAAAAGTTTGTAAAAGATTTTCTAAATTCTGCTTCTCCTCTGTTTAATAGTTTAAGCCGTTGGCTGTAACATACATTAAGAAGAAAGGGAACTGTCATTAAATCACAATTGCTGTATGGCGTATTGGCTTTTTACTCAGGCTTGTGTTGACCACCTAACACTTAAACAACCCACATTAGTGTTTGTGTTGCATGATTAGGTAGGTACAATATTGTATTGAGCTGAATCAATTTGTCGATTAATGGATTAGTTGAGCGATAGAAAGATCAATTTATCATCACAGTTGTAAGCCCAAGTAAATATGGCAAATATTCTGTTTCTATGTGTGGTTGACCGATATGGGTTTTTTAATGGCCGATGCTGATATTTAGAGATCAGGGCAGCTAAGGCTGAAATATAATGCCAATATCAGAAGAAAAGTAATGTATAATTCCATTATTCTATGCCTAGTACAACCTAATATACTAGGTTATCTTAGCCAGCAATATGTTGTTTTAGATGGAATTTTTATTAATTAATGAAATAGAAACATATATTGAGTTATGGTGACTGGTGTTTAAGGGAAAGTGGGGTACAGTTTGTCAGAAGTGACGTAATTCAACTGCAGCTTCTACAGTATACCAGTAATGCTTTTCAGATTAGAGTAGCTTTCATTTATTGTGGGAGAAACACGTTAACATTTAGAAGAGATGATGGTGACTGAGGAAATTTAGGGCTCCAGACTAATGTTTTCACCATCTTCCCAAAACTCACAAAGATAACATAATTTTTTATTTATCGCTCTCATGAGTGCATGCATCAGCTATTCGCCTCTCAAAATGCTAGATATTGGTCTGTCACTTGTTTATACCTTCCCAACTGGTAATTTGCTGCTTTTCTGTGCATCAACAAAAAAGCAGCTGGTTATGAGTGAAAGTTTAATGAAAATAATCATTAGTTGTTTTTAGGCCCATTCTTGATTCGTGACACAGATTAGATGGTTCTCATACGGGACAAAAAAGAAATGAATATGGATAATAATTATATATGGTGATGTAATGAACACTATGAAGTGGTGTTTAAATAAATATGTGTTAAATATGCATAACCATTAACTTGAATTTAACACAGTTTTTACCACACTAATAAGGTAAAGCTTGACATCGCCACATTGTGTTGAAAATATGACAAAGTCTGACTTTGAAGTTCAGCAGCAAAGAAAATACCAGCTCAGTGGATTGAATAGCCAGTGAAAGAGTCCAGTGTCACCAGTCCCACCAGTCCCAACACCAGCAGCTGACACCTGCCTTCACTTCCTGAGTCAACCCAACATCCTCCCTAAAGACCTGGCCTTATGCTTTACTGGAGGTCAAAGGTTAAACCAGGAGTCCCCTGAGATCTACACACACGACCCCGTCCAGCTCTGGAAGAAGGATGAAGGAAATGTGTTAATTGACCAAAGACACACTGGTTTATGTCAATTGACCACATGAACACATTGATTAAGAACTGAATGTAACTGCAAATATAATCAGCAACAAATGATAAACTATCCGTAGTTTTTTTTGATAGGTCTGTACCTTCATTACAGACCACCTTATACATGGTTTAAAGTATTGGAACAAAAAAAGGCTCACCTTAATCATCTGTAAGGTATGTATTTAATCCATTTGCTAGTGGGCTGCTGGCAGTATAGAAGAGAGCTATTGTGGGTACTTGTTGATTTAAAATTTTTTGTTACTTGGTTGCTTTGTGTTTCAGTCCAAAATCACACGCCATGCGCGCACACACGATCTCCCACAGCAGGCCAGTTTAGAGTCTGTCAGTAATACACGACATGTCCGCTAGATGGCGACGTTTTGCTGGAAAATGAAACGCAGCTCTTCATTGCGTGTGGCTGATTTTAGTTATGAGCTGCTACCTGTCAATGTACTGAGGAAAAAAACATATTACCACAGTGACTCCGTTGTAAATAAATAAATCCCCCCCCCCCCCCCCCCCCCCCCACACACACCATATAGAAAGATTACACAGGCTACCGATTGGTTTCCTTTAGGGACAGTTTGAATTTGAAGCCAATTTGGTTAATATTTTAAGCTTTTTATCAAAAAAAGCCATGCAGAAATGTGTTCATAGTGCAGCTAGAGTTGAAATCTCTCTATTTAAATACATAAAATAAGATAAGCCAAATTTACAAAAGACACTCCTGGGACAGAGTGGAAAAACATTTCCAGTAGCTGTTTTCTGGACAAAGATGTCCCAGTGCGATCTGTCCTCCCCTGAGACCAACTGATCTGCTAAAAACCCAGGAAATAATAAGCCAGTGAAATACTGGATAGATAGATAGATAGATAGATAGATAGATAGATAGATAGATAGATAGAAATAGGCTAAATTTTTCTTTTAATAATCTTCACAGTCATTATGTTGTCTTTTAATATACGTTTGTTTATTTATTTATTTTTTTATTTCCTCATGCAGCATGTTTGGGGATTAAACCTTTCTGCTTTGCACCTACAGACCTGCTGCTGTTTGGAGTTTCTCGGCTGATGAATCGCATTTTTCCACTGCTGCGTTAAACAGCAGCGGACTAATCTGGCCCGAGATGTGAACTATTAAAGCTGCAGGGTGAGCTGCTCTGCTCTGCATCAGCCTGCTGTGAACATACAGCCTGGCTGACCTGGGTGCATCTCCTGAAGCATGTCAAGTCATTTTGATTCTGCTCTCTTTGTTTGCAGCTTTTTGACACTTTCTGTTGCTTAAAGTCTTTAATTAACCATTTTTTCTTTTATATTATCTGCTTTATTTTCCCATTGTTAAACCTTCAAAGTCCTAAACCACGCATGCTCACTTCTAGGATCAGATTCTTCACTTAAAGATATTTATTACTGCACAGATATTTCAAACATATCTGACATGAATGATTGATGTTGATGTATTATTATTTTTTACAGTGGTTTATGCTCCTTATGGCAGCTCGCCACCCCGCTGGAGAAGCAGCAACAGGCCTAATGGTTTGTTATTATGACCTTTTGTGTTTCCATTAGTCTCTCCTCCTGCAGTATTTAGCTCACAGCGCTGCTTACAGTATATGTGATTTAACAGTGTGTACATTTGCACACTGGAGCTGTAGAGGGCCCTGAACCTGCCGCACAAAAGGCGACTTTAATCTGTTTTAATGTAAACACATGGTTTTGCTCAAAGGCACTGAGTCACCATCATATTTAAAAGCTTCCATTAAAGCAGCTCCTTTAGGTTGTTTACAGCAGAGGGCAAGCTGGGGTGAGTGTGATTAGTCTACCACTCCAATGTCCAGCTAATGACCACTTAATGTTTTAAACTCTGGCTGTGCAGAGCAAAGAGTAAAAAAAAAACCTGCTACCACAAAAGGAAACAGAGATGGGATCGAATTTATTGTCAACAGCCGTTCACTCATGTGATCAGACTCAATGTGGATTCATTTTCAGTATGTCTACCTGCAATATTGGAGATGAAGAAAAGGCCACTTCAGAGAAATAATTTACCACTGAGAGTTTACACCTGTGTTCCTCTAAGTCGACTGAGTCAGTGCAACACTTACTGTATTTTAGAGCCCTGAGAAACCTTGTAAAAACTGTCCAATCAACAGGTATGAGGTACTTGTACTTTGCTGTATGGTTATTAGTTACTTGAAATGGATTAAGATATTCCATTAAAAACACTTAAAAGCCTATACAATACAAGAAATTGTTGGAGATTTAGCCAGTTGTTGGTAGTTCCACCAAAGATACGTCTCACCTTTTAACTTTTTGAGACGGTGTTATGGGCAAAATGATACAATATTTCACATAAAAAGATGAAAGAGAGTAAAACAAAATGAATAAAAACCCACGAAAAACTCACAACCCCTCAGATTTATTTTTGTGACCCTTAGGAGGGGCTTAACCCTTAGAAGGTACTGCACTTAACTGTATATGAGCTGGAAACAGCTCCACCTCTATCAGCTGGAACAGTACTATAATTTGATCTATATTTATGTCAGTTTTTCTGCATGAGTACTTTTTCTTTTGCTACTTTAATTATATTTTGCTGATAATACTGCTGTATTTTTACTTAAGTAGAATTGTGATATTATCATCACAATTTCACATTCAGAAAACAGAAGCCAACATGTATATATTTAATATCTATGAGAATGATCCCTTTTCTGTCTGATATAAGCTAAAAAAAAAACAAAACAAGCTACTGATTATAAAATGACTCAAAAGCTCTCTCTCTTCTTTCTTCTCTCCCTTTGAACATGACCAAAGAGGAGGGAAGCCTAAATCATGCCTACACATGTGTTGCCTCAGCAGGGGTGATATTACATGAGAAAAGTTGATCTACAGGAGAACCATCTGAAAGCAACACAGAATGCCTGAGAGCTGCACTGCATTGTATTCTGCTATATTAATATATTTTGAAATGTCACCTGTTACCAGATTTTTTTGTTTCCTTTTATATAAATAAAAACATTTCCACCATAAATTTGTGCAGAAACTTTCACCAGAATGCAGGAATTGAAGTGTTTAAAGATCAAAATTCCCTGGGGGAGGTCCCCCCAGACCACCCGCTCATATATCTCTGCATTGAGGACATATTTAAAACACTGTTTAAGGATCTTTTCATCTCGTTCTCATGAAACTAATATTGCATATCGTGATGTCTCGCGAGCTAAGTGTCTCTTCACACCCCTAATCTCAGCCCCTATGTCCCCACCACTTTTCAACACAAAGTGACGCCCTTGTCACTGTCACTGTCAATGTTAGAATCTCTTATTTTATTTTTTATGTATTTAATTCAAATAATTTTTTTTTATCTGTTGTCTCACCTCTTTGTCTGTAATATGTGGAATTTACCCTCAGGAATCAATATAATCTTAGCAAATATTTAATTATTCAACTTAAAAATAAATATGATGCATTTTTATAGCTGAAACTAAGAGTATAGGCCTAATAAAGTAGTTCAAATCAGCTACCACTTGACCAACTACACCAGTAAAAAACTACTTATATATTAATGAGACAATAATATTGATTAATTACTGAAAAACACAATTAAATAAGACTCAGAGGGGCCATTTCCTGCATAATGAATACTTGTGCTTTTGATACTTAAAGTAAATTTTGCTGATAATGCTTCTGTACTTGGTGGTATTGCTACTTTTACTAAAGTAAAATATCTGAATACTTCCACCACTGTCCAGAATAATGTTTAATGTGAGCTAATGATGAAATAATGGAACAAAGTCATTTAGATTTTATTTCAGTTATACTCACTAAAGTACATAAAATTGAACAACATAGGACCACTCAGTCACTGTCAGGTTTGACATTTCACCTCCTGCATGCAAATGACTCATCTCCACCTCAGAGAGAGTATAGGGTTTGGAATGCATTGGATGTATTCAGGATCACATAAACGGGGACAGTCTTGTTTTGAATTGACTATAGACATCCCTCAGTTCTTTTTTTTCTCTCCCTCTCTTCTCTGTGGAAATGATGGCAGGGTGCCATACAGAAGGCTGTGTACAATGGCCCAGGTCCCATTAAATCTGCGAAAGTTCCTTCCTGAGGCAAACATTGCCAGAAATAGTAATCTTGGCTTGGAGCTGGAGTCTTACAGAGGGGGGGGGCAATAATTCTCAGCGTAATAATGGAAATCATTTAATTCTGTCCTGCAGCCCCTGATCCAGCACGACTACAGTCCGAGCTGCTCATTCAGTTTTTCCTCCGCCTGATAAGGCTTCCTGAAAAACACACAGCAAGCAATCAGGCAACAACAATGGGCTCCGTCAGATGCTTTAAACCTCAGGTAGTCAACAGTGCACAGCAGCACGGCTTTGTTTTCATCCACAGTGAGCATGTGACTGATAAATGCTTTGCATTTTCAAGGTGCTTGTTTAAGCTGTGATAAGCTGTACTGCAGAGTCTGTAAAGTAGAGCTGCGGTCTCCTGACCAACTAATTAGTTACATGTTTGTGTTTTAGTCAGTTGGTCATTGTGGTTTAATAGCTGTTAGTTATGAGGGGAAAATGTCTTTCACAAAAGAATGTTCAAAAATATGTTTTGGTCTTTAATAAACACAGGATACTGTATTATGAGATTGTAGCAGTGGTTGAAGAAGATCCTTTGTTTAAGTGAAAGTACATAACAACAGTGAATAAACACTCTATTACAGGTAAAAGTCCTGCATTCAAATGTACAGAAGTATTATCAGCAAAATATGTTGATATATAAAAATACAAATGTCCCCCTTCACTGATGTATTGTTACATAATGGCATTTTTATATTGTTAATACTGATTCATCAATGCATGCTGTACGCAGCATTTTACTGTTGTGGTTTGTTGAGTTGGAGCTACTTTTAACTACTTTATATACAGTTACTGTATGTAGTTTAGTAGAGGCCCCTCCAGTGGGCCACAACATATATCTGGGGGGTTGTGAGATGATTAAATGTGGTACAAAAAAAAAGAAAAACCGAAATTCTGCAACACAAGCTTGTATCAATTTCACACATTACTTTTCCGAATTTTTTACCCTTCTGTGAAATTTTAACTGTTGGCGCCCAAAACTGTTATTTAAATAAAAGCCTAACAGAAGTTTAATGAGGAAAGGAGGAAATGGTTTCATCTCTAGCAGTGCAATTTCTACACATATGTTTTTTATGTAAAATCTTAATTTGAAAAGGAACCTGTAGCTATATCTGGCAAATATATATAGAGGAGTATAAATTATTCAAAATAATTCTCTCTGACATGTAGTGGAGTAGAAAGTATAAAGTAGCATCAAATGGAAATACTCAAGTAAAGTACAAGTATTTCAGCATTACTTGTAAGTACACATCTGAACCTTATCTGATACTATATAAAAGTCACTAAGATTATGAGATGATTAACAATTTATTTAGTGGACAGTAAAGCCTCATGTCTAAGGACAATATTCTGTTTCCACACTACTTCAGAAGAAAAAGAGAATCAGATTTTTTTAAGGTGGATATTTACTTTGAACTTTCTATTGTTGAAGACAGATTCAAGTCTCGAGGACTCACAGTACCTTAACCAGAGACAGGAGTAGCTGGCACTGGCAGTAATCCCACCTGCCATTATTTATACAGCTCCGCAGAGGACTGGCTCGGAAAAGGGAAATAAAGGTATATAATAGTAACCAGCAGGGCTCTTGCTGAAAAAGTAATATTTCAGTTTTTGCAGGTGATTTGTGGATCAAACGTGGACTTTTTAAAAAAAATCTTTTTAGAATATTACATTTTCAGACCTGAATGCATTGCTATGAAGCCAGGAGCAATCAGTAGTGTCAGGTTTATTCTTTCATGCTACATTTCATGCTTAAATGTCTCTCTCCTCTGAAGAGCAACCATACAGTGCTTGGTGCTTTAAAACACATACACATATAATATAAAAGCGAGGTAAAGGATCATTTCTATTGAAGGGAAATGTAACAACAAGAAAACAGGAGCTGCATGACACTATGGTAATTCGACTTTTAGCTTCTGAAAACTGTTGTCGGTGGTACAATTTCTGATGGTGTCAGGAGCACATTTACCTTCTGCATCCTCCATATGTCTGCAGTCATCGCTGTGATTTTCCCCTGAGAAAAGGAGATTATCTGTCCAAGCTATAGAAACAGCTCCTTTTCTTATTGTGTGTAAATGCTATTAAACTTCAGCTGTTGTATGGGTAGAGAAACTGCACCTTTTACAGCAGGAAACCATACAATGTTTGCTTAAAGTCTGTGTCATGGCATGATGAGTGGTATGAGTTGCACTAAATCCATACCTCATTATTTAAATCCTGTGTGTATGTGTGTGTGTATGTGTGTGTGTGTGTGTGTGGACATTTAAAATCAGCAATAAAAGGAGTCTATGGCATCTTTTATCTCTGGACACTGAAGCAAATTAAAAGATGTTTTTGCAGAAAAAGGTTCACGGAGTTTAAGTAAATGACAACATGTATGCTCCTCTGGCTTTAAATTCTTAATAAATTTAATTAAAATGTTGTTCTCATTGCTCCATGTGCTGTGTGGCATGCATTTCTATCTTTCCACTGTAAAACCCCATTTCCACAATTTCCTGTCTTCCTTTGATTGGCTGACAAAGGCCAATGCACATCCATTACATTTTCAAAACAGCAACGAAAACATTTTATACACAAATTAAACAGCAAATGCTCTCCTGAACTATACATTAAGATCATACTGTAGCTGAAAAGATACAAACTTGAAGCTAAATGTATCCCTCTCCCTGGCTGCAGCTTACCCGTCCTGTTATGCAGCAACAGGGCCTGTGCTTAAAGGCTGATCTGAGGCCTGTTTTTTAATGCTTCCCACTGAAAAAGCTCATCAGCACCTGAAATAACTCGAGGCGTGCTGCGGCTGCTACATCCTCTTCCCTGGATTGTTTTGACTGCATGATGGAGGGCAAACGTTAAATCGCATTTCTAATTTTAACCCGGAAAAGTGTCACTCGAAAACAGCATGATAGGAGGCAGTCAGGGTCATCAGCCCTTCCGCCCGCATGAATCAAGACTAAATGAATGCGGGCTTCAGAAGCCATTGTTTCAACACATGCAAGAGAAACATGCGATCCGAGACTTTTGGACGCAAACAGCAGTATCAAGGCACGACAGTGGGAAAGGTGGAGAAAGCGAGAGAGAGTTCATTTTAATAGACAGTTAAACAATATAGAAAGTATATTTCAATTATTATTGCAAATATATATATATATAAAGATTTCAGGTAAATTAAACCTCATGTTAACCTCATGCAGGAAATTTGCATGTGTACAATTTAATATCTTGATTATAAAATTTAATTGGCACAGGACCCAACGTGTGAATCTTGAGGGGCCCTGCGGATGAAGTATCGCCTCTGAAGTTAATAGTGTTTTCGTTTTAGAGGGGAATAGGTTTCCTCTGTTTATTATGAGCATGGGGACGGATTTGCGTCACCATGCAACTTGCAGGTCGAGATAAAGTTGCACAAATATTGAAAAAGGGAAGTTCTAACAGTCATTATAAAAGTCCCCCCCTCTGCTCCGGAAGAAATAAGGATTTCTGCTGTATCCTAAAATACTAAAGCAGGTTCTATTTTGGGGGCAAATCTAGCAGGAATATCCGCTCATTTAACACGAATCACAGCCCATCAAAAACAGGATGAGTTGAAACTAATAGAGGCTCTCCTGGGCGCGGGGTTATATGGTTTCACGCCGATTTTGTACAGTTAATTATGAACTAAATATGTGTTATTGCTATTTTATTATTCTATATCACCACGTGAGCTTTTCCATTAGATTTTATTTTGCATTTTTTGCAGGTTTTATTAAAAACCAGACAGATCAAAGACTTTCTTGCAAATATTTGTAAGCCCACTGCGTGAACACTTCTG
Organism: Micropterus dolomieu; assembly: GCF_021292245.1. Taxonomy (NCBI): domain Eukaryota; kingdom Metazoa; phylum Chordata; class Actinopteri; order Centrarchiformes; family Centrarchidae; genus Micropterus; species Micropterus dolomieu. The sequence goes on from NC_060159.1 coordinate 18,710,978, forward strand.
GAGTGAAACATTTATTTCCAAAATGAAAAATCTAATTTACCATTTGAGTTCAGAGTTCATATGTGTGTGTGTGTGTGCGTGCGCGCGCGGTGATGGGTGGAGGTTCTCTTTAGGTGATCAATCCATCATCTCAGGATCAAAATTGCACCGAAATGTCCCGGTCGTGTGTGTGTGTGTGTGTGTGTGTGTGTTACACATAATCCTCATTTGCAAGGGCGTGATGTGAGTAAATGTAAAACACCCATTGGCTCAGAAAGCAACCAATCAGTGTCAGCGGAGGAACTTCAGAGTGGAACTGCAGGGTTTGGATTTCAGAGTTGGGAGAGCGATTCTGGCACTGACACAAAGAGGACGGTCATCTATCCCCCTAAAACGCTGCCCCAGCTTTTTTTTTTTTTTTTTTTTTTTTACATGTCTGTCCGTTTATACTTTCTTCTGATAAACAGTAAGACGCATTAGAGGCTGCGGGATGTATACTGCCGGGCTCAACCCGTTTTACGCGTCAAACTTTAGCCTCTGGTCTGCGTACTGCGCAGGGGGCTTCGCTGTGGATACGATGAAGAAACCCTCGTTTTGCATCGCAGACATTTTGCAGGCTGGAGATGCAGAGAACATCCCGGGATCGTCGGCCCTCATGGTGCACATGGGACACCACCACCGTGCGCACTCCGGCAGCTCGCCGCTGCGCCCTTCTCCTGTTGCGCCGGAGCCGTCGGTGTACGGTACGAGGGTGAGTCCGGCGTCTCCTTACCACAGGCACGGACTACAGCTAACATCAGTCTCCAGAACGGCATTTAACTCGCAGCAAGCTCCCCCGCCTTCAAGCAAAGACCTCAAATTCGGAATTGATCGGATATTGTCGACAGACTTTGATCCAAAAGGCAAAGAAAAGTCGTCATTAAGAGGTAAGAAGATTACCTCTTTTTTTTACACGCTAAATTTCCAAAGAGATGTGTGGTGTATATAGAGAAGCTTCCTGTCATGACAGCAAATAACACTATCAATATGGGGTGTGTTTTATGATCTTGTTTTTCTTTTTAATAAAATAATTAGTGCCACATGCAAATCCAAACTTAGAAACTTAGAAGCAACAAACAAGAAGCAACTATCAGCTTCTCACATGTGTATAGTCAGTCACCTAACACTGACAGACTTGTTCACAGAGCAGTACGAGCACAAATAGCCTCATAATGTGCACTTTAAGGAGCCCTGTGGGGAAATCCTCTCCTCTTTTGCCCCCCCTAAACAGAGAGGTCAGAGGTCAGGTTCAGCTACAAACAGCAGCAATGCAGCTGGAAGTTTCCTTAAACACACTTTTAGCAGTCACACTTGAACCCAGGCTAGGACTTTACAGGATGGTCTTTGTAAAAACTAGACCATCTTGTCCCCCCTCCCTCCTCCCCAGGTTGCCTGTGTGTCACTGCGATAACTCTTTCCTGACTGAAGCCCATCATCTCTCGCTCTGTAACAGATCTCACGTCCATCGTTAGCTCGAACCGTCAGTCAGGGATCCACATCCCCGTTCAGCCTCCGGCCAGCCAGTACTTCTCCTCCATAGACCACGGGATGAGCGACGCGTCCTCCATGATGAGTTCACTAGGCAGCAGCAGCAGGCAATCAGGCCAGCATCAGTTTCAGGACACCTTCCCAGGTAGTCACCACATGTAGGACTGTGACAGACAGGAAACTGGCCTTGTCCAGCTCTCTGTTTAGAGGTGTGAGACACCTGCAGTGAATGTTCCTCCGGTTTCTCTTCTCTTTTTTGTTTTAACCTCATGTCCTCCTCGTGTCTTTCAGGTCCATATGCCGTCCTCACAAAAGACACGATGCCACAGACGTACAAGAGGAAGAGGTCGTGGTCGAGGGCAGTGTTTTCCAACCTGCAGAGAAAGGGACTCGAGAAGAGATTTGAAGTACAGAAATATGTCACCAAGCCGGACAGAAAGCAGCTGGCTGCGATGCTCGGGCTGACAGACGCTCAGGTAAGATGCAGCTCCAGAGGAATTAAACACCTGCGCACGTTTTTACATGTGGATTACATTTTGCGTGAAAGATTCAAGGTTTTATACAGTCTATTATTTTTTGACACATCTGCAACTGAGAAATAGCTGAGGAGGTAATTCTTTGAGGCAGGCCTCAATGAACTGAGATAATAATAATAATAATAATAATAATAATAATAATAATAATAATAATAATGATGATGATGATGATAATAATAATAATGATAATAATAATAATAATAATGTTTACTGTAATATGGGTGTGCAGTTGTTGATATATGTTGCCAAGGCAACTACTTGTGCCAATACAAATAAACAATTAAACACAGCCCTAGCAAGGATGTTGCAAATACTGAGGTCATCATGAACCTCCTTACCCGCCCTTAAAGAATAGACCAGACATCAAAAAGAAGGTTTCAAATTTTTTCTTCTTGTTTGTATTTTGTAATGATTAATAATTCAGTTTTTACAGCCTACATATTTTCTGTTTATTCTTACTTTGTCAGGTCTAAAGTTTGCCCTTTTCACCCAGCGTCTGAAAAAAAATATTTGGAACAGCATATAAAATACCTACCTAAAGCTGGTTGCAGGTTGCTAAAAGACCTCAGTAGCTCCAGTAGGAGACAAACCAATGCCTTGAGATTAAATGAAAATGCTTCCATGTTTGAGGGACACTTGCACTCACATTCTTTATGTTTATGATGTCAAACATAAGAAACTCCTGCATGCTCATTCATTGCACAGATTCAACTTAGTTGGGAACTTTTAATTTCAAAATTAATTAATAGTAATAATTGACAAAAGATCCAGACCTTTAATTGAAAATTGGTAAATCATGACTGTATGGTGCAACCTAATTGGCTGAGAGATGTCCCAGTGAATGCCAAATCTCATCTTATCTTGAGCAACACCACACTGTACATTGCATCATTTAACCTACAAATGTCAGAGCTACTTCATCTGAATGAAAACTGAGGCAGGTTATCTTATTTATCACTATTTCCAACTAATAGCCTATTACATTAAAATATTTGTACTCCAGGTACTAACAGTTTCCTGTAGTGTACTAGTGTAGTACTTTTTGCACTATATTTACACTTTTGATGCTGCTGTCTTGACCAGGCCTCACACCTCAGTGAGACTTATCTGGTTAGATAAAATATTCCTGGGCACTTAGCTTTTGGTAGCCGCATGCCTATAATGCCTGTTTTTACTCATTACAAGTTTACTCATTACATTTCTCATTACAGTAAGAAAAAAAGCAGCTTTGGATGCATCATATACAAAATATTTAACAGTGAGACTTAGATCTAACTGATCGACATTTCAACTGGAAATATAATGAGCATATAGGACATTAAATACAGTGACTCTGCAAAAAGGCCGCAGTTGTGTTTTGCTGCTTTACGCAGAGGGAAAGATTAAGCCAACAGTGTTTGCATGTGTGTTTCCAGGTGAAGGTGTGGTTCCAAAACAGGCGCATGAAGTGGAGACACTCCAAAGAGGCCCAGGCCCAGAAGGACAAGGAGAAGGAGCAGCCGGACAAGAGTGCGACTGAGTCCGGCGGCAGGGAGCCCAAAGAGCCGGTGGAGTCTGAGTGCGAGAGCGAGGGCAGGAGCGAGTGTGAGTCCGACGAGGCTCAGGAGGAAAACTCTGACGGACATTTGGACGTTTCTGAGCTCAATAAAACCAGCGTGATCATAAGCGGGAGCGGGCCGGCGAGCAGCGCGGAGGCAGCTCCCACAGACACAGGCACGCCGGCCTCACAGATACTAATATGAAGGCTGCGTGTTGATTGAGTTTATGAACTATAAGAACGAGTTATTATTATTATTATTGTTTTGACAGAAGAACGACAGTGATGTTAAAACGCATCTGGAGTGGCAGTAACAATTCAGTAACACAGAAAGGTATGGCAAGCCTAAAGTCAGGTTTAATTCCTGGGAACAAGTGGAGCCACCAGACAGTATTATTTGTTCAATGTGACACATTCGTTTAGCCCAGACACGAGGAACACACGTACCAGTGAATGTGTGACTTTTGTTAGATTTTGACCGCATTTTTCCAGCCTCTCATTATAAAACCAGGCCATTTCAATTTAAAAATATGACTTCCGGCCACCTCCAGTGTCTCCTTACTGTCTCTTTCCTCTCCAGAGCTTTTGTGTGCATCACGTTTCCCTCATCTGAAGGAAATATGCCGTTGTGAATGTTATTTTTAGGTTATGAACCACTCGTTTCACTTATAAATGAAATCTCAGAGTATCACGGCAGTATTTTTTTTGGTCCAGATATATAGTTGTGCTATTTTGTTATTAATAATTTGCACTGAAAATATTGTAAATAAAATGTTTCTTACTTTGAAAAATTGGATTACAATTTATTATTATTATTATTATTATTAATAATAATAATATTATTGAATTGTGGGAATTTGCAGGTTGCTCAATCATCAGGAGTCAGTCATTTGGCGAGGATGCTACAATATAAATTGACTTAGTTTAATTTAGCTGTTCATTTATTTTATTTTATTTATGTATCTGATTGTATGGTTTTTATTTTATTTGGTTTTGCATTTAAAAGCAAACTAGAAAATAAGTAGGTGAAAATAAAAGCCTCTGCAACAATAAAAATAAACAGGATTTCAAGGAGAAGTTGCACAAACGCAAACATACAACAAAATAAATAAATAAGCTTACACATCTAGTGGAAACGGGAAACTGAGAGTGGCTGCTGTCCAAAACGGGTGTTTTAGTCCACAAAGCCAAAAGATACACGTCATTTGCATACATGCATATAAGCAGATAATTATTTGCATACAGGACCTTGGTGTGCAGCGTACTGGGGTTCAACTTAAGATTGTTGTTTTGATAATTCCTCCTCAAAAATATTATTATAGTAAAATTAATTAGATTAATTAGTCTGATTCAAAATCATGTAAATCTTGTTTTTTTTACTTTGGTCAACGGACAAACAGTCTAAATCGTTAAGTGGACTAAATCAAAGCTCCATGATAAATGTAGCCTATACATCTTAATGTAACTCGGTGAACTTAATTTCTCCTGAAGACCCTGCGGCTGTGGCAGCGAAGAAAGCGAGAGAGAGAGAGAGAGAGTGAGAGTGAGAGAGACGAGGGAGAAGAGAGAGCTAAGAGGGTAATTTATAGTTTGTATACGTTTACTGGCTCCAGATAGCAGCGACGACCCGGATGAATATATTTTATGTTTCCATACACAGACACAATCAACATCTCCTCCATTTATAGTGCTGCTCCCAACCTCCCTCTGCAGTCCCTCCCAGAGTCCACCTCAGATCTGCTCTTTTTTTATTATAACTAACAAGAACATCATGTCAGTCATAGACTAACGTAAGAAGACAGGGTAGTGTTGAAATGCCAAATGTAATTTCCCAATCGGCCTTATCATGATGATCAATGGTGACTGCTCAAAAATTATAAGATAGAAGAAATCTACATACTTGCTACATCCAAACCCACATGCACAGCACACTTAAACCTGTTTATGTCAGCCAATTGTTTATTAATGTGTGCATGCATCTATTTAAGAGCTCCCATACAGGATATTATACATCATTTTTGGGTTAATCTTTGGCACTATGCCACCTATCAAGAGGTTTGTTGATGTAAAGATAAACCTGACGGAGTTTGGTACAGCTTTCACTCACGTTTAATGAGGTTTGCATGAAAATAAACAGCCATTTCACGCTGATGTGGAAGAAGTGTACAGAATTACCGAAGCAAAAATAGCAATACAACACTGGAACCATACTCCATTACATGTAACAGTCCTGCATTTATGTTTTTACTTTAGTAAAAGCATGACAGTATTGGAAACAGGCTGTACTTATGAAAAGTATGCAGAGTTGGTTCTGTCAGAAGGGCCATAACCATGAGTCCCCCGAATGAGGATATTTTAACCAGACATCAAAAGGTGTATGTTATTTTGTTCAGGAAAAAAGTTTTTTTCAACCCTTAGCCTACTTTATTTCATTCAGTTAACTGTTCAGTTATATTTTCTCTATATCTCTTTTCCCAACATGAAGGTCTAAATGCTATATTGCCATTTGTTCACATTGTTTGAATACATTCTGGCTAGTCTTTTATTCATTGGCCCAAAAGTGGTCAAATTCAATTCTACAAATATTGTAATTGAAATACCAACCAAGTGTCCATTTTTATTTTACTCCACATAGGATCCCAAAACCTTCAAATTCTTAGAATACAAGACAAGACCTCAGTATCAGTGTTGAGAAGTGGTGGAAAGTAACTAAGTACATTTACTCAAGTACTGTACTTAGTATTTTCTTTTTTATTTGAACTTCTGCTTCACCACATTTCAGAGGAAAATATTGTTCTTTTTATGCCACTACATTTTTTGACATACTGACTTTGCAGATTCAGATGAGTAATACACAATGTGAATTAACTAATACATTATGCTGTGTTATTGTAGACTAAACCCAGCAGTTATATCAGCTCAACCTTCACCAGCTGCAACATTAAAGCGAGGTTTACACATTAATGCACCAATAATTATAATCCACTAATATAATATTATTCTGAAATCAGCCCTTCTGCATAACTAACATTTTGAATGCAGGACATTTACTTGTCAGAGAGTCACTGTGGTATTGCTACTTTTCTTCCACAGCGTTTAATTAGATCAACAAAAAGACAACAATTTCATTGCTTCACTGACAGAAGACGTACGCAGATCATTCCCTTATGTAAAAGTATATACTATAAAATACTCAATTACAAGTCAAGGTAAACATACAAATGTGTTGTCATTATATTATTGGATCAATATTATTGATTCATTAACATCTAAACAGTACTTGTACTTGTATTGACAATTTTATGTACTTTTTGGTATTTTAATCTTTGACAATTCATCATATAATAAAACTTTTTTAAAACTGTTTTTTAAAAAGTAACTAGTAATTACAGATGGGAAATAAATGTAGCACAGTAAAAATTATTTATATATATAGTAAAAAAAAAAAAAAGAAAGTATAAAGTAGCATAAAATGGAAATAAGCACCTCAAAATAGTACTTCGGTACAGTACCTGAGTGAATGTACATTTTGACCACTGCTAAACATTATTCAGCTATGAAATCATGTAATTTCTTCCATAAAACCTCTGCTAAACACAAATATAAAGCATAATGTGGTGTCGAATAAAGCACTGTACATTTTATCTCAAGCCTTCTGGTATATGTTTTCATGTTAGCAGTAACATCATAGTGAGTGACCCAAAAACCCGGACCACCACAAACTCTTTCTACTATGGGGTCCGCTTTCCTCTCCTCCGGAAAGAGGACTGACCCCAGGAGAGCTGCAGTTTTTCCGTTTTAGCTTAGCATCTTGAATTTCACTTTACATTTTCCCCTCTCGTGGCTGTACAGTACAGTATACCTGCTGCCTTTTGTTTCTTTTCCGTACAGGAGACATTTTAATCTCCAGCACAGCTTCTCATAAACTAACGTGGCCTGTGACGGTTAATGAAGTGGATGGCACTTGTCTTTATCTTCCCTCTTTAATTCATGCTGGGTGAAACGTTGTCAGAGTTATGATGGAGTTTCCATGGAAGGCAGTAAAAGCTCTGGGCACTTTATCAACCCAATATTAACTGTTAAATGCTCACATATTAAATGTCTGGGTGTGTTGGGTCTCGAATTATGCTCGAAAAGCTATAAATTACATTAGTATTTGCAAATGTACAATAACAATAACAATCCAAACGCTTAACATAATACTGAGAGGCCTTGATTTGTGAACTGTCCTAAGAACTTTTATGAGCAGGATAGGAGAAAGTCCATCTGGCCTGTATTTAATGTCAGCCTTCCCCCTCCATTAAAAGCTGTCCTATACGTCCCTCTTGGCAACCCAGGACAGGGCAACCCATAAAACAAACCAGCCTTTGCAGATTTCGCCAATTTTAACGCTTTGAAAAAGTGACTGTGTAAAACAAATTACGTCTGTGAGAGCAGAGGAGGGGGTTTCTGTCTGCAGGGGTTGAGGGATTAACGTGACTAAAACCTGTGACGTCTCCGGTGCTTTGAGGCATTATCTGTGAAGTTGCTTTATAGGCTGATGGAGATTTCTCCTCTGTTGCCATAATGCATCAGAGAAGGCCTTAGAGTCTGTGGCCCTGGCGGAGGAAAGGGGGTAACAAAGCGTTGCTATAACTCAACAAGTGCCTGAGAGGCTGCGGCCGACAAATGTACGAAATGTGTGCTAAAAAACTAAGGTTTTGTTTAGTAATTCTGCTCCTTCCTCATTCGGCAGGAGATGATGATAGTGGTAGTAATTGTCATGATGATAAGGGTGATGTGAATATCTCATTATCATGAATTTGTTTTTATGCAGTAGAGGAAGAAGTGCTCAGATCCTTTACTTTACATAGCAATAACACAGTGCAGAAATACTCTACATCATGCATCAGAAGTATCCTATTGAAATATATATTTGTGTATCATATTATTATTTTATTAATATGAACAGATCTGTATGAAGCATTTTACCATTTTTTTTATGAAGAATGCATTGTGTTTTATGAGCTGATCAAATGTTTCTTCTATAAAATCTTAATCTGCAAAGTACCATTATCTTGCAGATAAATGTAGTGGGATAAAAAGTATTTTCCTCTAATATGTAGTAGAGTGGAAGTCTAAAGTAGTATGAAATGGAAATATCCAAGTAAAATGCGAGTACCTCAAAATTGTGCTTTAGTACAGTACTTGATTGTATGTATTTAGTAATGTTGTGCTGCTTTTATGTATTTCAAAATTACACCCTAGCGTTATTTGCCCAAAATTTTAAATCTCTCTTTCTCATAATGTTCTTTGGCACCCACGGCAAACAGAGGTGTTAGCTTCTGGCTAATGTGCATTGCAATGTGTTCTTCATCAGTAGTGTATTTTATTTAGTCATTGTAGCTCCATGAGTGAGTGTTGCTCTGGAGGTGGCTCTGTTTCCTTCGGAGGTATGTTTGTTCCATCAAACACTGATTTATGAGATCAGCTGGATGCTCTTTTGCTAAATGAGCTCTGAATCATCAGCGTGAGAGATGACTTCCTCCTGAGACTAGCTAAATATTATTACATGGTACGAATCTTTAATTTGATAGCAGGCCAAAATGTTTCCAGCCGCCCCCAGTCATTTTTGTCCAATTCACTGGAATAAGCAGCTTCAAGTCTTTTATTTATGGTCTTTTATACCAAACACAGTTGGGACATTTCTCACTGAACGGGATTAGAATAGAGTGTGTCTGACGTTGTTTTGGAGAAAGAGTAAAATGCACATTCAACCAACCAACCAACCAACAACAACAGCATGTCAGTGTGTGTGTGTGTGTGTGTGTGTGTGTGTGTGTGTGTGTGTGTAAATATATATATATATAAAATTGTTAAATTTCACATGCAGTGCATATCAGAAAAAACAATCTGCATGACCTTTAAGTGATATTCTTCCTTACACTTCTTATTAACCTTAAATATACCTAAATATATCTTCAGTGTGTAAATCAAGTGTTTTTCTAAACATTTATATAGAGGACTGTTCTGCAGCTGCACACGTACCAAACATGTTCACCAACGCTGAAAGCTGAGCCCCTCACACAGAAGCTGTCGCCACATTTCCAAAAAGCCACATTATTGAGTGCTTTTTTAACATGGTCGCAGTTTCCAAGCATCTTGGCCTCGCTCTCAAAACCAGGCCCTTGCCAGCAGTTGGGAGTGGAAGAAGAAGAAGAAGAAGGGGGGAAAAAAAGGCATCTCAAGTTAAATTTAAAGATGTGTTTCTCTTGGAAGCCAGGCTGCGCTGCCATAAACCAAGGGAGACATTTTCATGCTCCACATTTTTCATGGTTTCTCTCTGAGTTTCCTCCCTTCCTTTCTCACTCCACCTTGGCTCCAGAGTTACCTACTGCTGCACTGGCTGCAGACCACAGCCAGCGGGGCGCTGTGGAGTGGCCAGTTCCTCCCTCTCAGCCTGAACAGAAGCCCCTCCACCTCACCAAAAAGGCTCTCCTGGTTGTCCTTGGATGGCTCTCACAGAGGAGAATCCCTCAGAGAATCCGTCACCTGGACAGTACTACTTAAGCCCTCTTTCACCACCCTTCTCAAATAATACACTGCCTACACACTCTGAGCTGATGGCCAACTGTAATCAGTTATAAGCTAAAAGTCCTCTGACCTACCGCCCTGTTTTTTAATGTGGCCATGAAGGAACCGTTTTATTGCAGACTGCAGACTGTTGTCTTGAGCCAACCCTGTGTGGTATACGCTGTAATTTGTGAAGGGTGCAGAGGTTTGGTATTAATTAGGGCTGTGAAATGGCAGCAGTCCGACCGCCTGCCCGTTTCCATAGAGGCTGAATTCACTGAGTGATGTACACACTGGGAGGGGGATTATGGCCGAGCTCTGGCTGCCCGCTGAGATCCAAACACAAAAGAGAGGATGTAAAAAGCACTTTCATTTCACATGACCTGTCATCAGCAGCAAATTTTCACTCTGCTCTCTGAAACCGGGGTGAACTGCCTGTGGCTTTTAAACTAACCGTATGTTAGGTCCAAGCATCAGATCGAGTTGACGTTATGTGCGTGCAAATGAGAGAGTTGCTCGCATATTCAACCTCAGTGCTGGCTTTAAGGAGCATGAAATTATTATTCTTCTCGGTGATGAGAATATCATATTATGAGGTTAGATTTTAGGGCTTATGTACAAATTTCAAAGTGGGAACATTTCAAATTGGGTTATACTCAAAGTGCACTGTAAAACATTTTAAGCTGGTTCAACTGAAGTTCCCCTGGTGCCTTAAAAATGTGAGTTAATGGAACAAAAGTTTGGTAATCAGTTCAAAGTCTTCTCATAAGTTCCAAAAAGGTAAAACCAGCTGACTTAAAGGCATAGTAAGTCATTGTGATGCAATACACGTTTTCACATTTCTCCTCACAGTTTGCTAACTCTCTGTTTTGTGTGATCTCTGAAAAGAAATCTGGTTTTCCTACACAGCCCTTGCTCTGTAAATGGAAAACAAAGAAAGTGGTGTGGACCTTGCCACAAAACATTGTTTCAGCCAATCAGCAACAGATGGCGTTGGATGGATAGAGTGTTGGGGGGAGTGAGATAGTGTAAGAGAGAGTTCTGTACACCGGTACATTTGAACGTGCTGGACTCCTGGCACTGTGATGAAGGAGAGATGGTAGAGAAACAGCCAAAGAAGAAAAGTTCTGAAGAGTATAAACAGAGAAGAAAATTATATGACCAGTTGTTGACCAGTTAACCATTTCAACACTGGAGAAACCTCAGAGATTTGAAATTTTAGGTGCAGAGCTTTTGAGGGAGCATTGAAGGGAGGGGTGTATTTGTTTGGCAGTTGAGTTAAAATATCAACAATCCTTCTGCAGAATCACTTACTCTCCCTTTAAATTCTTGAACTTAAGAAGATATGTGAAAAACTTTATTTAAGGAGTTTAGCAAACTCTCAACTATGCATTGATTCAACTCATCAAGTCAGAACAACTAATGTTTAAAAGTTTTAAATTTGTCTGGAAATTAAAACTAGACATTTAAAGTTGAATTAACTTCCCAGACAATGTCACATTACTTGTACTTCATCTACATTTCAGTCCTCGGCGTTATCAGGCTAAGTTAAAGGTGGAGTAAGCGATTCTAATACAAAATACATCTTTTTGTCAAATTCAGCGAATATCTCTCCTCACGGTCCACCAGCTGTCCGTTCTGTGTGTGGAGTGAAAAAAAATCCAGTGTGTGCTCAGACAGAGCATTTAATGTTTAATGACTACAGACATTCAGCTGACTTTCTATTTGACCAAAACATGCAGTTGTTTTGATGTTAGTAGGGCTGTCCCTAACTAAGGATTTAGATAGTCGAATCAGAATTGTCAAGTCCTGCCTATAGTCGACTGATAGTCGTATCATGTGGTTTTTTGTGCACGGTAATTGCAGGGGGGGGGGGGGGGGGTTACACATTGTAGCTTTGCTTTAATCTTGAGAAGCTGCAGAGCTGCTGTCTCTATTCATTCAACTTACACTGTAAATTTCCAGCTAAACTGAGGCTTTTTGAAGACCCCTTTCTCTCTCTCTCTCTCACCTGTTATTCACCATCTTGTGTGAGTTTTACATGCATTACTGCTGCCGACAACTAATACACGTGGGTCTATTCCAAGTAGCCAGCTATTTAAAAACGATAAAATATTCTTTGTGTGGTTCATCAACGGTGATAAATTATCCGAAAGTCCCGCGAGGAGCGGACAACTCAGCACAACACCAGTGAAGACAAGGCTCAGTCTCTTCAGCAATTGTTCCTCTTCCGCCACCACACACACGCTACGCCTACACATGTGCACTGACGACCCAGGGTTAGGGTTACAATTTTGGATTTATTTATGCACTTTAAAAACATTTATTGAAAGTTTTATTCTTTTTACATGTTTATTTACAGCATTAAACATTGAAATGTATATTGTAATAGGCTGTATATTAACTTATTTGGAGAGAACTGGTAGTTCTATGTAAAATCAGAAGCTGAGCACCCCCAGATCGCCAAAATGGCATGATCCTTGTTTCGCTGCAAAGCATCGAATCTTTGACTATTGGGGGTCAGCCCTAGATGTTAGCTATAGTAGCAGCAGAGTTGTGAATATCGCTGTTTGGAGCTGCTGTGTTGACTTTGGGACCTTTTCGTCCCCTCTGCATGTTCCCAGCTTCATGTTAGCTTCGCAGCAGCAACTATAACAACAGTATGCTAACCCACATCTTAACTAATGTTAATTACATTACCTGCTGTGTCATTATTCGCTCTATATCATGGTTTTTGTCATGGTGTTGGATTTTGCTAATTGCAGTTTTAATAAAGACAAACAGCACAGTACATATATAAGTTATAGGCCTTCACCTGGGAAAAACACACCAATCAGAGGATGCCAGCAACACTTTACATTATGCATCCAAATTAAGGTCAACAAACTCTTTAAATATACAAACAAACATGATACTGATGTTCACACCAAAGACAATTTAAAATGGGATAAAAGCCTAACAGTCCAATAGTACATAGTACATAATAATAGTGTAATAATTTGATAATATAATGGTATATAGTAGGCAACAATACTCCAAACTCATATCAACAAGGAAAAATATAACAAGAGAACTGTGTCAACAAGGACACATTAAATGTATGGCATGTTTTTGATCCTATGCACCTGTCACTAAGACTTTATGGTGTGCAAGAAACCTTTTGAAATTTAAAGTTAAATGAACTTGAAATACATATGTATTCATAATAAGTTCATGGTAAAAACCAAAAAACTTTTCACAAACAAACTTGCTTTACAGTCAGGCAAAACCTGACACATGATGCAACTGAGGTCACCTGCGTGGCCTCACTGAAGATACATTTTAGGTCTGCTGAGTATAGTCAGAGGTTTCCTCATTTCCCTTTTCTGGGGCTTATCGTGGCTCGCAGATGCTGTTTTATGGAGAACAGCTAAAACAAAACACCACTCAAGATGAACTGCATGTCCGCTTATCATGATGTCAAATGACTTACAAGGTTTTTGCCTCTTCATTCAGTAAATGACAAGTCACCTAAGCATGCTCTCTCTGTGTCAATTCAGATGTTATCATTTAAAGGGAAAACTTCTCAATAATGTTCTGTAACCCTTCTTTTAACCATGGTCATGCAGAACAATATTTCACCTTTGAAAGTGCAACTTTTCTAAGAAATGAGGATAAAAAGACACACATTCTACACTGAAGTTCTGCAAAACACTTGTGCACACACTGACAAAGCAAGAAGCACACAAGCGTGCTGACAGCTATTCTTATCATTAAAATGCTTTCAAAAAAACACATTCAAGTCACGATTGTTTCCTTTGGTGCCTGCAGTAGACCACCCTAGGGACCAATCACAATCAAGCATGTCACTTGGCTCATTGCTCATTCCCTTTTATCTGATAGAGCCCCTTATTATCTGACTCTGTTGTAGCATTAGACGTGGTCACACTCCATTATATATCCGTCTGTGTGTGTGTGTGTGTGTGTGTGTGTGTGTGTGTGTGTGTGTGTGTGTGTGTGTGTGTGTGTGTGTGGTGTCAACACTCCGGAGAACGCACACTTTAAACTGATACTGATGGATTATCAAGGAATTCTTCTTCATGACTTTTGCTTGTTAAGGGGAGGAGAGGGCAAGAGCGTGAAAATAAATAAGACGTCACTTCGGTTTATCTTGTTCTTGTTCCAAAATAAACAGAGCAGCAATGGCAGAGAGAACTGCAGGGGCTTTCAGGGGCTGCTGAGTATTATGCAGACCCTTTGATCAAAACAATTTGGATCGAGAAAGCGCTGCTCACCCGTCACCACAGCAACCAGAGAGGAGACACGCAAGTGAGAGTGAACAGGTGATTTATACAAAGCACTGCTCAGTTTCACATCCTTCCCACTTCCCTTTAACTGATTTAGACAGATTTAGATGCGGGTGAGAGATCATAATTACTGTCCCTGTTTGCATCAATGTGGTCACAGCAAAGCCATTTCCAAGACTGTAACCTTAATGCACTTTAACAGAGAAAAAGATTTATACTGCTTTAACAAGGATCACACAGTCTAAGCTTTCATGCAAGCTAGCAGGCGCACTGTGACTTTCTTGTTCTGGTGTATGCATGGCTGTGTGTGTAATGTTTGCACATATTTAAGTGCATGAACAAGAGTGTGAGTGCGAGCCCTGTAACCCATATGTGCAAGGGGTGAGAGTTCAGTTCCTGCAGGGTTTGTTTAGGAATATATGACACTGCACAGCTGGCCTAATCATCTGTGCATATCTGACCATAAAACTTTACTGAGCGTCACCAGAGCCAGCTGCCTTTATCAGTGGAGATGCAGTTATTCCCACTCCGGACGGACAGAGGCCTCAACCCCCAGATCTGCTGCTCCTCTCCCAGCGGCCCTCATCAGGAACTGCCCTGCTTGCTCTCTTTGAGGGGCATTTAGATAGTAGTTAGTCAGTAATAGTTAGCAAGAACACAATCAGAATTTAAAGTGTTCAATACAGAAGTGAAACAGTGGCTTGAAAAACAACAAAGACGTGAATTTTAAATAGGTTTTGAATGGATCCCCTGCTCACATACAATACATGTACATATAAACACACATACACTCACACACATAGACACGTGTATATACAAATGCACACAGTCCATTTGTTAGTTTACTGACTTTTAAGGTCTAAACAAGGAGGATGGCTGCAAATTCATTTCAGCTAGATTATATATACTGCATAGTGCATCTGTTGCATTACTTCTAATTATGACTTACTCTAACAAGGTTTTTCTGTTTTGTCCTTGTAAATTAAAAAATACATAAATAAAACCCATCACAGGGCTGTTGATGTATGTATCTCCATCAATGACTTTTTACAGTTTTGGAAGTGAAAACACAGGCAAATAGTAAAATTATTTTCCTAAACTGTTGATCAAAAACATCCATTATAGTTTGTGGACAGAATTCCTGCAACGCTGACCTTCAGTACTCACAATGTTGTGCACACACACAGTTTTCCTTTGCAATGAGGCATTATTACCGACACTTTTGGTGCTCTCACTTTCGCTGCTCTCACTTTCATTTTTTACCTCCAAATAAAATAGCTTAGATAATCTGGCTTCACTTTTGGCTTGTATACAACATGCAAGGTGTTTCTTGTTCCATTGGTCTCTGTATTGCAAAATGTCAGCAATTACTTGGTAAGTACACTATTAGCATAAATAATATATATGATGGCAAAAGCTGCAAAAATAAATTGCAATATAGCTGAAATATTTTTAATCTGCTTCTATCCTTTTGGCCTTGATTAGTGACTGTTCTGTCGTTTTTATTGGATCTTTACTAAGACAGCAGTTTAGACTGGGCGCCATACTACACATACACTAACTAAAGCCAGTGGGGGTTAATAATGGTCACACATTTCAAGGTTTTTTGCCAAGCAGAGACAAGTATGTTTAACATATTTAGGTGGGCTTACTGTATCTAGATCAGCTAGAGACAATGCCAACTTTCTGTCTTCTTTTAAAGGAGCCATATGTAGTTTTTTAATGAAATCACTTATCATTTAATAATTATTTTATTGCCTATTTGTGAAAGGGTTGTAAACTCACATAAAAATGAACCAGACACCTGCTTTCTCTGTCCCTATGGAACGGCCACTCTTCTGTGTCCTATGTGAAGATATCCAGTTGGATTTTCTGAAGCCTTCTCCCAAGCCCCTTGCCTATTGACACTGTACACACAGTAACCACAGATTTAGCTAACGAAGTCTGCTAACCGCAAACAGCTCAATACAAACTCCATGTAAGAATAAAATAACAACTAAAAAGTAAAATTTTCTGAAGCCGATCAGGCCAAATGAGAATCACACAGTCAACATCAGAAAGGATGTATCTTTTGGATATAAAAAAGGATCCAGAGTTAGCTTTTATCCTTTTGGACAGGTAAACTAACATTACTTCAAAGCATGAGAAACATGTTGTGCTTTAGTTGGATCAAGTTAGATAACGTTAGCTTGCAGGCTAACTCCAACCAGTTGCTACTGTTATCTGTAATGTAATAAGAAATATACAAAATATTTGTATAGCTTGTCACATTACTTCCCCAGCTATTATGTCATAATGTTGATTTTAGCCTGCAAGAAATGATGTTACAGTACAAATAGCAGAAAAGTTCAATTTAGTTTTGTTATCGTTTTACAGATACTCAGGGACACAGCTTCACTGCCAGTCTCAGTCACTATAACCTACATGTTATAAATACAACTTATACAACTGTTATAAAGTGGCAACAATCTTATGATATTCAGTCTAGCTCACTAACCGTTTTCTTTATCATCCATTTTAACTGTGCAGACATTGCTGAGCCAGTCTGGTGAAATACACACTACACTGAAGTATCATGTTGGCTAAATGCAGTCAATGTAACGTTATGATGTAACGAGCATGGATAAAGGTCAAGCTGATAAAAATATTACGGGAATGTTGCAGTGGGAGTTTATATGAGTTTCCAGCATTATGTGCGGTGCTGTGTCTTGTTATGTTCCTGTTTTAGTTTTGGCTTACGCCGACTGCTCGTTCGAGCAATTGCACGAGCAATCTGAATCCTCAGCGCTAGAAGGCACTGAAAACTACACATGGCCCCTTTAAGTTCTGGATCCATCTTTAGTGTTACGTACTCATAATAACACCAAAGCACTTGTGTTTTGTGCTGAGCTTGTGCTGGAAAAATTTACTTGTAAGCCTAACAGCCTGTCCTGCACTGGAATGTCTTTCTCTTTGAATTTTCTTTTGGTGACATTTGGTTTTCTGTATTTATGTGCTAATATACACTAACTATTACTATGTTTTTTGTTTCCAAAAAAGGCCCACCAGACATCAAGCAAACATAATCTGATTTCCAACCGTGTCACATGAGTCAGCAAATAAAGTTCTGTTAAAAGTTATTTCACAGTACAGTAGACTGTGACATCCTGATTGCGCATAACTGCCCACCACTCTACTTCCCTCTACTCTCCCTTCTCCGTGCTCTCCTCTCTGACACACATTTGACCTCAGGTTCACAACATCCATCAGGTGATCATCACAAGTTGGAGGTCACGACCTACACACTCCAATCACCACACCTCTGCCTCTTCCTGCAGTAACCCTGTGCTGTATACATACCCCTCACTTCCCCTCACACTGAAAAAAAAGGCATCTGCTACATAATGTTTCCCCCGACACAAGCTCGCGGATTGAGATACAAAGTGATCCGGTCTGACTGCAGGAAACACTGAACAGGAAATTGAGATGCACCTCGTCACTTTGAGTGCCACTTCAGGTTATTTATTTCAACGGATTTCTTTTTTTTCTCCATGGGAATCCCCTTCCCTCCATCACTCTTGGAATCCCAGAGTCGATGTCTGGGAGTTGGAGGAACAAGCCTGTAGTGTCACGTAGCTTGTTGAGGCTACAGGGAGGGATCGCTTCCCTACCCTTGCACCCCACCACATCACTGCCCTCCTCCTCCAAACAAAACCTCATGTGTGGAATCCAATTAGTTAATCTCACTCTTGACACACTTCCACTTGTTTGCAGCATAGACACGCCATTCCTTCACAGATCCTCTCATAACAAGCTGTCGAAGAAGAGAGAGAGGGAGAGAAAGTCAGAGCTGCTCTGAGTGAGGCTATTGATTATGAGCCTTAAACAGACAGGGAGACATCTGGCTTCCATTACGGCCTGTGATTTGATCCAGGGCTCCTCAGCAGCCGGCAGCACAGGCCACACGACGTACAGACACATGCTACGCAGGCTGTAATTACTGCCTATGGGATGGGATGGGGGAATAGCAGTATGTCAGCTAAAGCTGAAGCAGGATTATTGTGGATTTTCCATTATTCAAAAGAGCTTGACTGATCTTGACCTGTCCAACTGGTGAATGACTTAATTTGGTCATTTTGAAAATGGCTGTGTACTGTATATAGTAGGACTGTAACTTAACCTTCTTTTCACCATCAAAAAAATATACAGTATCTCATTTGGGGGTGTACTCACTTTTATTGCCAGCGGTTTAGACATTAATGGCTGTGTGATGTGTTATTTTGAGGGGACAGGAAATTTACACTGTTGTACAAGCTGTACACTCACTACTTTTCATTGTAGCAAAGTGTCTTTCTTCAGTTTTGTCATGAAAAGGTATAATCAAATATTTACTAAAATGTGAGGGGTGTACTAATTTTTGTGAGATACTGTATAGTAATATTCACATTTCAGAAGCTAGAACCATCAGCTACTATTTATTGTTGCATTTTTACGGTAGGAATTTAAAACCACATGTATGCCATAAATTAAATCTGTTGCCAAGCTGATTTTTCTGGCGACATTTACATCTACATGATTCTGAAATGTGCTATATTTTACTCCAAAATACATGTAGCTTGGATATAAATACAACAACCCTGTCACCAGACAAAAATG
Organism: Micropterus dolomieu; assembly: GCF_021292245.1. Classification (NCBI taxonomy): domain Eukaryota; kingdom Metazoa; phylum Chordata; class Actinopteri; order Centrarchiformes; family Centrarchidae; genus Micropterus; species Micropterus dolomieu. Next base: position 18,730,030 of record NC_060159.1, read on the forward strand.
TTGATATTGGATAAGTTTAGTAAGATTCCAAACTGCAAAAGAAAAACATGTTCAGTATGTGTAGAGAAGAACTGAACAACAGTTCATCAGTTCGCCAGAAGTTGACAAGCAAGACTAGCCACATCAGTCACTGTGCATCGATATTGATGTGACTATTTGAGGTACCTATAAACAACAATGCTAAAATAATCTCTAAATCAAATACTCATATGTCAGTCAAGCTGTTGTTATGACTACTAGAAAGGCTTGGCTAGCATAGCCGTGCAACCTCAAAATTACAGAGCGCTGTTTGACCATTATTATATAATCTGCAATCTACATATAATATAACAATAATCTGTAAAGAATTTGCATTGCATTAATCTCTTTAGGAATGTCACCGTGCATTTTGTAAATGATCAAATGACATTTATTCACGAGTTACATGCATTTACATAGCATAGGATTATATGCTATGTTGATACTGATACTGATATAATATGGTATCAGTTTTTGTTTCAATATATATTCAACATTTTATTTCAGTAGTGTAAAATTTCCACTGTAGCAGCAACAGGTATCTGAGGTGTTGACATCACCAGGGTAATGCACAGGTGATGTTTGCATTGGTGAAGTTGTAGGTTGTTCAGAATGGAGGAGTTTTGTCGAGAGAAGTTCCTTTAACCTACGTTCCCTGAACAGGAAGCAGGGAGAAGGGAGTACTGTTTATGTACACTGTGGAACAGAATGCAGCTCAAGGCTTCTCTTTAAATGTCCTCATTGTACCTTTTTCTGTTTACATTTCTTATGACTCTTGTTAGTCATTTCAGATGTTAGTTTTTTTCTGTGATCACTATACTGCTAATTAGGCTAGCCATTAAATTCATGATCTGATGCTTATGTTTTGCTTGCTGTTAAATTGGAAAAACTGTTATTTTTTGTTTACTGTACAGTTTACTCTTTAACTTTTAATGTTGTGCATATGTAATTGCTAGATGAATTGCTGAGCTGTATATGGTGAGTTAATATTCTGTCTCTGGTGATTTGTTTGTATCTTCCTGGCATGAGGGACAATGTATTAATTATTTATTAAATTTTACTTCTGTGAATCCAGTTTGCTTGAAACTTTTACAAGACCTTTGGCCATAGCTACCATTACCGAGGCCACATGTCCTCAATATTTTAACACAATGAGGAGGAGTTTAAATTATATTCTACAATTTCACATGCCTGAGTTTCAGGTCAGAAACTGTGACAGAAAGGCAAGAGCGGCCACTGCACCCTGATTTGAACCCGGGGCTACAGGGTACCAAACATGCAACTTGACCACAACGCCAGAGCCAGGCACGGTTGTATGGCAGTCACAGATACACACAATAAAATATCACCAAGTACAGTAAATAGTCTGGGATTGTGAGAAAGGCTTTGAAACAGCATCTAGGTAATCATATCGCTTGAGGAAAAAAAAATATCACTGTTAAAAAAAAATCACTGTAAAAAAATTTCTTAGGGTGGGTGGGGTTGCAGTATTACTACTACGGCCCTGGTTCTGACTTCTGTTTATGGTATGGTCATTTGTTTCTGATTTACCATAACTTTAATTGAGTTTGTTGTGTTTTATCCAATACTATTTCAACATTTTCACAATTGCTTTAAAAAGTCCAACTGTTGTCTTTAACCTTTATTGTGCGTTTAGCTCTCTGCACAGCTGTGCACCTTACCAGTATAATTATTTCAGTCAGTTCTATAGCGTAGTTAAACTTAAATATTTAAATTAAAACAGATTTTAAAGGAGTTTATATTAAGTATATATGACCTTTAAGGAAACGCAGTACTGTATACATCTTTATCTAGTCTCATCACATTGCTCTTGAGGCCAGACAGTTAGGTATATTTGTAGAATGGGGAAGACTTCCCCTTACTGCTTATTAACCACCACTGTGTACTTGACCAAAGTGTCTGCATTCTCTATAACCAGCAACACTCGTTAACTTTCTCACGGTCGTGTTGCCCTCATTTTGCAATTTCCATCTCTTGCAGACATCTCTATAACCACTTGGCAATGCTGACATTGCCAAGTGGTTATGCAAAAAAGTAAATAAAAAACTCAAATGCTATTTGCCACATTGTTCTTTTACTTCCCAGGGTATTTCTCTCTCAGGGCCAGTTACTCAGAACACATGGTCCGACTGATGTTTTTGCTATAAGAAAACTCAAACTGCCACAGAGAAATAATGGCAAAGTGTCTCCCTGCAATATCACTTATCACTGTGGCGAGATGGAGATTATTGACTTAACTGGTCTAAACATCAACAATGAGTGATTTAAGGTCCCCTCTCAGCGTCTGAGGTTTGTGTATTTTTTTAACCGGGGGTAGAAGAGAAACAAATATCTTTATTTATTCTTTTAAGACAAAGATGCAGGGCCGTGAGCTGCACAGTCATATCATGTCATCTCCACGGGACAAGACGGAAAACTGTTGTGACTTTAATGTGCTTGTTTGGGGTTGCGGGGGCGTGTTGATGAGGTGGGAGCGGGTCATGTCATGGTAGTGAGTAACACTAACAGCACTAAATCACCTTTAAAGTTAAACTAATCAGACAGTGCACCATAATGTATGTCTGTGTCTGTGTGTGTATGTGTGCAGAAGATAAGTTTGTCTGTGCGTTCGTGTGAGGAGTGTGAGTGCATTTGTGCAATGAGAGAGGCCCAGATTCCAGGTGATAGGTGATACAGTATGTGTTTTTATTCAGAAATTTAACATTATAAGTTCCACAAAATTAGTATTTATTGCAGGCTTTTTATTTTAGATTTCATATATTCTACAGGTGTTGCTTTTATGTGTTCTTGACAGCTCTGTAGGTTTGACTACACTGAGCTACTCCAGTATGCATCAGATTGCTGGCTTTACTACAGTGTCTCATCTCATCTATCAGTCCTCCCATAAATAAATGTCTCAAGTATATAAGTGCATGCACATACCTGTGTGCGTATGTGCGTCCACTTCTCATGAGCTCTGCAACATGACAGACACTAAAGCTAAACCAAAAGGCAATAATTTACTAATGCACTCCTCAGCCATGCTCCCTGGGCCTGTCTGCAGCTCCTGATGGATGCTGACGGCTCCAGAGATGGACTGCTGCTGATAGGGAGTGACCAGAGAGGAGCCTGATTAAAAGTGGTGGAGCACGGTGGAGGGCGATAACCCCAATCCAGCGGTGATGAATCCACTCTGGACAGGCTGCTGTCTCATTAGGGTCTAACCTCAGCAAGGCACTGCGTGTCCAAATAAACTTTGAAACAATCTTGCTTTTATCAGCAGGATTACGCTTGTTTTCCTTTCCACGGCTTTCGTTGTGTGGGCTCATATAGAGCATCCTCCCCCTCTGTCAGTCTCTATAAACTGAAGGTGTGATTCACCAGCCCTGACTTCACTGTGTTTATACAATTCGGGGTCTATCTTCTTGAATTAATGAGCCCAGCAGCACCATTAGACAACTATTTGCCTGACTAATCTGGAGCCAATATTAAATAGTGAGAAAAAGTTGAAATAAACTGCCCTTTATTTGTGATAACATAAACAGTGGAGTTGTTTTAAAGGATGATAACATTAAATATTGGGCCTGGGGAGAGGGACAGAAAGAGGTAGTTTACATTCTCACTGGAGAAGTCTTGATAACAGGCCAGAGGGAATATGAGCCCCTTTAAATGTGTGCATTAGTGTAATTTATTGGGCTTCCCTCACAGCCCTGCTGTTCCTCCAGCTCCTTTTTCCCAAACAAAAGACAGGCCAAGGCTCCAGAATGGATGGGAATGAAAAATCATTCACACTTGATAATCACATAAAACAACGCCATATTCGCTGCCTAATAAGCACAAAACGTTCCATCGGCCTCCTCCCTCAGATCAGGATTAGGCGACTCCTCCGAGCAGACCTGTGTGATTTACACGCGGTGATTTGGAAATGCTTTGGTTTTTGAGTGGGTACGAGGAGAGCCAGGGAGGGTGGGCTGAGGCCAGAGATTTCATAATTCTTTGTGTATGTCTGGAAGTCATCCACGCGTTCCGATTTTTAACCAATTTATGTCCGAACGCAATGACCCTGGGAATTAATGAGGTTCTGGCCATGAGATCCAGCACTGTAAGGTCAAGTAAATCATGCTTTGGGGCTCCAGTCCTCCTCACTATCCCCGACTCCACATCCTGCGATAACGGAAAGACAAGGGGCCTGAGAAATACCACCTCATCGACACTTGTGTCCATCCAGTAGAACATATTTTAGAGAATAAGCGCCAACCAGCTGTAACGCCTGCTTTTAGTGCAGACTAGCAGCTGATGAATGGGAGTGGGGCAAGAGCAGTGGGACCAGAGTTCACTTTCTTCATTTTAGATTTCACAGCAGATTGCTGATGTTATGCATATTTCTCACTCTAGAGGTGACTTTTTTTCTATCCAGGCCTGTGTTTTATTGGGGCATTATAAAGAGTTTATACTTGATTTAGCTGCGCCATTTCCCTTTGAATTAATATCTGGTGGAGCACATTCACATGAGGGAAAAGTTGACATCATTAGACATAATACCATGAAACCTAATAGAGTAACACCTAAGTAACGAGCACTGCAAATCAATCAACACTTTTTATGCAGAAAAATAATTTGTCTTTTCATTTCATAGCTGTTAAAATGCTATAATTTTTACACACGTGTTTAGGGTTTCACATTTAAGAGGAAAAAGGGTGACAACATTGTCAAACAAGCATGAAACTGGAGCACAGTTCACCACTCACGGAACATTGCGGAGAAGGACTGCCACATCCTGCTTGGCTGTGTATTTGTCCTACTGTAACCAACAACATTTATCACCTAAATAAATTCCCCAAGAAGAAAAAAAGTCTCCAAAAAGATTTCTAGTTTTCATTTTTGCCAGCATAAAAAAAAAGGAGGAGGGCCCCCCCAGCTGAACAGGGATCTGACCAAAAGTTTCCAAGTCTCTTTTCCGTCAATGAGATAATTTTTTTCCTTCATTAAACTTGCAATAAACATTTATTTGCCATGGTGCAGTACAGGGACTGAGTGATTGAACTGATCAAAACATTGTCAAGTATTAATAAAGATAAAATTAAACCTCCTTTTCTGCATCTACATAAGAAAATTTGTGTTTGCAATCCTTCAGTCTGTAAATGCAGCCTCTGGATGTAAACTGATCCTCATGAATCCAACCATAAAGCAAAATAACCATAAATTTTGTCCATACTACTGTATATCAATATGGATAGGCCTGGATGGTTGCCAGTTCAAGGCTCTGGACTTGCTCAGAAAATCTGGCAGGGAGAGGGAATGACTAATGCTTTGTCCTGCCTGCAGTGCTACCATCAGCGTGCCCTTGAGCAAGCTACTTAACCTCCAACAGTCTAGCAAAGCTGCTCAGGCTGCCGGCAGTAGGCCTGTAGATAAAGTGGATCAGACCACTAACACAAAACCTAAATCAAGGAAGGTCTCAATTTCCTTTCCAGACCAATGAAATGATCTCCCCTGGCCTGCAGTTTTACATATTTTTCCTTAATGCTACATGGAATATGCTAATCTTTTACAACATAACATATGACACCAGCGCAGCTTTATCACACACCTCTAATTAAGACAAAGCTTTTCAGTTAGGCAAGCAACTTTCATAAAGTTGGGGGCCTCACAAGAGATGGGTTTCACAAAAAGAAAGTAAAATAACAGCAAAGGCCGAGATATCCTGACTTTCAGTCTGTAGAATGGGTCAAGATCCAAAAAGCTACTACATTTCCATGGTGCAACTCAAGGCATTTCATTAGACCCTCTCTGCAGAGTTACAGAAGACATTATCAAAGTAAACTTCACAAGTAAAGTCAATGCCCCTTTTAAATGATTCCATGGATCACTCCAATGATTTCAGAGGGAGCAGGAGCACTCCCTTCTTGGCCATTTCACAACCTAAGTTTATCCACACATTCCTTCCTCTGTCTAATACTTTACCTTGTTTATAAGATTATCCTCCCAGTAACAGTTAACTTAATGTATGAATTAGACTAGGGCGACAACTCGGAATAAATCTGGCCTGTCTACGATTATCGCCATTACATACTTCAGGCTCTGTTAAAACAAACGGAACAGTGATGTCAGAAGTCCATGTCGGACCAGCTGAGGAGAAGCAGTCTCCACACTCTTGGCTGATGGCTCCAGACAAGCACCTTGATGGCTGTAATTACTGTCATGTTACAAAAGAGATGAGAGATACCAGAGGCCCAAATAAAACCTAAAACGGTTTTGATATGATGGATTTTTCCAACTTTGTTTAAAAATTCCTTGAGCTATCTGTCTGGAGTTTCGAGAAGATGATGACTTGAGCACTACGGTCGGTCCATTCACCCTCTCGATGCACAAAAGCTTTTTAATGTTTAAGTCAATACCGCTCGCCAGGTTCAAGGTTTGCAAACAGCTACAATTGCTGCCTTTTTGCTACACATGTAAGTATGCAGACAGTTTCAGTAAATGTCTGTTGCTGGGTGTTTACATTCTACCTAATGCACTCAGATGACACAGAATCTAAACACATTCACACAGAGACGCTCCACTGCTCAGCTTTACTGGCACATTCCAAGTAGGTCCATCTTTATGAGTCCAGCTGTCTTAAAGCTGAAGTTTCTCACTGCTTAGCATCTAAACATAAGCAGTCGTTCACTAAGTCAACAAAGATTTGAATTATGATGAGCTTTAGAAGAAGGAATTTTTATTGTTTGAATGTTTAGCTTTGGTGGATCCTTTACTTGTAATTTAAAAATAGGTATTATTAGCAAACTTTACTTAAAGTATCAAAAATTAAAGTAAAGAAAAATGACACTTGTGAGTGTTAAACTGCCATACAGTCTATCACTAGAATAGCAATGCAAATCTGTAATTACATTTTATGTTGTTGGTCGAAGTGGAGCTAATTCTAATTATTTTCTATACTGTTAGATTGCCATTAATTATATATTTTTATTTTGCATATTTCTTGAAAGAAACGTAATTAATTATTACTCGTTACATATTACTCATTGAAAAAAGTTTCTACTTTAAATTACTAGGATCTCAATGACAAAAGTAATTATTTACATTACTCTTTACATTACCTTCATTACTCAGCTTAGCACCATCAAAAGTGCCTTTAACTCCAAAGTTTCAAACATGTCACATATTCTGTATGTAACATGTGGAAGTAGAACATGAGACACTGTCATTTAACAGTCAGCCTACAGTTTGGAGGAATTTACTTAAAGTTACTTCACAGTGAAGCTAAAAGTTTCAGTGGCTTTCACACCCTCTCAACCCGTGGATAAGGTTAACAAGCCAACTAAGCCCCTATCTACACTACTCCATTTTGGTTTAAAAACAGAGTTTTAAAACGAATACGCTCTCCGTCCACAGCAACGTTTTAGTTGCGCATCAGATATGCGTCTACATTAAAACAACTGAAAACACACATCTAGTGGCCGTTCACGTACACTGGGCATGCGCGTGCCCATGTAAACATGAAGCAGACAGTCTATTCCGTAGTTACAGAAGATTTGGCAAGAGAATAAAGTACTACAGATGAAGAATCAAACCAGATTTTTTTTGCATGGACCACGAACGAGCTGTGACTGTTACTGAATGTAAAACGGGGGTTAAAAGCGTCTGTGAAAACAGACTGGGAGTCGTCACAAAGTAAACGGCGACATGCACAGTTACTTACAAGTTTAGGCTATAAGTGTTATTTGCATGGTTACCCTGGAGTTTTAAAACGAAACCAGGGTCCGCAGCGTTTTCAAACTTCTCTGTTTTAGGTTTACGTTTTCACTGTTTTAGTCTGGACAAGAGGTGCAAACGTAGCAAAAGGTCTTAAACTGAAAACGTAGTAGTGTGGATGGGACCTTAGAACACACAACATGTAAATAAGACAACTTTAGAGTTACCGGGAGTCTAGAGGCCTCACCGCGCCTCCAGCCCCTGCACCAAACAACGCTAACAATTTGTTCTCGGAACACAACGAGACCAAACTGCTGTCAACCCTCCATCAATAGTAAAGAGCCAACGTAATGTTGTGTCACTGTGATTAGTAACTGTAATATAATTACTGAATTTTAAATTTGTAATCCCATAAAAAACTCATTTCTAAAACTCACACTAGGCCTGACTGTTGTTTTAATTGGCCTGTTGTAACTTTTCTCAATTGACCGGCCACGACATGGTGCTCACACAGTAAAATAAGGATGGAAACTCTGGTTATTTTTTGTCCGGTAACAATAAAGTTGATTAAAGCAGCACTTGGTAACAAACAGAATGCAAAAACCTCCATGTCTCTCTCTGCTGATTGTGTTACTCTGCTAAGCCCCGCCCACCTAGCCCACAAGCAGGAACTGTTTGCCAGCTCTTCCCGGTGAGAGCCTCGCCAGGAACCTGGTACCTCTCACCATGACTTGTCTTCCCAAAAGACACCCCTCCGACGCTTTGCAGCCCAGGGCACATTGCCACAAGTTTCAGAAGCAGCTGCAGCAACATCTAACAGCAGGATGAGAGGCTAGTATTTAGCTAGATTATCTGTTTCATTTACCACTGTCGGGATATGGTGACAGTTTTAGCAAATATGACAAAAAATGGGTTAATCGAGTTAATCCATACTGTGTCTGACCAGCTTTAGTGTACCTTATTACTAAGTAATGCTGATGACATGTTTTGTATATAAGATAGTATAAAGTGGCATGAATGGAAATACTCAAGTAAAGTACAAGTGTCTCAAATTTGTATCATTAAAGTAAATGTACATGGCTTCATTCCACAGGTGATATTTAGTGTTGTTTTCAAATTGCTCTCCTTTTGAATTTTCATTTTTCTGCACAACCCATTAGCCCTCCTATGATACCTATCAGCTCTGTACTTATTGTACCTTACAGTTGTGTTCTGATGGACTCCAGTTAAGTAAATGCATCACAGTGGGAGCTGCCACATCCTTACAGTGAAGACGCCAGAAACCTAAAAATGAATGACTCCAGCGATCACTTGAGGTTTCACAGGCAGTTTCTCACTCCCTCCATGCTGCCGGGACTTAGAACACCAGGGAGATAAAAATCAAATTTTTGCAAATGGGATTAAGGCACATACAATAACAAAAAGAGGAATGAATGGGCTTACTGTATTAAACAAAAGATGTACCTGATAGTCCCCGTGTGGTTTCTGCTCAACATATTTCTATAAATGGTGGACGGCTTGGAGACGCCTTGAACACAGATCCATTTAGCTCTGAAGGAGGATTAGTCATTTGTGAGCCAAACTACTGTTTAAACTTGTCCGAATAAAAGTCTCTATTTTGAGACTGGAGTGCCCACAATGGGTGAAATATTTTGAGGGAATTCAGTTTGTACTGGCATACGACATGCAGCTTTGTGCATATATCAATAGCTAACCACACGACTTTAATTTGTGCATCAAATATCTATCTCAATCAACTTTATTTTTACATTGACAGGCTCATATATTTTGCAGCTGAAATGCAAAAAGGGCAACAATTATCTCTCACAGCCTTGAAATTCCTCCAAGCTTCATGAATCAAAAATTTGCTCAAATATGTTGTGTTTTTAGTATTGAGGTAATTTACTGTCATTTTGTTGCAAAAAAATAAAAATACTGTCGGGTGTAAACCTTAAAGAAAATGCACAGTAAACAGGACCCTCGAGTATGTTTCTAACAACCTCCTCAACCTAGCTGTTAAACCATGTGTGTCTGTGTTATATTGGGTTGAGAAGGGAAAACGCTCTATGCCTCCTCTGCTTAAGGTGAAGGGCAAAGGGTGATAGGAGTTGCCAGTTCTCACCACAGTTTCCTCTCTTAAGTAGCTCTGATGCTGCAATAACACCAACGTGCCAAAAAACAAGACGATACTAAAGGAAGGGCTACAAGACATTTTCAACTTGTCCAGACCATTTAAAACTTGAACCCAAATGTCACACGCCCGCATCTCAGTTGCATTTCAGGATTATATCATGTGCACGTGATGACTTGTAAGTGACAAGTATAATCTCTTGGATAACTTGATGAATAAGCAGATAGAGAGAAAGACAATGAGCAGACCTCATCATGAATTAGAGAGAAAAGAGAGAAGAGACCCATTGGCCATTCCTAAACCACAGGTATGATTTACAGAGCAGGGTTGGTCGTCTGTGTAAAATTAATAATAGGAAATGCAAGGGCAGTCCAGTGACTAGTCCAAGATATACTTTCCCTGGCTCTCCAGACCCCTGGAAAACCTGGGTGGCCTGCAACCGGGCTTCCTCTGGTTTCTGATGTTAATGTCATTGCTTTTGCTGGTATGACAGGAGCTTCACCACAAGCGTGGTTTGGGTCAGACAAAAGGGACAAGCTGTGATAGCAGGATACAGCTCCATAATTCAGAAAAAAAAAAGAAATTCACTCTGCGTTTATCTGGGTATTTTTGTCCCACGGTGGAGTTTGTTGCCACGGATAGGGAAGGAATGAAGAGGAGGGTGAAATTTTTCAAATCCGATTGTTTTTAAGTACTTCACTTTTCCAGAAATCAGAAACCACACAGTGTATTATGGTTAGTGGATGTTTTGAATTACTTCAGCTACTTAATGGTTCCTCCTTACCCAGCCCACAGAATTGTTTCATAGTGGTTTTAAAACTTTGCTTAAGTCATTGAGTTGGATGTTGAGTAATCTGCTTTCTAAACCTACCCTTCACACTAAAGCACGTAGGTTGTTCACTTTATATTAAGTCTACAGTGCATTTAATATGATGTAACATTAAGGGCAAGAAACCTCACATTACTGTTATTAGGTAAAAATGCCACCGAAAAGAGAGCCTTGTAATAGTTTTTAAATGTTTTCAGTGGAGTTTTTAACCATAAAGTGAAGTTTTCTCAAGCTACAGAGGGGCGTGAAATTGTGATTGAAATGTAAATGTGAAACTTAGTGTGTACATATATTTTACAAGGGTCATAAATAAGTTTAAATTAAGCTGAGAATAGTTTGCAAAATCCTTACAAAAAGTGCAGTGAGTCAAAGTAAGTGAGAACAGCCCTGCTGGTACTTGTCTCTGTGTTAACCCTGCTCAAGTTGGCACCATTTTGAGAATCCCCTGTTTTCTGAAATAACAGAGGATCTAAGGCCCATTACTCTATATACAGAGTATTGTAAAGAGGTAAGGGGAGGCGGGTGGAACATTTTGTAAATCTTGTGTCACTAAAACCGCCGCAAGCAGGATGAATGCGTTAACTTCGCCAACAGGATATCCCCTCAGACTTGCTCACTGCGTCGCTGATGAGGATAACAGAGGGGGCATTATTTTTGCTCAACAGCTCGGCAAGGTGATAAAGGGCTCCCAGATCCTCTCACAGGGGTGCAGCGCTACGCACACATCCATTCACGTTGACGCAACATTTCATCTCCCCGACTACAAGGGGGTTCTCTGGATTTAACTCCTAAAACAGGGCCATGGCCAACCAGACTGGGGTCAGGAGGAAACATTTCTAAACATACAGACACATACCTTATAAAAATGTCTTCATAATAACATAATTTGGCAGAAGTTAGACATGTAGTTGGAGAGTTTTGACTATACTGAATATCAAACATGTCTGCATTTTCCATTTGTACTGATGTTCTTGCAAAACTGTGGTCATATTTTTTCCTGTTTGTAGAGAATAAAGTGCAATGCTTATGAAAAACTAAGCTGTAAAGGTTATATGATGTGTATAAAGAGTAAATGGCCCTGCATGTGGTAATTTTATTTTCTCATATGCTCATATGTTATTTTATTCAAGTCCTGCAGGGTCTAATAATATTTTTTTTGCAACTTCATTGAACTGATTTGTAATATTCATTTTTCTTAGCATATTAGCATGGGCTATAAATGCTGTGGTTTGTGACTGTTCTACCAGGTGTTTGACAACATAAAGGAAAGGATCCCTGTCGTGTTTGCCAGCTGAAACCATCTACTGCATGGTCTCCAAAACTTTTTTTACCTACACCAAAATATGTGAAAATAAAGCCCAGGTTTAAAAACTACTGAAATTACCATGTAATTCAGTCAGCTATGTCACAATATGCAGTAGAACAGATGCTTGTAGGTGGTAAAATTATCAGGTTTAAGAGAAATGTAGCATTTTGGCCATTTGAAACCCATAAGAAACCTTGTCTAAACGAAAAAGAAACAATCAGGTGGACAGTTGATAGTAAGATAGAGTCCAAGTATGTAAAAAAAAAAATATTAAACTGCTGATTGGCATGGGGACAAGAGCTAGCAGAGGTAACTTACTAACTAACAGGTGTGTGAGGGGCTGGCAATCAAATATGACAATCTTTGTGCTGAGTTAAAAAACTGTTGTGGTCACTGGTCACGCTGAGATCAACGTCAGTCTTTTAAAAAACAAAGTTTCTGAGCTAAGCAAGCAACAGCGCTAATGCTAAACTAGCGCCTTTTCCACCGACTTTTGACTGGGGTAGCTCATCAAGCTAGCTGACACTTGATGACACGTCCCTGTGGATATCAACGGGACCAACGGGCGGATCTCAACCGCTGCTGATGAGCTGTTTCTCAGCAAACAGCCGTTTCCAGCGTCAATGGACTGAAATACTTAACTGCTGTGATGTGAGTAGGCCTAACCCACTTTCTATAAGTCATGAAATGCAGTCATCATGATGTAAATGTATTTTTTTAAAGTGTGGGTTTAATGTGCTAGTTTAATGATTCAGTTAGTGGAACTTCCATGTGTTTAATGTGTAACTTAAGCCTATTTACCATGAATTTTGCATGTCGTGAAATTTAAAAGCATATTAGGGTAAGTGGAGGTTACAGTACACTCGTTACTTCTACACACTGTGTTGTGAGAGATTTTCAATGTATTAGTAAGAGTAAAGGGTTGATTGTGTAATTACCCCCTTTGATGTGTGACAGTTTTTTTTCTCTTTTGACCTGCCAGGAACAATATTTCATATTCATTTTGGCATTCAATTTTGATTTCATAAAAAACTATTTTTAGAATAAGTGTAGGGTTTGATATTGTTGTTGTAATCCAGGGCAGTAAGAGTGTAGTCCTCTTTATATCCTACACAGTGGGGGATTTTATTTGTCCACCCAATAGTTTGTTACCAACTCAGTATTTTGAGTAACATCAGTGAAAACAAAAGGCCAAGAGCATTTTGCAGATATTATTGGGGTCATAGTAAACAAACTGAGGGTGCTGTTCACAAGGCCAACAAGAGCAGGAGCTTAGCTTCTTTCTGTTGTGTCGGTATGGGCTGTGAAAGTCTGAACATTTTCAAATTGTCACAGTACCAATGACAACAAGACAAACTCTATTGTCTCTTGTACTTGGTGATTAAAATGAATGATTCCTGTTATGACTGGTAACCCCGTTTTACTTCCCTTCTATCCACTAGCAAGTGCGAATACTTTCATTGTGAGGAGCAGTTTTCACTCTCGTTTAGTGTTGGATGCATAGAGATTCGCACTACCTGAACTTCCCCATGTGTTTGGCTTATGTTGAAGATTAAATGTTATTTCAAATAAGTCAGTTAAAGTAGGCTTCTGGTGGTGCAGGTTTCATTTGTTAGGAAAATTCTAGCAGCACTAAGAGGGTCATATTTGTGGGAATCTTGACATTTTGTGTTTTTGTGGTGACAACATTGTGGGATAAGTTGATGGACTCTGTGGTCCAAATCCATCTGTTTCAAAATACAGCAAAAAAAATCTAATCAAGTTTCTATATTTTGGCAGGCACTTTGCTTTGCAGGTCTTCACATTCTTGGTCTATGCTAGGTTTGCAAGCAACTATATTTGGTTCTTAACATGCAAGTTTTTTTATTTATATTTCCTTGCCCTGTAGTAGTGCTACCAAAACCATTTTGCTGCTTTTTGGCTATTTTGAAATGTAATTTATTAAGACATATTTTTCTTTTTTTCTCTGACTGTGCAATAGTCAGCATCTGTTCATGTCATGTGCTGCAAGTAGATACATAGTAGCCAGTGGGAAGGGGGAAAGAGACTGAGTAGCCCATGCATTAGCCTGGTGAGCTAATGGTCAGTAAAGGATGCAATAGAGCCAAAATGTAACATCGGGTCACTTTTAGGCCCGTGTAGAACTGTTGTCAGCAGATATCCAGTAATACAGAGCATCACTTGTACAGTAAGAACTACATCTGCATTCAAAATTAATCTGAATATCCAAAAGTTGTTGAATTCAGGTTGAGGTTTAGTCCAGAAAGAAGCTAGCTAACATTGTTTGAAAGGTCTATATTCAATTGTCTTTTAAGCATTAGGCTAATTACTCACACCTGCATGAGTATTCCACCTATGCGTCCACATGTGTGCTCTAAGTGTCTTCCTTTAAAATCATGCTTTGCTTCCACAACTGTTCTACTTCTCTACTTTTCTACTTTTCTAATTCTACTTTTCTAAAATGCTTAACTGTAGAAACGTCAGCACTGATTTACTAAAAGTTCAATAATGAGGCCTCCCCATCTTTGCCATAACTCACATGACTTGTCAAAGGGAGCTGCTCTCAATTATAGTGAAGGTGGTAGAACATAACGCTTCCTTTATAGCCCTGAAATCATTTCACAGGCTCTGGTAGCGCTGGCATAATTTTAAAAAGCTTAGGTCTGAGGTAGCCTATTAAAAATACTCATAAACATTAATTTTGCCAGTGGGATATGAGATTGTGTTACCCTCTTGGCAGAAATGAGTAAAAAATGTGTGGTTTTGCATTGGCTAAAATAGTTCCCAGCCCTCGCTTCCTTTGAAAAGTGTATAATATAGACTATGACTGTTTGTCAACTCAAGAAATTGGGCTCAACCCAGTCACCACGTGTCTTGTCATGATGTTGATGGTGGTCGTGTCAACATAAAACCCTGCAAATCTGAGGGAGGTTACCAAGCCAGAGAAATGTGCTGACTGATTAGTGCAGCACATTTCATATATACTAAAACCAAAAGATAAATAAAACGCGAGAGATGAAGGGCAGAACGTTACAGTGACATCTCCAGTACAGTGACCTGTTTGAAAATGGTTTTCAACCATTATTGTTTTAGGTTTTGGCCTTTGAGAACTTTCTTAAAAAAGAAATAATAAAAATACCCTTCTGTCCCTCACAATAATTTAATATCTGCAGATACTTGTAACAGTAACAACTGTTTTGCATTTAAAGCACACACATTTCAATTACCATGTAGGGCCAGACTGAACTATCAACTGTTACTCTTACTGAAACCTAATTCAAAGTCATAGCCTGGTTCAAGACCTACTGATTTGTGGAGCGAGTCAAATAGCTCTGATGTTGTGCTCATTTACAGCTTTTTACAGCCTCTTGGAGAAACAGTGCTTTGAAGGCAGGATTAAGAATCCATATTATCTTCTTGCATAGCTAGCTAGCAGAGACAACAACTCAGAGAGGTGCATATGTATTTCATTGTTTGCATGACATTACCTAAACTGCAACTAGCAACTGCTACCACAACTTCTGTGTCAACTAAAAAATGACATTGGCAGATGGATCACTCCCACTGACTCACTACCAAAACTAGCTAGGGGTCAGCAGGGTCAAGTAGCAACATGTTCTTTGGGTTTATGGGTAATGCAGTCTTAATTTTGACAACCAGTTCCACCACCTATATCAGTTAACGCTAATAGCACGAACGTCTCATAATAAACTTGACATTTTAGAAATGTTCTGTTTTCAGCATTTCACTGCGATCTTAAAATACGCCTCGTAATTTCAATTTCAGGTGCTGTGACCATGTGGAGAGCGGGTCAGAATGATGTGAGGAGTCAGATATATGAGCAGTTCTGTGGTAAAAGGGGCTTGGCTTCCTGGCACACACTAGGTACACCCTATTGATGCTCAGCCAGCAGTCTGACCTACGGCGGGTCAAATTTATGGGTAGATATTTAGCTTGTCTCTGCCACTCTGTAGGGCAGAAAGAATAACATCGTGCCTCTCTGCTGGTCACGCTTGGAGCCCGCTGATGTTTCCCCTCAGAGGAACCAGCCTGGCTGCACATCACAGATTTGCTGAGAGTAAACTGACAATGTCAAAAACACTCCGTCAATCTCCTTTTCAAACTTAGCGTGTGGTTTACAGCTTCATTTTATCATTATGTTTGTGAACAGTTTGGTTTCGGACCTGTGTTTTGAATTTGGTTGCCATAACAAAATCATGTTTATTACTCTGATCAAACCAGCAAAATTATTTCCATTTACATCTGTAGAATCAACATAACCTTTTCATAATTATTAATATATCAGTGACACAAAGTGTTAAACTAGTTAAATGACCTTTTCTGGATTATTTACCTTGATCTTTCTTTGTCAGTCTTTTGCAACCTGAAACGCTGATGATAATAAAACAGGAAACAGTCACAATGTGTCATTGTCAGAATAAGGAAGTAAAGCTGCTGCGGTATCAATATAGTTTTCTCCAGAAATTATGAGTTACTAGTCAACAGTTAAATGACCTTTAAGAATGCTCTTATTTTACCACCAACACAGGAAGGCACAGAGTATTTAAACAAACACTTAATATTATATTAAATACTGAGACACATCATTACTAACCCCTCAGCATGTTTATAGATCACACCTCCACCATCCATCTCTGGAGCAGACATTTTTTTTTATTATTTAGTATGAAATTACATATAGCGTACAAATGGGGAAGTACCGTTTTTATTTTCCTGTTACATGAACCTTGGAACATGTTGCCTTCCAGCTGCTCCAGCAGCTCAACCCCAAAAGTAGTTTCACTTCTCTATGGCTCAAGTTTTCGTTTAAGTTGCAAAATACCTAGTGAGCTCGTTGGTACAATAACTCTCTCCCAAACCACATGTTACTCTGAATGCAGGACTTGAAATCACTGACATGAGGGATCTGGATTGCTTACTTGCAAGACCTTCAGTGTTACTGTACTTAAACTGAACTACTGTTTATTGAGTTCCACCGTATAATTACATTTACCTGTAATGCCTAAAGTGAAAGTCCTCAATTATCTGTAATGCATAAAGTGGGAATCTTTTTGCAAAGCACTTATTGTTGCTGCTGTTGTGTTTTTCTACTGCGCTTCCCAGAGTGAAAGATCACTGTGTCTGGCTCTTTGCTGAGATTTCCTGTTGATGAAGTTTGACTTTCTTTAAGTGGTGCTCGTTTGTTCATCCATGGTGGATGTTGCTGCTCATACAAACTACCTGAATTTATGCAGCATCTCCTATCCTGCCCCTGAGGCCTTCGGTATGCTTCAATTGAAATGCTTGTCAGATCATCTAACAGATGAAACCCTCTCCCACCACATCTTTCCAACATCGAAACTGGGGAGGTGGTCACTTTTTGTAACTTCCTGAAACCAACAACCAAGCCTACTTCACATGGTCTTTGAGGAGAGACTGCCCAAAATACCTCCGTGTGTAGCCATACAGAACAGCTACAAACACTTTTGCCTTTGGACACGGTGAGATGACACTTCAAGCATTGCCCCACTTTGAAACATTGCATTGACGTCTTCCATAACGCTACAATTATCGCAATGAAGGGTAAAATTATTGTTTCTGTTCTAACTTTCCATAGTTGTTAAATCCTTTCTGGTAGTCTTATAAATTGCTGTGCACTGTTAAAGTCTTCATACTCATGGATCTGTCACCCAAACTAGCCTTCCTGGATTGCATTTTATTGTCTTACTGTTACCTGAAACAACATGCCTCCACCAATGCAGCTGTGCTGTTTTCAGTCTGAATGTCTGGTACACATAATTTCCCCACCAGCAAAAAAATACTGGTTCCCATAGTAGTAGTAGTAGTTCCCATACACAACAGTCTGGGATCTTAAACCCCAGGACACGATGTGTGATAACAATGGATGCTCAGACACTCAAAAGTAACCAAATATTACTTTTACGCTCTCACAAACACTGCTAAGCTTGGTTTTCAACATGCTTTTAAATCAGTCAGCATTTAAAGTTGTTGAATTCATGCTTGGTCACTTGACGCATGACAGTTGTCTCTCAACAATAGATAATGTGTTGCACAACGCTCTGCATTTGTACTTTGGCAATAGTAAGTAGATTGACAGATAGATGATTAACCAAGTGCATGCTTTTAAGATGTGTGTGTGTGTGTGTGTGTGTGTGTGTGTGTGCAGAGTGGTTAAGGTGTCCATGCTGGGAAGATAGGCAAGAAGAGAGAGCTTGGGAGTCCAAATAGCACATTTGTCAATGTCACAGAGCATACTGATTTGTAGTACAGCTGTTTCTTTATATGATGTGTTGAAACACTCGATCAGAAAAAATGGGCTGGACCAGCTCGTGTCTCCGGCTCATAATAATGCCCCATTCACAAGGTAACCAGCCTGGGCCAGGCCTTCCATGTCAGCATTGGTCTGTATGAAGTAGCAGTAGACGTCAGCTGCTCTAATTTGTAAACTAGGCAAGAGGAAAGTGTGTGTAGCACTGGATACGGTGGCGGCAGCAGTAGTGGAGGCGGTGGGCAGGAGAGGGGCAGCCCGGAAACACCATATGTTCCTGATTGACGATGATTGAATCAAGAGCGGTAGCAGCGAGAAAGTGTTTTCCAGCCAGTAAGAAATCTGTGTGCACTGAGGCATTTGACAGAGGGACAGGGAGATCTCACTGAAGCTTAAACAGGCGGGACAAATCGATTAGTGATGACCCATTACTCCAAAGAGTGTGTGGAAAGGCCCCTACATTTTCAGCTTCACTATTGCTCTCCTGGAAAATACTCTTGGCATGGAATTACATAAACCTCAACATGCATGACTTTGTGTCAACTTTCTGTACTTTTATATTGGTGTCATAAAAAGATGACAAACAAAACAGCTTCTGGGATCATCTGATCCCATACCACGGTGTCACGGTTACAGAAAGATATGAAAGAGTAATTTTGGGTGAAAAATCTCAACCATGAAGTTCCCCAAAATGCTGCCCTGTGCCATGATGGCCTCTAGTGGTACACTGGCGATTGACACAGACAGCTCAATCATTTCCTTATAGGCGTGTGCTGCTAGGTCCAGCTGGCTTTGACATTAACACCAGGCTCTGACTGACAGAGGCCCTGGCCTTGGGCTGGGCTCCTGGGGCCTCCACAGTACATTCAGCTCTCCTTTTAGCCTGTTGATTTACTGTCCCCGGTGGCCGCTCGTTGATCCATTTCCCCTCTCAGTTTGCTCACAGGGCACCCCGAAAACCGTCCTCCAGCAATATATTTGCTTTATGATTTCCTGAGGAGCCAATGAAGAAAAACAAGCCCCCACTCACTGCACCTGTTCCAGTTAATGTGCAGCGGGCCGGTCGGCCTCCTCTGGTCTCAGTGACTGGGGAAAAGCAGAGGGCTGCGGTGTCACAAGCTCCATGTGGATCTTCCATTTCCCCCAACCGGCCCAGTCGGGACCGAGCAGCCAGGGGAACAGAGGGGATAGATGCCATATTATATGTGTGTCAGTTTAACACACGCAGGTCAAATGGGGCCCACATAGAGTCTCGCTGCGTGTGCATTATTAACATGTGTGTGGGTGTTTATGTAGCTCAGCGCCCAACATGGAGCTGACATTAATAAGGGGAAAGTGATGGGAAC
Source organism: Micropterus dolomieu (assembly GCF_021292245.1). NCBI lineage: Eukaryota > Metazoa > Chordata > Actinopteri > Centrarchiformes > Centrarchidae > Micropterus > Micropterus dolomieu. The sequence continues at coordinate 18,749,644 of NC_060159.1, forward strand.
TTGCTTACATCATTTTGGACGACATGCAGATGTGACTGAATGGAAGGTCCCAGCCATCTTCTATTTGCACGATGATGTGACCAACGTGGCATTTACATATTCCAAAATAGGGGGAAAAATGGCAATAAAATCGGCAGATTTATTTGCCCGTAAATGAATTTTATAATAAAAACCCCTACCTTGTGATCCAAGTTAAAATGACAAGTGAAATGGGTTTTAGGAACACAGGAGTAGTGTGATTCAGCGTAGCTGGTGAAGACTGCAGGGTGACCAGCTATGAAGCTCGAATCCTGCTGGGTAACATTCAGTGATTTGGGGGCACTGTGTCCATTTTACAGCAGAACGCGGGCTCTTATTTGACACCCAGTTCCTGTTTCTTCAGCCATGCATGTTTCCCCAGGTGTTAATGGATGCTTGAGATATTCCATGACCCCTCTTTGACCTTTGTCACTGTCTAAACTCATAGGTAGATGTATACTGTCACTAATCCAAAGTAAAAACAGGATATATCTAATACAGAGGTTTTTACTCATTATATCAACTTCTTAAGTGGAAGACCAGGCAGCAATCCCCTGGCCTGAAAGTGATCCATTTCCAATGATATTTCCATTGATAAATGTTATATATTTTCCAAGTCAGAAAAGAGTGAATGATATTGTCCATGAATTGCCAGAAAATCTAAACTCATAATTCAGGCAAATTCCTTTTTTATTGTCAAAGGTCAGTTATTATTTAGTTATTTACTTACTTAGTTACTTCCCCCCACCTTCCCCCCAACCCTTATTAGCTGACATCAGGAAAATTTGGTTTGACAATTATGAGGCTCATGTCTGGGTAATTGCCATTTGCAGAGTGGGAACAGCCCTCACTTCCTCACGGTAAGCCTCTGAACATGGTAGATCTCACCAATAGTCCATCTGAAAGCTGTCAACTGCCTCGCTGGCCCAGTTCTTCCTGTTTCCTTGGAAGTGGCCCAGTGGCTTTTAGGTCAAGAAGAGAGGTGAACAGAATTATGAGAGGAAGCATGCATGTGGCAGTGTCTGCTTTTCTCAGTCATGTGTGTTTAAGTAGTAACCTGACAGAGTAAATGTATTCCAGGGTGATTTTTTTCCCATCTTAACTCAAGTTGTCTTCCTGATGGCAGATGCATTGGAGCTCACCCTTGCTTTTAGTTGGTGAGTGTGTTTGAGTCCTTGTGCTTTTCCTTATGTGCCCCCACCCCTTTTTTTCTGTGGGCTTAAACAGTGTGTTAACCACCAGATCCCATCGCTATCAATCTTAATGGTGGTGGGTCAATGTAAACGCACACATGTGTAGGCTCTTTCTGCAAGCCACAGTTTAAGAATAATCCCCCCCCCCCCCCCCCCC
>NC_060159.1:18751031-18866879 GCF_021292245.1 Micropterus dolomieu
AAAATAACCCCCCCCCCCCCCCCAAAAAAAAAAAAGAGAGAGGGAAAATATGCTGGCCCCATTAACAAAATAGGTGCTCAGAAAACACCCCAGCCAGCCCAGAGTGATGGCTACTTCCTCAGCTTTTCCACTTCATTGATGGTTATGTGAGTTAAAACAACGAGCTTAATGGAGGCTTCGGGCCCTCAGGGGACTAATCATAGTCACATGACTTCCTCCGGGGCTTCCATGAAAATAACTCCATTACAATGGCCTGTGATATTAATATCGAGTTTGGGAAAGTCAGGCATGGGATCCACAGGGAGGGCTCAGTATGAGCAAACAAAGAGGAATGCACGGCATTCAAGGGAGCGAGGGAGGGAAAGAGAAAAGGAGAAGCAGAGCAAAAGACAGAGAGGAAGAAAATAGTGAGCCATTTGTGATGAGTGATGGCATATTGCACAGTCATGATGTTTGCTTTTTCTGCTTCTGACCTTTTGCACTTTATTTTTCTGGGCTGAAAAAACTGATGGTAGTTCCTGTCACTTGTGCAGACAGATAATCACTTCCTTACAAGTGCTCCAGATTTAAACACATATTAACACTATCTACAAGTGGTTGTTGAATTAAGGCAGCTGAAGTACTTTTCATTTGGGGAAACTTTATAGTTTTACTCCACTACCTTCCAGAGGGAAATACTGTACTTTTTACTAAAAGTAGTTCATTTGTTATTTTAATGATTTTACATGCAAAACAAGCTTACGAATATGATGCATTGGTATATTTTAAACTACATACATGAAGTGTCACTAATACTGGATTTAAAAAAATTTGATAATCAACTGGTAGTTAGCGGGCGGCACTGTGGTGCAGTTGCCGGTTGCCCCAGCCTTTCTGTGTGGAGTTTGCATGTTCTCCCCGTGTCTGCGTGGGTTCTCTCCGGGTTCTCTCTTACTCCCACCGTCCAAAGACATGCGGACTAGGTTAATTGGTGACCCTAAATTGTCCTTAGGTGTGAGTGTGAGCGTGCGTGGTTGTTTGTCTATGTGAGGCCCTGCGATGGACTGGCGACCTGCCCAGGGTGTACCCCGCCTTTCGCCCGATAACAGCAGGGATTGGCTCCAGCCCCCTGCGACCCTGTACGCAGGATAAGCGGTTGACGATGGATGGATGGATGGACTGATAGTTAGCACATAGAAATAAATCTGTCTGCTTGGCTAGATACTAGCAACAATTATTCCAATAATCCATTGGTTGTCTACTATTAAATTAACCACCAACTATTTAGAAAATGGGTTGGAGTCTTTTTTTTTCTTTTCTTTTCTTTTTTTTGAAAAATTATCTGATTCCAGCTTCTTAAATGTAAATGTTTTCCGGTTTCATTACTCCTCTATGACATTAAACTGCATATCTTTGGGTTGTGGAGAAAACAAGTGACTTGAGGACATCAAGGGCTTTGGGAAACAGTGATTGACATTTTTTGTCTGACACTTTATAGACTAAACAACTAATGGATTAATTGAAAATAATCGACAGATTAATCGACACTGAAAATAATCGTTAGTAGCAGCCCTGCTAGATACCATTTAAAATGCACCGTAACTAGGTATAATTTACACACATGAGTTCAAGTAAATAGTTTAGATTACTAATCTAAAAGTAGTCTGACATTTTTATGTATCTGTAAAAAATCGTACCTGCCATTTCAACTATGACAAAATCACACATATGAAGCATTAGACAATAACGATGACATTTAACAGTCAAGAGGAGACGGGATACAGTAGGTGAGAGACGTGAAGTGTTTCTAAGACATGTCCGATTGTCCCTGCAGATCATTTTCTGGCCAGGCCTCCATTTTAACCATCTTCTCCTCCTCCCTGTAAACCTGCCATGCTGTCAATCTATATAGGCAGTAACTCGTCGCCAGCTGCATTCAGAACAATTAAACCTCAATGATTGCAGCGAGGACAAGTCGCCCACCTCAGAGTTCAGTACCCTCTGAAGACTCCCAGGCCTGCTCCGCTTCCTCCCATTCAAACGGACACGTGCATTAGCTCTTCCAACCAAACAGTATAGAGCAGCTGACTCTTGTAAGTCGTCACTTGCAAAGAAAGAAATTCACTGGATCATAAGCCAGACACTTTTTTTTTTCTCCCGTTCCTCCTGTTGTAGGAGATTTATTGAATGAAATAACACTGGCTTCACTTTTACCCCTGCTTTTATGAATATATATATATTGTTTTAACAATGCTTTTAAATTCCTCCTACACCCCTGTTAGGGTCACAGTTAGGCCTTCATCTCTTTGAGCATTCAACATGATAAAAGATTTCAAACATTATCATAAACTGTTTGTCCTGGACAGAACCATGCATTTTCTGCTGAGGTATGGATTTGATATGGGCAGAGAAATACTGAGGAGTATGTAAAGTCTTTAAAAGTCTTATGCTAATACTGGTGGTTTTTAAGTAACTGGACTGAGATCAAATGAATCTTTTCTTGGTTTAGAATTGAGATCTTTAGTGATAATCAGAATCAGCTGTATGTGAGAAAGGTATATCTTAAAATTTAGTTAAAAGAAGCACATGTTAAATGCAATAGAAATTAATTAGCGGCTAATTGTTGAAGAAGAATTGCTAAACATTTGCTGAGTCCTGCTCCCGGAGGTGGGAGATGTTTGTGGATTTGCTGCTTTTCATCTGTTTAATATGCCTTTTTATGCACTTGCCTTGTAAATAGTTAAGTCAAGTTAAATTGAATATGTTTTGGACTTTTGGTAAAAATAAAGACCTTTAAGATGCCACTGTGAGGCTGGGAAATTGTGATTGGTATTTTCCACTCTTTTATTTACTATTTATGTGATGATTAGTTGTAGTTGTCAGAATAATCAACACTTACAGTAATCATTAGTCGCAGCCCTAAAATGCAACCATACCAAACCCATACAAGAGCTTTTTGTTCAATGCTCATCAGTTAAACTGAGAATAATGCAAGTATGACTGGTTCCGTAATATTGTTGTAATAGAAAGCAGATCTACTTCAAACCACCTGAGTTGTAGTGGAAATTTAAACCACTTTATAATTTAGTTTTAGACTTCAGTGGCACGTAGATCCTGAACCCAATGTGGTTCCAGTAAGTTGTTTATCATTCAGCATATAAAGATTTCAGAAAAGCAGGATTCCAAAAGCTGTAGAAAATAAAATCAATATATCCCACTATATGACAGACAGTTGTAGATTTAGAGAATTAGACATTCAAAAATTAGTTTGCACTCCATGGAGAGCAAATTAATGGTAATTAGTGGAATTTCAGTGAGTGGGGAATACATTTGCAAGAAGATTTAGGAATTTTCAGCAGTGTGCATACACCACAAGTACTGATATGGCTTTCACATCTTTCGGGTGAAATATTAGATGGCAGTAGCCAAGCCAAAGAAAAGGTCCTCCTCCAGGGTCCAAATAATTATAAGAGTGCCATAACAGATCAAACATTATTTCCTTGACCTTGTCTCCAGCTTGAGAAACCGCTCAGACTTTTTGGCTGAAAGCTCAGGCAGCAAAAATCTCTGCAGGAGCTCTCGCTACACGGACCTGGCGTTTACACAGGATTAGAGATTCATTCACCATTAAGTAAATGACCCTCTGCTGGCCAGGAGCAACACTTCTCTGGCTGTTTGGAGTGTGTGGTACAGAATTCACACAGGGATTAGTTTAGAGTATTAAATCAGCTGCTTTGGCAAAGTTAGAATAGTACGAGCCAAAAGAATCCTTGCATACGTGCTTTGTGTCAACAACCTTAGAAAATAACTTTTTTTTCCACTGTTCTTTGAAGTGGCAGCTATGTCGATGGACTTGTTTTTCCTCCACATTTAGGATGGAGGATATTGCATATTTCAGAAAACAATGCACAGATGCACTGTGGGCTGCAGCCACATCTGAGAAAACACAGATTGTCTTATGTGCATTTTAATAGAATCTGAGGAAATGAAAGCGAGGCGATGAAAGACAAAATCATGACATTAGGTTATATTTTGAGGGCATGATGCAACACTCTCCTTTAAAGAGTTAACAAGCTCAAGTCAGTTTCAAGCTTGACAAATGAAACAAAATCAAACAACCAAATTAGATAAACAGAGCTGAGGTAGCTCGGAGCACAGCCACAGGTCTTTTGTTTTTGTTGAGTCAGTTGCCTCAGGGTTTCCTGTCAGGTGTAACCTCATCAGCTCTATTGCCTGTAATGACTTAATTTCAGGAAATGCAGTCTGTTAAGAATGCAAACCTCCTTATTATTGATCTTTTTTCCTCTTAGAAAGTTTGCAGTGTGGGAATAGAAAATGAGCCCAATAATTCACACTGGTTTAAACAAGCCGTTGAATTTTCCCATTTGTGCCTACAGGCAATCACACCTTCTGCCACTTAACTAAAGGCCCTTACAGGCCACAGAAAGACGCATAAAACTTATCCTGGTCAACTGCTTACAGCTGGATTAAACAGTCCAGATTATTGTGTTAAGTAGATGCCTTAGTATTTGAACCTTCTGTTCGTTTGAGGATGCACCGCTATAATACCAAACACATTTTACCAGCAAATGATCGTCTTATACAAGCTTACAGCTGGAGGCAATTTTGAAAGCAGTGAGGCAGGACGCACTACGCTTTTCCAAAGACAAGCAGATAGGAATGAAATTCTTATTATTTTTAGCGTACAATGCACCACTTGTCTGGGTTTTCCTATTTTCCAAAATATGCCCTTGGTTTTTAGATAAAACATTTTAATTTCACAGTCCTCAAATCACATTTGAGAAGCTCGAACCAGAGAAATGCGGCATTTTTGCTTAATCATTGACTTAAAGGTTTTATTGATAACATTTATATATAAATGAAATAATAATAATAAACACATCCACAGAGCTTTTATAAAGTCCATAAAGACGGGTCCATAATGAATGTCTTGTTTATCTCTGTGTTAGAAGTCTGTTTGGTCTCTGCTTCTGGCAAGGCTTGTGATCCAATAGAATAACAACGTTGGTATCACGTGATATCTCTGTGTCATCAGCTGTCAAGACTCTAAATAGTTGCCAGTTAAAAATGGAAAAAATGGCAGCTTCTGGTACCAATCCCAAGTTCTCAGCAATAAAGGGAAGAACAAGGCCAGGGTGAACATTGGTTCAGCTTTTGCTCGTTGGATTCAGGATATGGTTGTCAATATGGACATGCTACACATTGTTCAATTATATCCTTTAAATTCTCCACAATTAAACTAGTCTTAGTCATCTCTCTCAATTTTCAATTCAAATTAGCTTTATTGGCATGAATATGTAATAACAATATTGCCTAAATATAATCTCTCTCTCTCTCTCTCTCTCTCTCTCAACAACAATATTGCCAAAGCATCATACATACTACATAAGAACAATCAACCCCATACATTTCATTAAACAAGTAATTAAAGCGTAAAGTCATGAAAGCGTATGTGTGTTTGTGTTAATAAAATAAAAGAATATTGAAAATTAAATAAATAAATAAAACAGTAAGTGTGTGCGTGTGTTTAAAAAATAAAAATATATTAAAAATAAAATAAATAAATAAAACAGTAAGTGTGTGTGTGTATATATTAATAGACACAAAATTTAAAAAATAATTAATTGATTAAAAAATAATAAATTTAAAAAAAGAAATTAGTATCAAATGTAAAAACAAAACAATTAATAAAATATCAAACGATCAAAATAATAATAATTTGAAAATCTGTGCAATTATTTATCAGTCTGATGTTCCACTGGTTGTCCTCACTTCATGGCATGAGGAGACATATTTTGCAGCACATTCACATTTGGGCATTTCTCCCAGTAAATAGGGGAGTTTCTGTGTGTCTGATATGAATTGGAATTTGGGGTATATTTGGGAAATGTTTGCAAAGTGTTTTTGTCTTAGTGTTTTATATTAGGGGCATGAGGTTAGAAAGTGCAGCTCTGTCTCTACCTGTCCCCTGTCACACTGGGAGCAGAGTTTCTCCTCTTGTGGTAGCCACAGCTCTGCCTATGGCCAGGCTGAGTTCACTCAGTCTGTATGTTGTCAACATTTTTCTCTCCCACTTAGGGTTGGGCTGATAAACGATGCCATCGTCCATCGGCGATGGCTGACAGACATCACGACGTTGAGCCGGCAAAAAAAATCTCAAATTTTTACATTATACCACCCTGTGAAAGCAGGTTTTAATAACCACAAACATTCTCATTATTGTTTTGAAGTGTGTGTGTGTGTAGGTGTGTGTCTGTGTTGTTTCCCAGCTGGAAAAGTGAAGGGGGTTATCGCATTGTCACATTGAATACCTTTGGGATTTCTAAATACCCTGGCATAGCCTTCCGAAATACTTTAATACCGCCCAAGCCTAATGTCAAGTACGATGGGAACCTACTAGTAAAAACATTTCTCCAAAGCACTAGTGGTCATAAAACATTATCTGTTGATTGACAGAATCGATTGATCAACAAGTTGTTTCAGCTCTACACCATTGACATTCATAAACTGCAGGATGTTTACCATACATTGCATTATCACTCAAGTAATGTAATGTAATTTTGCTAAAAAAAAAGGTGGATGATGTTCACACAGTGATAGATATCTTACATCTAGTACATTTCAAGCCTCTGAAAGTACATTTTCATACTTTACTGAAAAGTAGAGTATGAGAAACTCTGGTCTGCAGTATTGCAGTGTGTATTATTATTTGAGTTTATAATTATACTTTGTGATTTGTAGTAAAATATCTTAAACATGTAAAAACCAATAGCACTTGGCAATAACCATGAGCCATTATAAAACCTTTCAGTGCACATTGTCACAATGTTCTGTTTTGCATATGGCTCCCACAACTCCATCATCACTTCAGCCACCTGTCAGCTGAGCACCATCAGCATTTGAACTTGGCTCACAAATAACCCCCTCATTCACTGGGGGATATGACAGATGCATGCTTTAATGTTGATGCTGATACATAGTTGTCCAATGCAGACTTGTACCCATTCAGTGTTCAATATTAACAGCCAAAACCCTGGAGGAAAGTCAGAGAAGCCAGTACTGTTGTGGTGAATGATTTAGGAAGGAGCTAAGGCTCGCTCTATTTCTTCCTTTTTTCTTTTTTTTTTTTTAAATGAGAGCTTTTCTTTTGTGCCACCCTTTAGAGTTGGGGTTTAATTGTCAGGAAGGGGATAGATTTATTTCCCCATAAATTACACAAGTTTTCTGTGGTAGGACCCAAAGCATAATGTAATCTACACATGTGCACACATGTGCATTGTGAGTGTGTGGGTGAGGTTGCTGCTCTATTTCTCCTTACTCCATTCTCCTGAAGCAAGACGTGATTTTTGTTATTTGTCTATTTAAGCATTTGTTTAGTGTAAAATGTTAACAGAAAAGTGAATGAAAATATATATTTTGTACTGCTAAGCATTGATAAAACACAATAACCCCAGCAAATTATTCTTTTTCTTTTCTAAATGTGGACAGGCAATTCATCTTATTGAGTGACTCACTTTCTCCTGTTATGAAAGAAGCGTTTAAACCCTTAATGGTTTCAACTCTCGATTTGGAATCTGCACAAAATGTATAACATTTTCAAGTAATTACAGCAAAGATTTGATTGATGCTCCATATGAAACAGAATTGTGGACATTTTGCCAGAGTTTTTGGAATATCCTCTCTTTTTTGCTGCAAATTGGTTGGTTTTTCTCCCTGACTTTACAGAGTCGCCACTCAGCATCATGAGGAAGCTTCTGCAGGGAGCCATAACTGCCGCCAAAGGCCTTTAAATCCTCCATTTGATGGCTTGAGGATTCGGCAGGAGGATTCGAAAAGGATGAAGAGAAGAAAATTGCACATCCTTAAGAAAACAAAGAGCATTTCCTTCCCTGTGTCAGGATGAAAAAGGGAGAAGAGGGGGAAAAAAAGAGAAATACATACTAATTCATCATTGGCTTTTACTGCTCCTTGATGGTCCATAACTCACTTTGACCATGATTCCCTTTCCCCTTCATACTTTCGGATTCACAATCCACTACGCCATGTTTTAATGACCATATTATAGGCAATTCTACACTGTCCAATAAAAGGTTTACACTTTGAACTGTGATCCATAGTATGACTAACATATTTAATGATATCTCATGAATTATACAGTAATGGAATAATGGATAAGAGAGCCCAAATAGCCCGTCATTGAAATGGAGAAAATGGGAAATCGCACAGCAGAGTGATGAAGTGACTCAACTTTGTCCTGAAATCCCAAAATGATGACTCTGGTCCTCTCAATTGATCTGTTTGTCATCTTACATTAATTCAGTGCATGGAGGTTTTATCAAAACTTTAATAGCAATTCACTGTAGCTGACAGACATGACATATGAGTTCATGCTGTAACCTGTCTCAACATTTAAGCACCACCGCCATATGGCAACTCGATTTTGGAAGCGCTGCTTCAGTGGATTCCTGAAAGTTGTCTGGTACTGTCATTGCTCGTCCTACAGACAGGACAGTGTATCTTCCCCAAACTCTATTCCTTGTAGACAGTATGGAATTGACTGAATAGACAGGCAGACCAGCAGATAGATACACAGATGGATAGATACATAAATGCATGCATACATTATATTCATACTCTACCTACATGCTTCAATGTTTATATTCTAAAACCTCAGCAAAAGGTTGAATCATAAATCAAAATCTGAAACAATGGTAGCATTTACAACCACTTTCGTAGAGATGAACTTCACTGGCAGTATCCTTTGGAAACTGGAGCCATAAATTTTATTACTATTAAATGTTTCTAAAGGGAGTTGACAAATAGTTGAATGGAGTTGATTTTCCCCTCCTGCTCTTGGCAGGGCTGAAGGGAGGAAAATTCCCTGTCTTAAAGAAGAAAAAATGCACTCACATCAGTGCTGCCAATCCATTCATCCTGATGCTGTTTGAGTGTAATTTAAGCCTTTTTAAACGCCTGCTGAAAATACAATGTGCTTAAGGGCAGTTGCGAGCATTTTATGAGCACAATAAAATTGTCGCTGCATATGGATTAGATGAATGTTGATATACGGGTACGACATTTTTCATGTGCATGGGTGTTTACAGCTGAGTGTTTATATGTCTGCTGATGAAGGAGTAACTGAGCTGATATTACTCAGATTTAGCCCTTTTTGGCATTAATCATAACCTCTGCTTAAAAAATAACAGCGATAATCCTAACATATATTTGGGGTTGAGCATTTATGTTTAAATCCCAGATACTGATCTTAAAAATAAACTGTAAAACTAGCTTTCTACTTGCATTATTACTCAAGCATAACTCCCAGACTCAAACAGGATATCAATAGCTAACTGTTAATAATGTGGGTTTACAGGTTAGATTAGAAAAAAGACATTTACTGTGTGGGAGCCAAGATGCTACCAACAACAGAAGGAGCACGCTGTACTCATCTTTATATTAAGTCTTTTTAGGGTGCTACCAACTGCTCAGTTAACATGTCTATGATTCATCAGATGGAGAGCATGATGACTTTTTGCCCGGGACATGAAGCATTCGCTTTAGCCTAGATCTTGTCGCATTTATTTGTTGGCTCTATGGCTGGTTAGCGCTAATTAGCTAGCAAAAGCTGCTAAAAATCTGTTAGTGACAGTTGTCATTTCAGCGGACAAAATCAACGTTGTTGGCTTGAAATGAGAAGGCTGCTTTTGTGTACTTTGTGAAATCAAAGACCTCTTGTTTCAAAAGTACGTACGATTTTTCTGTGTTAAATCTGACGCCGTTATCATTTTAAACTGCCTGCGTTCTAGAATGGTGAGGATTGCCGGTGTTCTGTCGATTTATGCTACCTATCGAGATTTGCTACTTAGCGGTTCTGCGTATGTGTATGATCCACAAGCGTGGTCTGTTTCCACCAGTGCTTGAAGTGGGCCGGAACGCACCGGTACGCAGTATCGGCACCTCAACATTTTTCTCTTTGGCGTACCGGGACTTCTCCCACTCTGGATAAAAGCGTCAGCTAAATGAATAAATGTAATGTAAATGTAAGATGGCATAATATAGTATTTCAGTGAAATAAAACGACATCCAACAGTCTCTCTCCAATTCATAAAGGAATCTAGGTGCGCAACAGGTGAATTCGGGTGGAGATGTACAGCTGTTTTAGCCTCATTTGGCAAGAAACAGTTGTCGAGCAAATTGCATGACACACTTATGATTTGCTTGTTTTGAAAATGTCACAACTACTGTGAGGTCACCGAAAGGACAATCTCTCATAATTCATACAGACAAAAAATCAAGAATCTGGGAATAGCCTTAACATTGTCCTGCCGCCAGTGCTGTACTCATCCAGCCACAAGATGATTTTGTGGAGAGACTTTTCCTACCATCGCTTTGGGTCACTGTGATTTACGCACATGTTTACTGATGTCTTTCAGATGATCCCTTTTGCTGGTTATTGTCTTCCACTATTAGTTCCCAGATGAATCACCAGTGGACAAATTTGGGGATGTCTCTGCAGATTTGCAATATTTATTGAGGTTACGCATCACTGTGGACCTCTCCATTGGCTTCCCAATGTAACGAGGGAAAAACAGATGGCTTGCGGTCATGGCATGTTTGGACATTGAAACACTTGGGTTTCATGGTGCTTTTTATGCTTTTCTGCACATTTGGTTTACATCTTGTTCAGAGATCACAGCAGGCCTCCTTTTGTCCTTCAGGATGTTAAATATATATTGACATAATGTTATTCTGAACTTTTGTTAGATTTCTGTATCCCTCCTGTTCTCTGAGACCTCTGAATCATGATCTCTTGACCCCTGCAAAATTGCTAATCTATAACATTCTCCTGAACATATACGATTTCTACATCCATCACTCTCTGGCCATGTACTGGAGTTGCTTGCTGTCAATTGTAGTTGGGTAGAAATTCCTCATACCAAAGCAATTCACGTATTTCTGAGTTTATACTGCAGGGGGGTTTTTTAATTCTCCATTCTATTAACCAGCTGGTAATACTCCATGCATGTTTATTTTAATAGGGTAAAAATAAATGAACCGCAATGATTAAAGCAGATACGTAAATATTGTGTCGTGCAATTCACAGAGCAGTGAGCCCCACTGATTACCTTTAAGTAAAGAATAATGAACTCAGCTCAAAGTTAAGATGACAATGAAAGTATTCTCTTCTATTAATGCACAGGTCTGCACTGCAGTGATCTTTTTATCTTACAGACTATGCCGTGAGTTTTACTTTTCACTTGTTTGCATGCAACCGTTGTGCCAAAAGTTAACAAATAATTTGGGTCAATACACAAATATTGTATATACAGTCTTCAGCAAATTAAATTTCACCTTTCTGGACAGCAGTTCAGAAAGTATACGGTTTGGAAGTCATACAAGCATAAGTGTTAGAAATTGCATCTTAGACCAATAGAGCTCCTCTGAGGCAGGTTATTGCCCGACTTTTATCTATTACGCTGTCAGTTGGATTAACTAGATGACTCCGTAAACCACTCACTGATGTTTTGGAGACCATCTACACATTACTACACTATTCATTTTACAGTGACAAGCATTTGGAGCAGAGCAGATGGTGAATGTTTTATACTCTTAACAGACACACCCTGATAGTGATTGCTAACCTACAGCATGACCGTTTTAGAAACACAATAACACAGAGCTGTGGAAAGAAAACCCTGGAGATCTGTTTTAAGCATGGCATATAATTTTCAGATGCATGCTTGCCAGAGAGCATGAGCAATTCCAAATCATTTTTAATCCCATGCTTTTTTTTTTTTTTTTAAATCTGTGTTTCTCTCCAGCATGCTATGTTTAAAGTGAAAACAAATGGGGGGAGGAAAAGGGAGAAAAAAACACACTCACTTCACCGTCTTTAAATGGCCGTACCGGAGTTTTTGTTCAAATCTTGAAAACATGTGGAAACCCCTTTGAAGCGCACTGGGAGCAGCTGAGGCGGCTGCAGAACTTCTCATTGTTTACCTTTCAACCCCTAACCTCCTTCCTCCAAATAAAAAGGTAAAATGTTAAACCTTGCAGGGGTGCACATCGGCTCAGTTCATTACACCCGGCAAAGTGAAGACTTCCTAATTCACCTACCACCCCACAACCCCCCAGAGTATCTTCTGTGGGGCTTTAAATGCTGCCAGTTACTTTCTCCCAATTAAATGCTGCAGATTGGCCTGAAAACCCAGATACCTCCATCACCTGACAGAGTGATCTAAAGAACAGCCAGCTGTCTGTAATATGTAATGCAAGTTTTTAATCAAAATGAATTATGTTTTCAAAAGTGAGGAAGTGTTATTTCGTTGTTATAGCTTCCTCTCTGGCTAAATTTAAACCAAAAGCCTGTGCCATTATATTGTGTGGCTGGGAGATGAGTCTCTAGAGGGAAACACTACGGGCGAGGGGCCTGGATGTATTTATCTTCCAGTTTTTCACCTGTCTTCAAATACGTTTCCTTTTTAAGTCAAGCAGTGGGGATTTACTGGGCTGCTTCCTTCCGGGACCCAGTGGAATACAACATTAAACTGCAGGGAGGAGAGAAAACCTGTAGCACACTAAAATAAAGTTATGTCAAAACCATTCTGCTCTTCCTGTAGTCTTTCCTCAACCTTGCAAGTATCCTCCAAGGGCCTGAGAACATTACAAGCCATTCAGTTTATATGAATGGGCACTAACAGACCTTTTCGCCATTTTGATATGTCTAAATTTTGCAGGCATATCCTGTGGTCCATCAGGCACAGACTTAGTTTCAATTTAGTGTCTCCCGGTGGACCACTGTTTTCCTATTTCATGTGGAAATTGTATAGAGTCTTTATCCCTGTGCGCTTTCAGCTGCTTCAAAGCTGGGGATCATTTTTTTACACCAGGGAGATGTACAAACTAGCATTTGAATGTTTGGAGAAGTTTGGCAAATCATTCACAAACAGCAAAGAACAGACTTGGACAAGGTGTCCTAACATTGTCTCTCACCTCAGCCAGATCAGTCAAAGGATAAATACATGATATATCAATGTTCAGTTGTAATTGAACAGAAGTCTGCAAAAGTCTTTGGAAGAGGAAGAAAAGCACCTGTATTTTTATTAGGGCAGGCTTGCCTTATACTACTCTATAAAGTTTGGACACTGCCACGGGAATCATTTCTGATGATCTTTAGAACAGCAGTGCGCCTTGCTTCACACAAAGTTGGCCCAAAAGGATTATAGCCGGAAGAAATGTTTAAAGATGATGTCAATGAAAAGAATTCATTTGATAGGACAATTAAGGGTCGTCATTTTATTTCATAGAATTTCTCTGCAGTGACCCTTTTTAATGAGAATAACCATCAATGTTAAGCATATTACATTTAACTACTTAGCTGTCCCATGTGGCACGTATCAGTGAACTTTCACAGATTTCAAAAATCAGAAGGAGAATAATGTAGCAATATAAAGAGTTCAACCCAGCCATATCAAGCTGTGAATAGCATGTTTTTCTGAGATTATACCTGAAATAGCCAAATTCTCTCTGTATATAGTATTGTGCTTTTTTGGAACATTAGAAAATAGCGAGAACATCAAGTTATCATTTACAAAAGGCCAACGTCACATCATCAACTTCCTTATTTCATCCACAGCCAAAAATATATAATTTACTATTGTATATTAAAAAGAAAATCATCAAATGTAAGAAGTTAAAACTAGATGTGTTTTTGCTTATGAATCATTTGTTTAGAACTGTTTGATTAATCGACTAATTGTTTCAGCTCATGTATAAAGCAGTTTACTGCACATAATGTGCTTTCTTAGCACTGAAGTTAATAACTTTAACCACTATACTGAGTTCTGTGGTTAAACAATGTAATGATAAAAGAGTCCATAATTAGTCAGTCACTAAATGCACATCAACATTTTACTACATCGGCTGTCACATGTAGCTACAATTATGTATCATGAAGTTCTGTATTAGCAAAGTTGCACTCCTCTGACTGAATATTTTTCTACTGTGTGGGAATACATTTTTTCCTTAACTGACTCGCTGGCTTTGTTTGGGGGAAAGTTTTATGTTTCACTCTTAAATTATGATCATTCGCTTCCTGTGTGCTGAAGTTATTTCCCACCAGTAATACCACAACCACTTTTGACAAATAATGCTAAAATCAGAATCAGAAATACATAATTTATATGAGGGGAAATTCTTGTGTTACAGTTGCTTAATTTGCTAATCAAGGCATTAAAGGAATAGAAGTAACAACAGAAAGTTAAATAGAAAATATACAGAAAATAAACAAATCTAAAAATATAATCTACTGGGAATGTGATGCATCAGATATTGATTCAGTAAGATGGGTGTATGTTTTCACAGAAAATGTAGTTTTTAAAAAAAACTTTTACATATTAATCTGATTTGCATTTCTAGTTATTCAACCTCCAACTGTTTATGCACATTTTTCAAATTGAACAAGATAAACATTTTTTAAATAGACAACTTATTAGATTTTGAATGCATCACTTTCTGTTAAATGATTTTACCAAATCTTAACCAGACTGCAAATGCAGTGATGAGTCTGTGGTTCAGAACTTCAGGCCAGCCTCCAGTTTCTGCCCAGTTGTAGTAATCATATCCGCCACAGCTGCCACTTTATCAGAGATCTTGAGGACAAATAGATTCCTGGAAGTAAACAGGCCGCTGTGGCAGCTTTTGCTGAGTGACAAGTCTGTCACCCGTGGTATAAAGAAAATTTATATGATCTTTTTCAAAGCAGTCAGAAAGAAACAGTCTTTGAGTAAATCACTTTTACCAAATGTACAATACAATATATAAATAATAGTTTGTTAGAATAAGATGTTTAGTTCAGGTTAAACTGAACTGGAGCATTTTTTTTTAAATGTCAGCTGTGATTGAAATGTATGTCCTTATAGTGCCTGTGATGTCTTAATAAAGTAGACCTACAAGCTTCCAAAGACGCACAGAATTAGTCCAACAGCTTTTAGAAATGACCTCACATCATCTTATTACATACCGTTTATGTTTCCCTGCACATCCATGTCAGATCCCTTTCAGCAATTAGCCTTGAACTAGGAAAGATGATCGGCTCCAGTTTCCCATTGCTGCGTCCCTCGTCATCTTGGAGTACTTTGAATCTTCCCCCTTGCGTCCTAATTAAGAACTTAATGCTACCTCCCACAGGGATGCGGATGCCCCGGTCCCACCCACCACATTCCCTGTGTAGCCATCAAAACTGTTATGATAATAGTCAGCTTTGCACAGGTGCAAATTGCTTACATTTAGTCTACGTTTGCTCTCAATCACGGGTGATCATCAAAGCTCAGCTCTCCCCCAGTTTATTTGCATTTGCTCACCAGTTGCATATTTGCTTGGATGTTATTTGAAAGTTACACAGTAGAAAATTACAGTTATTTCCATGCATCTGATTGCTGTGAAAGAACTTTGCTGCCACTGTGGTCAAGACCACCCTCCTAATTTAGTATGATTTTCAAGCAAACCTATATTTTCTTAAAAAATGGGAGCTCAGCTGTCATCAAGAACCTCAGCACTTCCACATGACGGTAATTTATTCAGGCCAGGTACAGCACAAAATTAACATACTTATTCCGTTAAACCTCACCATGACCTTCTAACTATTGAGTTGGACTGGTGCCACATAATGTGTATAAGCTGCCCTGGGCAATTGCAAAGACCTGTGATTGAAAGAGTGCTGTCATTAGGATGTGCTTTCACATACCAGCCTGCAGAGTTTGGCTGCAGTCCAGGCTGGCAAATGGGGCCGGCTCAGCGAGGAGAGTCGAGGGCCAGGCCATAGGCCGTGGGGGATAATTAGACAGTTTTATCCCAGCTTGTTGATATAAATGTGGCTGGCTTAGCCCCCTATGCCTTGCTTCGTGGTAATGATCATGTCTAACAGGTGGCAGGCAAACAGACGGGGGCATGAAATGGATACCTCGCTTCCTGGCCGCGTCTCCTTTTTTGTTTTATTTTGTTTTCCGGTCCAATCGGAGCAGTGTTCTCCTCCATTGTGGTTGCATTTGGGATTGTTGATGCAGGGGAGTGTTGGATATTTGTCACCATCTCATCACATTCTAGCTAATCTCAAACTCCCCCGGGACCCTCGTACTGAGGGCCAGCTTCGCAGAGGGTGAAACAAAACACATCAATGTGTTTAACTCAAGTGGGCTTTAGAATCTGATGCAGAAGAAAGTTGACACTCCTCTTAGATAGAGACATAGTGTTTACATTTTTTCTTCCTCATGTCGTCTCTGGAACAGCCTGGCCGTGTATTCTACTTTATGACTGACGTGTGCATGAGAATACTTTTATCTAATAGAGAAAGCATGTTTATGGAGGCCTGGAAACAAATCCCTTCTACTCCTTTCCTCCCATTTCGCCTACTTTCAGGATCTACAAGATGTGTTCTGGAGTTACAAGCCTCTGGATTGAGTCATCTCTGACATCAGGGCCTGAGCACAGCTCTGCACATCCAAATCTCCTGTATCCTGTGTGGGGGGTGTATTGAGGTATGCATGTGAAGAGCCATTGGAGACTACTCAACTCCAGGCTGCTGATTCACTGTCATATAATGGATCATTTGGGGCAAAAAGAACCAGAAAAAAAATGATGCATGTATTAAAATTTACTACCTTCCCAGAAATGCATGGAATAGATCCAGACTAGCAGACAAGGCTAATTTTCTTCGACAAATTACTTTTTAATTTGGACGTCCTGTTGAGCAGAAATGTGTGATTATCTAGATTTCTGTGTGGATAGCTGATTTGTTGATGGTCTGCCTTGTGACCAAGGAGAGCGTTTAGTAAAACATCCACATGGCTCTTGTGCCCCGGCTTGCGGTCCTTGCGGTCGTTTGTGTCCAGCTGATTGCGGAGGCGAGGCTCTAGATTTAGGAGCTTGATCCTTTCTGGCCAGGCTGCAATGCTGGATTTTGTTATAATTTTCACCTAGCAAGATGTTTTTAAAGCTTACCCTAACCTTAACCCTAATCTTACTCTCATCGGAGGCTTAAAGCCTAACCCTAGCTTTAAATAGAGAAGAAGAAAAAACAAGTTTTATGATTGCAAATGTTATAGCTAAGCTAAAAGATATAGCTTTTTTTCTCTTCTTTGTGGTTTGGCTCTGCAAAGTGAAAACCGATTTAGGGTGTTTTGTGGGGCAGTTGGGCTTTCACTGGGCTGCCTGACGTGATGTCCTCAGACCTTTGGGTCACTCCGCCTGTTGGTGGTGAGCATTTGGTATTTTTGTAAGAATTACCATGTGCTCAAATCTTAAGTATTTTGTGTTATATGGATATAGGGACCGGGTGAAAAACAGCCAGATGACGACAGGACAGCACAGTGGAGACGTCAGGTCCTACTGGCAACACTCACAGCTCATGATCCAACACTCTATATTTGTTTGATTGGCCACCACAGCTGACAGCAGGTCATCTGCCTCTTTTGAGACAACAAGAGTTGTAACGGCTCTCATTAATAGCCAGCTAGTATTTTTAGTGTAATGCCGTAGACGCTTACGGGAACATTTCTCTCACCTCGTTGCTTCTCCAAAATAATTTTTCCTTCTCGCCCATTCGTTCTCCTTTCTGAAAGGATCTTGGCTCATTTTGTCCGCGGCAGAGCTGGTTCACCGGCTTCAGGTCACGGCGGCTGTAACAGAGCCGCTGTGAGGCTCCATTGCACTGCACATTGAGCGTCCTATCTAACATTTGCGTTTTGAAGCATTGAACTTGAAGTGATGCACACAGACCCTGGGATCACAGTGAGGTTTTTTTTTTTGATAAGATGTAATGAAGCAAATAACTAGTTGTTTTATATAGTCATGTCTACAAGGAAACTATTCTCCACTATGGCTGGGTTTATTGTTTTTTCTGGGCTACCTGAAACATGTGAGAATTATTCAGAACCAGTTTAAGGTTTAGGTTTGGCTGAGGGTGTTTTTATTTTTAGTATTTACCAATTTTTTGATGTATGAATTTCAGTCAAATTTAAATTTTTTGAACCAGCATTACTGGGAGCAGTCATTGGCAGTAATGTGAGACAACATAATTGGTTTGGATTAAAGGAGTTAAAGGACATACATTTATGCTCAGTGTCTTGGCTCATATGCATATTTTTTTCTATTCTAGTTCTTCAATTATTTAAACAGGATAGTCATTTATATTAACATTTAAAAAACTTGTAGCCCAAACATAACCAAAAACTCAATAAAGATAACAAAACCTTTTTTACACAATTAAATCGACTGACAGCAATAAAATGCATAAAATCTAAATGTGAAGTGTAAATGGCTTTTCACATTTTGTTTGACAAAAAGGCTAAGCCATTTATACTTCATCATGTGAATATTAAGTTGCAGTACATACAGCTGCTGATGATGTGTCAACCTCAGCTTTCCACATAGAGCTGACCTCCAAAAAGGCATATTTTCCCAAAAGCCCACTGTCATCTGAATCTGTCTTGCGTGCACAAGCACTCTATTTCTCCATATGTTTGTTTCTTTTTTCAGTGCTTGAAATATCTCTGACCAAAAGGTGACGAATATCATTCCCACTCAGGCGACTCAAGGTCTAAATTTGTCTCTTTGTCTTTGTGTCTGAATCCTGTCCAAAAGCTCTGACGTCCTCAACCCCCGAAGAATATTGCCCTGTCATTGTCTGAAGATACTAGCAAGATATATATTTTTAGCAGACTTCTACCCCTACGCACACACAAACACACATAGACATGTTATTACCTTTGTCTTTATGAGAGTCTCTACATTTGTTAATCATCCACTAACACACAGTTTGTGCCCATTTTTACATCCCAAAATTGTCATGACTTACATGAAGTCACTTTTAAAGGAAAATTGTGCCACACTCACTACATCCTGCTTCTCAAATTGTGAGGATTTACAGCCTGTCTCTGTTTTATGTCATTGCAAATTATATATCGTTGTGTTGTGGACTGTTGGTTAGACAGTCGTGACCTTTGGCTTTTTTAACCTGTGATCAACAGTTTTCCCAATTTTCTTACCTTTTGTGAATAAGTGATTAATCATAAAAGTAGTCGTCAGATTAAGTGGTAGCTCTTTAGCCGCGGTCCTAATTTACATTTTGAGAATATGAAAGGAGCTTTGCATCAGCAAAGTGAAAATACTGTTTTTCAAACATAGTTCACTTTAAATAAATGTACCAAATTTTAAATCTCCCAGGACTCCATCTGCCTATCAGGTGACTCCTTGTGGGGACCTATATGGAGTTAATGTTGTTCAGATATAAAAAAACACAAAGAAATATGGGATTGCATACCATTCAACAATAACAGAAACTATTATCATCACAACATATAACAACACAGCTTGACATGCACAGCGTTTAGCTTGTGAATTGGGTTGCATTGTCTATTTTGTGGTTTCTTTTTCTTTTTCTCCCAAACTCAACATTGAGAAACTCTGCTCTAATCTTAACTGTGAAAATGTAGAACGTCAACCCTTACAACCTTAACTTTTCCCTACTCAGAATGACCTTACTTTGCAAATGCCCTCAATCTAAAATTATATTCTAACACTCAAGGCGGGTTCTTCAATCAGGTCATTCAACCCTGAACAACGAGGCTGATAAAGTGTCAAGGCCCCATCAGTGCAGCTGTTTAAGTGTCGTCCTCATCGAAATGTCGCCTCGTGTAAGTTTAAATCTATGTTGTGTGGTTGACTCACGTGTGCTTAAAATACAGCTCCCATTAGCGTGTCTGTGGTGGGAAAGGTCCTTGTGGAGGGGCTCTATTATTACAGCCATTATTATACTTCATCAAAATCCAAAGGCCAAACTGGAGATGTTGTTTCATCCACTCAGGGAGAGAGAATCACCGTGCCTTCGTCCGAAAGGAGGTTAACAAAGACAGGAAGATTAAATAATACATTCATCACATTCTGAGAGGCCGGGGGCCAAGTTCATGTCAAATCCATAACAAGCAAAGTATCCTCAGCCCAGCTCATTTCCCCACACGCACGTCACACTCTGCTGGAAATCTACGTAGAGGATGTATTGATCTTACTGGTGCTTCCTTTCTCACAAGCGCACAAACAGAGCCGCCGTATCACAGGCAGTGCTGCAAAACAAGCTCCCCCACCTCCCAGCCCCATAAAACAAAATAATAAACTCGCCGCTTGCCAAAATAATCCATGTACCTTTTGTGTGTGCAAGCGCTGTTGTGTGCGTGCAGCCTGAGCTAATGCGCTGTTATTTGCTTCCTTTAACTTCAGTAGATGAAAATAGTCCGTGTGTGTATGTGCAGTACGTGTGTTAGAGGTGAGATTTGTCATACAATTAAGTAACGTGACATTTAACCTTCTGTTTTAGTTGGTAATGACCAGGGCCCGTATTTATCAAGCTTCTCAGAATTACTCATAAGAACACTGCTAAGAACTGACTTAAGAGTAAAAAAGATTCTTGGCTCAAAGCTGTGCTTAAAAGTTAGTTATCAAGCATCATAGTCCTAATTTGAGTGAAGTGTAGGACAAAATCTTAAATGTCAGTCTTGGTGCTGAATCACAACAGTTTGCTGTGCCGAAAACAGGATTTTGGATGACGATGTAGCCAAGGACCAATCACGGAAGAGATTTCCTTATTTAAGAATATTCTCAGATAAATTCACATTGAATGGTGAAATTCCTAAAAGGAGTTTATATTCAACACACATTCAACAATTAAGAATTTTCAAGAGAATACATTATGATATAGGCCTACACATTAAGAATGATAAAAAAGTTTATCTTCTATTAGATAAACTTTGTGTTATCCCCAGCTATATGAACTGTGTCTGCTTCTGTTGGATTACGGGGGGGGGGGGGGGGGGGGGGGGGGGGGGGGGGTTTGTTGGGAAGTCGATGAAACGCGTGACAGTGTGTGGAGCTGTAAGTGCCATAATTGTTTCCATGACTATTCGGCTTTTTGATGGTTGTGAGCCAAAATCATCAGCATTGCTGCATTTGTCCTGACGCAAAGAAACGAAGCATCATCATCACCTTCAGTTTAACTGAAAACGCATTACTGCGTAAAGTCAGTGTTGAGATGACGTCCCTCACCAACTGGCTGACAAGGATTATGCCTGCGCTGTCCGACCCCGTCTTATTGACTGCGCGTTGTCAAATAATTGAGAAACATTCTTCCTCTCCTGAAAGATTTGCGCATGTCCCTGTCTCCATAGTGCCATCACAAGCCCCTACTGGCAGCTCCTAGACACTTGAGAGACCTCTGGAGTGATTCTTAGCTTTAAGAAATTTGATAACTTGCTTTTATTCTTAAGTTTAAAAGTAGGAGTAAATTTCATGAATTCTCAGCACATAAGACTAAAATTGCACTAAAATTGCAGCTTGATAAATACTGGCTCAGGTATCTTCTCTTAAATTTAGTGTTGCTCATACATATATATATATATATATATATATATAATATTCATTCCAGGGATGGAGAACATAGTCAAATTCTTATCCTAAGTAAAGGTACAAATACTCTGTAATGTAGAAGTACTCGTTAAATACTCAAAAGTAAAGGTCTATTGTTGAAAAGTTTGCTGTATAACATTTTTTTATTTTATTTAACCAGATGATCTCATTGAGATTTAAAACACCAAGCACACGCAACAACAAGGAACATTTAACAAGACCCTTAAGATACATAAACAAACAACATTAGACTACTTAAAATTACAATTTATATATACCGTAGGTTTAAAGGATTTAGTTATTTTAAAAGCAGTGACAACAATTTATGGCATCTATTTCCAAATCTTTCATGCGGTGTTTAAATTCACCAAAAGATATCATATTTCGCAACTGCAAATCAGTCTCTAGGTGGATGGGGTTGCATAACTAAGGCCTTCTTACTGAGCTCTGTACGGACCGTAGGTACAGATAACAAATACAAGTTACCAGAGCACACATTATAGGAAGTGTTGTTGCGTGACATATAAGTGCAAAGATAAGAGGGAAGCATTTCCAGCATAGACTTGTAAATAAAAGTAAGCCAATGTATGTGCCTCCTCACTGATAATGAGGGCCAGTTTGTCATTGTAGCAGTAACTTATGACTATAATTGTCAAACAAATGAAGTGGAGTAAAAAGTTCGATATAGGGCGGCAACTAAATTTAAGTAGCGAGTAATCTTCTGAAGATGTTCTTGAGTAATCAATAAAATGTATAAATGCTACAAAATATCGAAAAATCTCACTTCCTAAAACCCAAGGTGGTGTTGCTTTGTTTTTGTTTTTTTCAAAGAAGAAGTCAAAGAAAAGCAACACATTCTCACTGTTGAGAAGCTGGAGGTAATATATTCTGATTAATCTTCTCTTCTAGTCAATTAATCAATTTTATTGACAATATTCCCCTCGAGGAAATTTAGCACAATAAAAATAAGTAAACTCTTATGTTACAAACATCCAGATTCATTTTCACCACAGTTGACATTGATGCACAACACCACTGTCATAATAACTGACATAGCAAGTGATCTAAAATGAGCACAACCCATCATTAAAAATTAAACTTACTGTATATTGCCCTCAAAGTTAAAAAAAAAAATACTAGGAAATACTTGTATGTATGTTTTGCTCCATTATTGCGTATTTTGTTTCCCTTGAAGCAAAATACGATGATTATGGTTGTCCTCAAACAGGAAAACAGCATGTTGTTTTCCTTTCTTCATTATTGTCTTGTTTGTCCAGCCTGTAATTGCAAGACTGATGTCAAGATAATTGACTGAGTGATAACTAACCTGTAGGATGATCAACAGTGAGACACAGGAAGTCAAACACTGTCAGAGCAGAGAGTGCATTAGGTCACGTTATCAACTGGACACTCATCAAACACCAAATAAAGATTTAAACTTTTTTAGGGGAAAGTTTAAAGTGTGTCATCATCATGATCATCATCGTCGTCATCACAAACAGTGATATGGTAGAAGCCATCAGAAAGTCACCAGGACACCAGTATGATGACCGTTTACAGTACACACTGTTTATGTCTGCCTCCTGAAATGTGTTTTAATACATTTGATAAGAAAAACTGACTCCTAGTGGATCTAGAGAGCCACTGCATTTGTCGATCAGACTGTTTTTACAGTGTGTTGAACTGAAAAGTACAACTTAGCAGTGTAGCGCAGATATACTGTAGCTAAGTATTTGTACATTATATATTGTTTGGAGGGGGTACATACAATGCCTGGTTAGGACACTTATACATACTGTTATTTTTTTACATATTAATATTATATTTGCCATAATGCCTAAATAGTGAGGATTAAATTCACCGTACCATGTGGTGGAAGTAACGAAGTACTGTACTTAAGAACAAATTCAATGTACTTTGAGTTTATCCAATTTTATACTTTACACCGCTATATTCAGAGGGAAATATTGTACTTTTTACTCCACCACATTTATTTCACAGCTGTAGTTGACTATAACATCATAATTGTTTTCCAAAACATATGCTCATCTTATAAGTTATGTGTTGCTCTAGCTTGAACTATCCAGCTTCATAAACTAGTTAAAATTAGCTCAACTTTCACCAGCTGCAACATTAAAATCCTACTTACAAATTAATGTATCACTGATGGCAATCCAATAATATGATATAAATAATTTAACACTATTAAAGAGTGCGATCTGCATAATAATTACTTTAAGTTTTGATACGTAAAGTATATTCTGCAAATACTTCATTTGTACATTTACATACTTATATTTACTTAATGTTCGATTCAGGACTTGCAGACTTGAACACTATCTCCACCACTATGTGTATATTTATTCTCATGTATGAAAATAAAAACCTTGCTTAATTGACAGTGGTCTACATGAGATGGTGAGAGGTCAGTGAGCTGAGGTCACATTTCTGCATGTACAAAACATCAGTCAGAGCGTCCGTGTGGGCATTCTTTGAAAAATGCCAGAAATGTAAAAACACTCTTGATTGTAATGGAAGGGAACTTTTGAAACACGACTCCGAGAGCAATGGAGAGGAAGAGAGATAGATTTAAAGGGTGAGTAGAAGAGTATGCTGACTGGGTGGCTTTTTGCTCTCTATCTCTTTCTCTCTATTGAGCATTGCATTCCTGAAGACAAGGAAGCATATTTCTGCACATACTTTTGTTTTCCAGCAGCAGAATTTCTTCAGCTTTGACTCAACCTTTCCACCTCTTCTCTGAGCTCGTTCAACTGCGCTTGTAGCCATGGCCAAGAGGAAGTCCCATGGCTCTTCAGAAGGTCGAGGCAGCTGTGTGTGTCCCTCTATCCTTGCTGGGCCTACCAACTGGTTAATTATCCTGCCACATGGGGCAGCAGGCGGGTAGGCAGGGGATTATGAGAAGAGAGTGCTGGGTTAGCTGTGGGTTGTAATTCAACACAAGTAGTGTTGATCCTGAGCTGTGATTGGTGTGGAGTCATGATCAGCGCCACAATGAAATAAAATATAAATCAGCCAACTATTAAACCCAAATCTGTGACTGCATTTATGTGAATTATAATGACCAAAGAAGCAGCTGTTCACCTTTTCCGTGCTCTATTCAAATGCATGCACAAGGGATTCACAGGAAACGAGCTTATGTGCTTACAGGATGAAATCAGAAAACAAGATCCCTCTACCACATAATGACGTAATCCAAAGATTTAGAAGATTACATGTATTCACAAAAGCATTGTTGACTTCTTTATTATAACAACATGAGTGTGATGTAAACAGATATTTGCTTGTATTCTTCTGATGTATTCTGAAAGACTAGCTGCTCAGAGTGCATTTCCTGTCCCCAGTGATCATTAAACGTATCATTTCATACAGAACTCTGGGATTAAGGGTTTTGTTGTTTGTTTTGTTTTGGGCTTTTTTGCCATTTCCCCTTTATTTAACAGTGCCAGTAGAGAAACAGGAAAGGCAGGGAAGAGAGAGGGGATGACATGCAGCAAAGGGCCTGTGCGGGACTCTAACCTTTGCCCTTGCAGTAAGGACTCAGCCTTGATACTTTCTGGGTGTTTTATCAGGTGAGCTACGTTCTTCTTAAAATGTTCTTAAGAAACTTCTGGTGTCACCGTGTCAGTACTACTACATGTGTGAAAAAAGTTGTATAAAGCCTTTGATGGCTCCAGAAGGAGCTGCACAAAGGCTGATAAATTACCTTATGTGATGTCACTTGAGTCAACATCGGTTGGGTCTGAAAACTACAAGTTTGAAAATGAAATCTGGGTAATTGAGGGAAATTGAGTCACCAGATTTTGACAAGACAGTAGAATCACTGGAATAAAAAAGACAATATCTCAGGCGCCTGTTAGCTCACCTAGTAGAGCGCGGCCCTTTGCTTTGAACCCTTTGCTGCATGTCGTCTCTCTTCAGCTGTCCTATCAAACAAAGACAATAAAAGCCCCCAAAGATAATCTTTAAAAAAGACGTTATCTCTACATCAAAATTGATCCTTGTTTAAAGTTTTTATGGTTCATTGTGAATCCGACAGTGTAATAGAAGTGCAATATTGAATCAGTGGAGTAGTAGTTAAAGATTATAAGTCTAATGTTGTTCAAAAGAAAATCCGCTGTGGTTTAGTCATTTTAGCACAGCTTTTCTCTGGGTTGCGTCGTGCCTAACAACGCCTCATAGCTATTCTAAATCACTGCAAGCCACAGCCTCGAGTGGCTTGTTGCTTAAATGAAAACGGAGTAAGTTTTTTGCTGTCCTAATGAGCTCTAATAAAAAAAAAAGCAGGACCCATATAGCATGCATGACCACCACCTCCACCACCACTTCTCCTTCTCTTATTCTCCCACACACACACACACACACACACACACACACACACACACACACACTCTCTCATCCTCTTCACTGCATCTGCTGCAGTACAATCCCATAGGCTATCCAGTTACGGCCTGCCTGGCCAGGAGCTTGCATTAGTGGCGTAGGAGAGCTGTGAACAGGGAGTATCAGATGCTGTAATATGGAAATTCCTCTGTAATGCAGAGGCTGCGGGATTGTGCGATTACTTAATTCATTTAGCTGAGTAAATGTTACTTGTCTGCCAAAGCATAGAGGGGATGGGGGGGGGGTTCGGGTGGGATTTTGGAGGGTGTAGATCTGTCTTAGGTAAGAGATGGTCATACTGAGTCGGTTTGCTTGTGTGTGAGAATGTAATGGCATGCATGTGTGGTTATGTGTGTGTGTGTTACGGATAGGTGGGAGTACAAATGGGGCCTCAGTAACAACAGGTCGGGTTTAAGGCTCGAGTTTCATGCGTCCAGGGAACAAACCATTAAGAAAGAGCGTCGAGACCACCAAGCCCACACTCCTCCTCCAGTACCCACATGACCTATCCCAGACGTTGATTTGTGGCTCCTGACACTTTAATTCATTGGAAAACACTAGTCAGGGCCCGGGAGTTAAGTAAGTCCATTAACACTATGCAGAAGTAATGCTTTCCAGTGCGGTGCCAGCCCAGCCACCCAGTGTGATCAAGCATGGAGACCCAGTCGTTTCACAGTGGGTGAATATTTCCTGCAAGTTTTACACCTTAGGTTGCTGACAACATAATTTAAAACTAAAGTGTTTTTAGGTGAATTTATCAACAATCAGGGATGTGATTTTTCCGGATTAATCCGGAATTCCGGATTTCCGACCTGAAAATCTGACCCATGTGAATCATGCAGATCTGTAATTAAAAAAAAGGGTGGGGTGGGGGGGTACTAATCATGTTAAGGCTGTTAGCCAAAAAGCTAAAGGAAGACAAGAGAACAGGGAGGAGAGGTATTTTTGACAGCTGTAAGTAACGTTGCTGCCATTATTGTGTCACAGTCTAAGATGCAAAGAACATTGTCGTCCGTTTAAACTTTGTGCGACCAGTAAAAATCTTTTAACCGTGAACAATTCTACATTGACTTAGGCTAATTGAAGCATCAGCTAAAGCAGCACAGCAACGTGAAACTCAGAAAGAGAAACTCCAGTTGCTACTGCCAGTGATGCTTGGACTCATCGGGAGAGAGTGGTGTTATATCACCCAGTAATAAGTAGGCTAGAGTAGCTAATATTACTTTTTTAAGGAGTAGCCTATATGCTAAGTGACTAGGTAATAGCTATATTATTTAACTTGCCCAACACTGAGTGGGATAAATTGGTTTTAAATTTTGATTATTACTTGTTATAGGCCTAATGTTTACTTTGAGTTGTGCATTGATCAGTCATATAGCCTATATACACTTTGCTGTATGAATGGTTGCCTTTGTCTTTATGTCCTTATGTTAAAGGTTTTGGCAAGTTATAAATTCTTGTGAATGGTTGTTACGGGTTTATATAAGGCCTTTTCAGACAGCTTTGATCCGCGGGTCGCTCTGCGCTCCTCATCAACAGACAGGCAAACAAGCGCTCCGCGAGGTAACCATGGCAACGGCTTCTGTGTAACTGGCGCGATCCCGTGAAACTGTCGCGGTCGTTCTCGTCTCACGCACACGCCCGCTGCCAGAGTTGAAATGTGAAAACTTTCTCCTACAGTTTATCAATAGACAGAGACTGATCTGACTGTTTGATCTGAGTTTCCTGAATAATATAAGTGTTTCTTTAACAGTTAGGCCACCAGGTCTTAAACAGGCAGCGACCTTTGCTGCTGTCTCTTATTTATTAAAAATAATCTATTAACTTCTACTGAACTAATTTGAAAATTAGTAGTTATATTATTTAGTTATAGAATCAATTACTTCATGTTGCATGTTGCACATTTAACTGTTGAAGCTTGGTAAAAAATGAATATAAAATAATTATTATAGAGAGGTGGCAATGGTGCAGTCGATTAGACACTTGTCTTTGATTCCCAGTGCAACACATCCACCAAATAAGTTGTTGTCATGGGTCCTGCTTTACCATCAATCTTATAATAGAGCCGCCGCCAGTTTTATCGGGGTGTGGGGGAGGTCTCAGTATATTTTCCTGCTTTTTTGCCCTTTGCCAATCACATGCCTGAACAATACATATTTGTATTATCATGGTACCTTATTCCTACATTAGATTACTCCTTTGGTACTTTATAATCATTGAATTATCGACCATGCCATTTAAATGCCATTGCAAAGGGTTATTTAAATAGACCGTGTTACACATAATAGCACAAAGCATCAGCTGGACTCCTACGGTACAGAATGAGCATATAGATAAAGTTTACAAAAATGATGTAACTGCAAGTTGTTTTGACATTCATATATTGAGAACAAGTAGGACTGGTTACCATTTAAAAAAAGGTGTTAAAATGGACGTGTTAAAAAAACTAAATCTTCTGATTCTGCTTGAAACAGTCATGTCTGCAATCATTTGTATAGCTTTTCTTGGATGTACAGTAAATTAGTTGTGGAGTGTAACAAATGCCTATATGTGTAATTCATATGTATTCATTGCACATTTTTGGCAGAAGAAATAATGCAACACTTTATTTTACCGTGGTTACCCTAAATTAAGTAATGAAGATGTGATCTTTCTCTCGACTCAATCTAGATTTTCAACACAATATCAAGTCAAAGATGCATTTTATCAGCTGTTGCATCCACCAAATCCATCATTTCCCTAAAGGCGTCCCTCAAAAAATGATTTCATTGTCCTCTAATCCATTATATGGAGTAGCGATGTCAGCTGAGCTGTAAATGACTCAAAACACAGCTGCTGGGGAATGGAAAACTGGGAGCCAAATTCAACTCGGGCAAAATGGAAAAAGGTGGAGTCGAAAAGCTGTTAAAACTATCTGACAGATTCGATACGCTCTGCAATGTGGAACAGAATTATTAATTTGGGAACTGGGTCTGTTAAATCTATCATTCCATTATTCTAACAGGACATTTGCAGCCTCCAGTTCAGCGGCCAGCGAGCCTGTTGTTTTAACAGCTAAGAGTCGGTTTATCTTCCATTTTAATACAAGGAAGTGTTACCGTACTGTGCAGCTTGTGTTCAGTTGGAAACTTTGCAGTGCCACCCCCTGGTCACTTCTCTGTATTGGAAAGCATCACAATGACATCCAGTCACCTTGCACCAGAGACACAGAATCTTGCTTTTGAAGCTCCAACATACTTTGTTCTGAGACAGCTTCCTGAACTTTTTTACACCTCAGCCTTAGGTGAGATCAGTCTTTGTTTCTGGCTATTTCTCTTAAATAAAACGGGTTTACGGCTGAATATAGGACCCACGGGAGGACAAAGGTTCAATTTATTGATCTATAAAGTCCTGGAAATTACAGTGCTTCCATTATAATCAAAGAGAAGAGAGACAGTTCTTGTAAGATCCCAGATATGTCCCAAATAATTTCTGTATTTTTGTCCTTGGCACTGTCTATATGGTCAGCAAGTGACAACAGGAGTGTGGGACAACATACTTCACCAGTAAAGAGGTTTCTTATTCTTTTTTTCTCCAGAGGCATGAGTATAAACCAGCCCCTTGCTGAAAACTGTATTTTTGCCTCTCAAATTCACTAATCAGCTTTTTTTTCTTCTTCACGGTATGTGGTGCTGATTGAAAATTAAGAAATATTTAAAGTGAATTATTGCAATGAAGACTTATGATGGATTAAATGTAGAATTGCCTAGAAAAATTCTCTAACAATATTAGATTATATATTACAACAAATATTTAGTTGGGCTGTAATGAACAATTGTTGTCATTATCAAGTAATCTGCTATATAATTTTATTGGTTTTGTTTTTCAACAGCCCAAGGTGATGTATTAGAATTGCTTGTTTTATTTAACCAGCAGTCTCAAACCCCAAAGATATTTAGTCGAATATCAGCAGCACATTTTTTAATATTTGAGAAGCTGCGAGCAGATGATTTTTGGCATTTTTACTTGAAAAATGACTAAAACAAAGAATTGATTATCAAAATAGTTGCTGATTAATTTTCCGTTGGCTGATGAATTGACAAATCGTTCCAGCAGCATTTAGTACAGGTGCACAACCCCATTAAGGAGAAAGTGACACAACTTTGATGCACAATGAGCATGAACAAGCTCATTTTGCTCTTAAGGTCGAGTTAGCAAAATATACCTATAGGTAAGGTCAGCGGTTCAATCCCTGGCTCCCCCTGGTTGCGTGTCGAAGTGTCCTTGGGCAAGATACTGAACCCCGAATTGCCCCTTGCGGCTATTCCGCCAGTGTATGAGTGAGTGTGAATGTTAGTTTCCGTTTGAGCACTTAGGCTCAGTGTATGAATGTGTGTGACTGGTGAATGCAGATGTAGTGTAAAAGCGCTTTGAGTGGTCGAAAAGGCTAGAAAGGCGCTATACAAGTACGGAGCATTTATATGCAAGCCTCACATAAACAGTGTGTACAATGCTATTGTGTCTCTGGGTCTGAAAGTGTTATTATATTATTATATATGTTATATATGTTATTATATATACCATTATATTCTTTATTGTCTTGCAGTATTTTATATTTTGAAATTACATTCCTAAAATTCTAATGAAATCATATCCTGTTTTTAATACCATATGGTCTGCATTTTTTCAATAATAGTCAATGTATTTATTTTATGTTGTGTTGTGTAATTACCTCTCGTTATAGTTGCTTAATAATAATAACAATAATAATAATAATAATACATTTTATTTGATGGCACCTTTCATGACACTCAAGGTCGCCTTACATCATAAAATACGACAAAAAACAGGATGAAAACAAAAGGTAAATAAAATTAAAACATCAGCAATCAAATGGGAATCAGTGTACATTGTTACAGTGAGTATGCTAGTTTGAAAAGATGAAGTTTGAGTTTTCTTAATTAGTGAGTCCACCAGCATTCTGGGACCTGTAATATTAAACTGCACTAGCTTCTACAACCAGTAATGTGTCGCGAAATTAACCAGGACTAAAATCTAAAGGATTATAACTTTTAGTCTGTTTACATCTCTGGGTCTGAGCCTGTTAATGTTAAGACAATAAAGGTCTGCTGAGATCTGTTTAAATAAAAATAAAAAAAGTCTCAGAAACCTTTGCAAACAGTATTTTATAAATTCTGTAAAATAGAAGGAAATTGCATTACCATGTAGATAGGATAAGTGATAAATCTAAGTA
This sequence comes from Micropterus dolomieu, assembly GCF_021292245.1. Taxonomy (NCBI): domain Eukaryota; kingdom Metazoa; phylum Chordata; class Actinopteri; order Centrarchiformes; family Centrarchidae; genus Micropterus; species Micropterus dolomieu. The sequence continues at coordinate 18,782,119 of NC_060159.1, forward strand.
TGTTTAAAGACTGGCGTTTAAGACGTCATTGCCTTTGCCAGCCTAAGCTCCTGAAATTGGTCTCTCTAAAGCGAAAGTCCTCCCAGCGGCACAGGCCCGATTCGCCTTCAGTCTAGACTTCAAAAAAGCAGGCAGTGTCTTGCGTGTGTTGTGGTTGAGGCTAAGAGGTTGAGGGGTCTCACAGCAATGCCAACGGGAATCACAGGGGGCACAGGAGCCTTGGAGGTCCTGGTTTTACAGCGCAGCAGTTCACAACGTACACACCGGCCCCCGCTCTGCTACGACTGGAGTTTGTCACTTGCAGATTTATATTCCTCTCTATTAAAACTCCTTTACAAGCCCACCGAGATTCCTAGAGATGTTGAGAGGGAGAGAGAGAGGGAAACACATAAGGAGAGGCATGAAATGGAAGAATAAAGCAAGCGAGACACCAGGAACAAAGCACATTTTAATGGCTGTGAGAGAGTTAGGGAAAGTGTGTGTCAATGCCAGTTCACCATAATATTGAGTCTGAGCCTTACAGATCCATTTAGTGGCAGTCCAATCACCGTGGAACTAAATTGCTGTTTAAAGGAGAAAACCTTTTGACTTTGTGTTACTCTCCCTGTGAAAGTGAAGAACATATCAAAACTTTATCTTGTGATTGTAGGATCTTAAGTGTGAATCTTTAAAGTGTGGTTTAAGAACTTGAAGTAACTTAATAAGAGTTATAAAAAACAGCTTTACGGTAGAGACATATAAGGACAGTATGTAGCCTTTTAAACAGGCAAAGACGGCTGATGGTCACCAATTTAAACGGTTTTCACCCCAAAACAAGACAACTACATAGTCCAATTAACTGTCCAAAACACCTACTTGCCCAAAATTCCAGGTGGATTGGCTATTTACTTTTTACGATTAAAACGGAAAGCATCCACATAAATATTTCTATTATGTAAATAATTATAAACAACATATACAAAACCGCTTTCCCAAACAGTCATTGAAGGAGAAACACTGGGCAGTTCCTACAGTAATGAGAAATGTGTCCTCGGAAACCAACACTGAATTAAATCAACGCTTGTATTACACAAGATGCAGAAATGTATGTTTTGAGCTTTGACAAACTGGAAAGTATTTTAACAGATCTATTCATAAACTGTTTCTGTGATGGAGAAGGTCATATGGAGCCAGATGAATCACTGTAGCTCTTTGTTTCAGCTTTTCTCCCACACAAACTCAAAATACTGTTTGTCTCCTACCAACCACCGTGTTCTCGCTACACTTGTTGCACTCCCCTGTAATGTGTTATCAGTAGTGCACACCCAGCTTGCACACTACTGCAGTGTGGTTGTAGGGATCAGATGTCATATCACAATGCATTAAGGTTGTTCAGCTGTGGTAATGATTTAATCTGATTTAATCATTTTGTCATGTGTGTTAATTACTCTCATTGTCATGTAACTACCAGGTAATGAAAGGCCTTTTTAAAGGACAAGGAGCAGTCTGAAAGTTGCAAAAACAACTCCCTCATGTCTTTAAACATGACACCGCCATACAAAGTAAAAATTGTTTAGTGAAAGCAGGATGAGGTTACATGTCTTTCATAATATTTTCAATCTGCAAATGTAAATATTTTTAGTTCATCCGTCAAGGCTTTGAATTCTTTCCATTTTTTGTTCCCCTACTCACTGTTCGGGATCCAGTGTGACAGCAATGAATTCATACACAGTTCAGACACTCATTCCCTTCAGCCCTCCTGCAGTAAAATAAGTAGTTTTCATGAGAGTCTGACTTTCTAGACTTGCTGAACATTACAGTTCTGATATCCAAATGAAATTACATTTATGTCATCATCTGTGGTAGGCTGAACCCAGAAGTATCCACATCCTCATAAATGCACCCTGGGAGCTTTCACAATCCTGTTTTCCATCCTGTCCAATCATTTCTCAGTGGTCCTATGCATCTCTGTCATTACAGACAGAGGAAGAGAGAAACCTTCTTTCTTTCACAACAGAAGTGAACAAAATCCAAGACATTATCTGTTGTGGTCTTTGATAAAGAGAGTTAAGAGTTGGTTATTCACAAACGAAGCATCTAAGTTAGCTAGTATTTAAGGATAAACTTCAGACTTGTAGCATTTCTTTAGTGTCCTTTGCTATAAACTGTGCAATGTATTTGACATATAGGTGATTAATCTTTTTCTATTAAAAAATGTTGGGTATCACTTTAAGCCCCTCTCTCTAGCATTTATAGAAATACAGAAACATTTAATAAATGGTTTAACATTCTATAATGTAGTTGTACACATTTGTTTAAGTCTGCAATTGTAACTTTTCCTATGAAGAAATATTTTATAGAATTAAAACTGTATTTTGTCATTATTATATTATTATCTGTATTATTATCTCCACTTATGAGGGCCACAGGATGAATTGTAGTTGTTGACAAATACAAACACATATCTAACTTACTTATCTGCTTGCAGTTACATTAAATCTTACTCTTGCAAAATTCCCACAAGCCACAAAATCAACCTCCTGGTTTATGTTTTTGTTCAAATTTAACTTATTTCAATTCCCAGCACCATCAAACCTAAAGGAACAAGAACATGAGGTACTGTAGTGTCTGTGCACTGGTTCCTTTGTACACAAGAGGGCGGTGTGTCCCTTTCTAACCTAATCTTTGTTGCAAAGCGTTCAGTCACAGGCCTGTTTCTGTGCAGGCGATTAATGAACGGTGTATAAATTCCCAATGCATCGCCAGCGCCTATGTGAAGGGAGAAAGCGGTGGACACGAGCTGCATGCATATGGACGTGAGGCACAGTGAGCATATGGAAGGGAGGTGTCTCACTGTCTCTTCCTCCTGCACTCCCTTGTTCCCTCTATTCTTCCTTCCTCTTAAAGCCAGCCACCTGCATTATGACAAAAATCTACATCCCTGTCCAAAAGGCAGATGGGCTCTTTAGAGGGCTGTATCTTCAGTGAGTAGACTTTGTGTTTTTGTCAGCTTGTACAAAAAAGCATGTAAAAAAACAAGCAGGTTTTAGTTGGAGCAGCATGTTTCACAAAGCCCATACTGTCATCTGAGTCACATCACACACTTTTTTCCCCACTTTTCCTGCAGGCTCTTGGCCTCGGTCCTGTCGCGATCTGAGACTGCATGCTGAATCATTGCGTCTAAAGATAGATGCTCATTTGCCTCAACAGCATGGGTCAAGCAGTGCAAGATAAAGGTGACTCAAAAGTCACGTAGCTGAGTTAAAAAGTTCAACAGCCTGTTTTGCAAAGCAAAAGAGAGGCATATGGCCGTCTTGTCCTCCCACCTCAACCCTCTAGAGAACTGGTGTTTGTCAAAGTAATAAAGCTGTCCTATAACCCTATAACCTCTGTAATATTCATGATCCAAAGTTTGTGCCTCCACAAGACAGCTTGATAAGTGTTAGACCCGAGTCTGTTCCCAGGCTCAGCCATAACAAGTACATTGTCTACCTGGGTTACCATAGGACGAGCTAGTCCAGACTCCCAACAACCCACGCCGGCTTGTTAAAACACACTCCTCATTGGCTCAGCCCGGGCGCTCACTGAGAGCTGTCCTCCTCTGTTTACTGATGTCACGGGCTGGACGGAGCCCATAATAGGCAATGGCTCATCTCAACATTACGAGCTGTTTATAAACGAGGTGAAAAATGACACTTTTATTGCTGCATCCCTCTGTCCTTCCGTACCCCGGCTTGTCCTGCCTTGTCCTGTCATATCAACGGAGCACTTGTGGGAGAAAATAAGTCAACAAGGAGACAGAGGGAGAAACGCGTACATACAACAGGGAGAGAAGGAGGGGGCTATCTAGACAATGACAGCTTCAACGCGGTGTCTCATAAACATGCATTAATCAGAGCAGAAGGCTGGTATAACTGCCGTGGCATACAAATAAGGACCCGGAGGGGAAGAGAGAGAGACTGGTGGGCCGATGATTCACAGTCTGTGCCCTGGTCAAGTTGTGTATTCTCCAAAGTCCTCCAGTGTGATTTTTTACAACCACATACGCAAACGCAAGCGTCATCAGCAGCACATTTTGACTAAAGCTTACTGTTTAACCAACTTTGATCTACTGGATAGACTCTTTAAAGTCATCCCTCGTATAATATATCTCAAATGAATGTACAATATACAAGAATGTAATTCAAACTGACATTACATATATAATTTATAGTGTACTATGTAACCATAGTACTGCAAAAATGCCATTATTTAATATTAGATATTTTATTATATATATGTGTGTGTGTCTTGTATTTTAGGCTACAACAAGCATCTTAAAATGACAAAATTTTTCTTTAGTGCATGAAAATGTGTCATGATGAGAAAACCTAACATAAAAAGGATGAGAAATATTTTTCATTACTGTGCATAAGATTTTCTGGGCATTCATACTTGGCATTCAGTCTAAACTCAGCTAGAAACCATCTGTAGACTCTTTTTATACATGGTGTTAAAGCGTGTGCTACTTTGGAAATGACTCATAACACTCATAAGTTAAATCACTTCTGAAGTACATTGTAAGCAAATGGGGATAAAATGTGAGCGATGTGGTCACTCACTTGTCCTGCAAAGTCAGACACAACGGTTTAGTTTTCCATTTGTGGTACTTAATACAGTAATATGTAATGGTTTAAATTTAACTACATGAGCATTTGCTTTTTTTTGTGACCATAAATTTGTTCGATCTTACAGGAAAGAGAGTTCCTCAATACATCAAGGAGACACATGAACCACATAAAACATACAAACAGGACAAGAGCTGGAGTTGTGAGCTTGTCCCACACAACCAGATATGTGATCTAATCAGTCTGCCTGTTTCAAACAGCAGCTGTCAGACTATCAAACTAAGAACAAAGTCTTCAGAAGATAGATATTCCTTGCGGGTGTTTCCATGGAATTACACTTGTACTGGCAGAGCTGAGAGGCTGTATTTTTCCAGGGAGCATTCTGTTAATGGAAGAACATAAAGGTCATTATAATTATGCAACCCTATGAGTTCTCCATTGGAGGACTTTATTCCATTTCTATATCAATGGTGCAAAGAATACCACAGTAATATATAATTTTCTGGCCACCAGAGAGCAGCATTCATTCATTCAGCTTCCCTCATTTCTCTACCATATGAGTTTGGCTGCAGGGAGCTTCAGCAGCCCCACTGAGAAGCTCTGTTATGTTATCACAGTCTGTGCTATTTATAAAAGTCCTGATTCAGCTCCACTGATGGTTCCATTTTGAGAAAAAAAAGAGAACCTAAAGGAACTAAGCATGCTGAAAGTCACTCTTGGAGGAGATACCATATCGGGTTTGTTTTTACAGATATGCCACTATACATGATAATCATGAATAAATCCACCACTGTAACAGCAGTAATGACAGTTGATGGTATGTTGTCAAAACAGATTGCATTATATTACAGATCTCTAGGTTATGAATGTAGAGTGTAATGGGCTGTTTATGTGTCATTCGTCTTGCACTGTCCCATTGCACTGCCTGAGTTTTTGCTGTGGGGGAAGCACAGTGAGGTGAAAAGGGTTCTGCCCGTAATAGAGTCTGGAGCAAAATGCCTTCTGTTTTGTTATCAGTGTCTCACTCTCCTCAATAATTACAATAATACAAAACAAGCCATAAATAACTTGCCATGTCATAAACATGATGAGTTTCTGACGCGCAAAAGAAAAATGCTGTTTTGGATATGAGCATCACCAATTTTTTTTTTTTTTTCTGTCAGTTCTTTATTTCATTCCATTGGGGCTTCGCTTGCATGGGAGAGTTTACATTTCCAAAACAAGTGTGAAATAAATCCATGTACATAAACAGAAGAACTGTGTTATTAATATATGTATGTGTGTATACAAGTAAAAAAAAAAAAAAAGTAATAGAAATAATAATAATAATGATAATAAATGTAGACTTTATGTAAAAAAAATACAAATAACTGAGAACTACAGTATATAAATGTCGGAGGTCTGCCCATCTTTTGCTTCACATTTAATTTTTCTGTCTAAATGAATCCTGGTAACCTGAATACTGCCTTGCTAGCATCAGAGAACTCTATTTGTTCCCACATAAATCAAACTCATTCAATTTTCATTTCAATCCATATTTTTCACCCCATTGTCACGCTGAGGTTCCATTCCTGTTTGAAAGGACAGAAGCCAACCATGCATTGATCCAACTAACAAGATTTATCTTTGAAGCCAGAAACTCATATCTTATTCCTCTATGCCATAGAGTCACTGTTAAAAACACATCATTGAGGCACACTGTTGCACTGGGCATCATATTCCTTCATTAATATGAACATGTGCACTGTCGTTTATTTTTATTAGATCCCATATACGCTGTCCTTCTGCTGCAGATACTCCAGCTCACCAAATCTGCAGCTTAAAAAAGTCCTTCGACAAATACACGTTTTACTCCTTTACTGCAAGAGACAGCTTGGAAAGTACTGAGAGACAAACCAACATGGGCTTGTTAACATGTTTGCAGTCTCTTCTTTTGGTCTCATTGGTTGGGTATCTACAAAAAGTCACTTCAAAAAATCTTCACTTCACGCGTTACTCATTCTAATCTTTAAGACGTCAGTATGATACAGCTAAAGAAAAAAACTCTGAAAGCCCTCTCCCCCCACACCTTTCCCATGACAGAACTTGGGTGGGGCTGTGCCCACCAATGTTTTGACATTCACACCCACCTTACACAGGAATCGGTCAAAAGGAAACTAAAACTTAAACTAAACTTCTCTCTCAAGCTCTTTGTTTTTTAAATTTTTCACCTGTAATTGTGCGCTGTTATCCTCATATTTAAACAACTATAACTTGTTATTTAGTGACAAACCTACCTACCTACCTATCGTGTCATTGTGTTATTGCCTTCACACGCAGTCAGACGACACTTACACTACGTTTGTTTTGAGCATAGTGAAGCCTTTACATACCAACATCTCTTTTTCTTAAGGGTAAAATGAAACAATCCTGATGCCCTTATAAGGCTTGGTTTTTCTATATTCTCAGATTCACTCATACAGTGTGGCACCAAATCTGAAATAAATATTCCGCCTCTTTTTTTTCCTCCAATATTTAATTTGCCTACCATCCACACACTGTAACATATACAGTCCCACCTTCACAATTATTTTCCGTGTAAATATTTTTTTTGCATTATTCTTTTTCTGCTTGCTTTTTCTCTTTATTGTTCCACATTTGGTGCCCTTTAGGGAGGACCCTTATGACCCCGCCTGGGTTTCTGTCCTCTCCTACACAGCTGCTTTGCTTTTTAATCTTTATTTTTATGCTTTTTCCCATGCAGATAAATACAGTAAATAAACACCTGAGCGGGCACATGTGTGTTGAATCAGTGACTCATGTTCAATCTAAAAGAAGAGAGTCGTTCTCATATTCAAGGACAGTTTTGAATGAGGTTCCAGTTACCATGGAAAAAATGGACCTCTGTCCCATAACCAAAAATGAAGCCTGCAGCAACTTAATACAGCAACAGCATGCCTTGATGTCAAGCAGCATGCCAGCGTGTCATTTTGAAAACTGGGGTAGTCTGATGAGGATACTGATACATTTTTTCCGCCTGTATACTCGTGTTTTAAAGGGTCTTTGTATCAGATAGATAAAGGAAGCCATGACAACAAGAGGAGCCTACTTTCATCAACCCACTGTTTTTCAGGCTTCATGATATTTTAGCCCCTGTGATTGAGTTGCATGGCTAGTTTATTAAACTCTGCAGCTGTTGTTTGTGAAGGCACCTAGGAAACAGAGGTAATTGATGGACCTATTGAGTTACACTCGCTGCATATGAAACCTCCATGGCTGAGAAAGTCAAGGATACTAATACGAGCTCAACTCCGCACCTCCGCTCACCGTCTACGTTCAGAACAGTTAGTGACAAGCTGAGTTACTACAGGTTGGTATGAGTTATTGCATGTGTGTGCATGTACAGTACATACATGTACAAATGTACACTCGTGCGTGCCTGACTGAAAGGTCAGACTCTATTAATACTCAGATTGTTGAACTTATAGTCTCCAGTTGCTCTCTTAACCGTGGACCATTTACAAACTTGAAATGTTCTCATCTGCAGTGAGCATAAACGAGAGAGGGAGATTTTGCTCCCACCTGGGAAAATTGTGACGTACTGTTATATACCAAACCGTTGTGTTAAAAATAACACCACACGGTAAAATATAACACTCAAAGTTCATGTATATGTAATTGATGGATTTTGGGCCTGAAAATCAAATGACAAAGCCCTCATGGACCCATGGACTCACTGATTAATACAGGAATTATGTCAGTTTCTTGATGAACAACCACTGTCCATTGGCTTTAACAGTGGACCATTCACAAACTTAGAGCTGAATGTTTTCACTGCAGTAAGCATAAAAGAGCATAAAGGATTTGACTCTAGAGAATGTGATGTACTGCTATGTGTCTTTTAACACCAAAATGTTGTGTTTAAAATCACACCGCACACGGGTAAAATCACATTCAAACTTTAAACACAGTATTATGAATTAATGTAAGCTAGTTTTGGGAAACTTTACACTCGGAGTTGTCATTTTATTAATTTCCCTGACAACTCTGTAAGCATCTTTGCGTGAAAATATCTTTCAGTTGCAAACTGAATGTGAGACTCTATCCCCCATCAAAATTCAGTGTGTGGCTCAGATGCCTTGTAAGAGCACTTAGCAGATAAGCAAGTACTCCAGTAAAATGGGGTCTAAATTACTGTTTTGGTTTGCTGGGGCCCCCACAGAGCAATATAATAGGTGGGTTATGTTATGAAGACTGTGGTGGGGGGTTTCCCAGGGCAAAATGTAGATGGAAAGATAAAGAGGAAGCGGGGGGGGGCTGCCTCCTCTCTCTAGTGGTAAGAATAGAGGCAGCTTTCATGATACCTACAGAGAGTGAAGGTTCAAACGTCCACTGGGTTAGATTTGCATGAGCAGGAAGTGTGGATTTACTATAAACTGAAGGGAGAAACAACTTTTTGTGCTGGGTTTATTTGGGTTTCATAAAATAGTTTCATAATCTTGCGGCAGTAAATTCAAAATGCTTTTTAAATACTTGAAAATATGGGTGATATATTTAAATTGTAATCGAGGAAGTTGCATCATTGTATATCCCCCATTCCACCTCCCCACCCCAACGTCATAAATATAGATCAGGAAGTCCATGGTTGGATTCATACAGATGTGGGTGTGATACATTTCTTAGAATGAAAGTGTCTTTTGTCTAGATTTAGTATGTGATGTTCATGTCCTGCTTGCAATCTGGTGAAATGACGCACCTCGAAAGCCTTCAACAATTTCCTGTCAGGCTTGTGGTGTGACCAGCTCCTCGTGTGATTCGTGGGGATGAAGCAAAACGAGGCCAGAGGTTAAAAGAACTTAAGAAATAAGAGACAACTCAGCTGCAAACATCAGCCAAACAAATTTTGAGACGCACTCTGCTTTGTGCAGCTGCAACCGAGATGTTGTCAATGCTGGACGAGCAGTATCAATATTTCAAAAACCAACAGAACGTTCCCAGAGTATTTTTAAAATGCTACATTGTCATTGCAGGAGAAGCACAGGTGTATTTAATAACATTAACGATGGCTGCAATCCACCTAGGGGAGGTCCTGGTAGTGTGCATGTAGCTTTTGTGCATGTACAGAACAGAAAAAGAAAGAGGTGACAGAAACCCATTAGGTCATAAGGCTGACAGAAATATCCCTCAACATGAACTTACAGCCACTTGACGCCTACATTACTCTTAAATTCCTTTACATTTGTCATATCTGAATGTGTTTGGGGTGTAATTGGATTTTAGTGTAGCTGACTTTATGATACAGCTATGCAAACACAGGTAAGTAAGTTATTTAAGTCAAAGCTGACTATATGTTTCCCATTTAGGATCTGCTGTCTCAAGTGTCCATGAATACATTAAACCATCACTGTATATGAATCACGTGGCAAATTAGAGCTGGAAAATGACGTGTTATGTTCTGATAAAGTGACACTCTGGTGGAGGAGGAGCTTCGACACTGTATGACATATGGCTTAGCATCACCACCCTGACTGTCTCTTGAGCAGTGGTCAGTGTGCGACAAATACGTAACAAGACATGACACTTCAAAAGTCCAACATGTGCCACAAGCGATAACAAACCGCTGCTACACTCGCTCTGCAAGCTTGTGGACTCAGCAGCTCCGGATCACAGCATTTTTATCTCGCCCTCCATATCATTTTGATCTCGCAGAATAAAATGTTTCTTCATCTGTGTCCTCTCTCTGAGCTCCTTGTCCTTCCCTGTCCTCCGCTCCTCTGCATGTGGCATATTCGCATCTGCTTATTTTCAGAGATATCACCATGGCGTCCGTGTCATGCCTGAAGACCTCCTGTAATCTCCTTGGCACACTGTGTGAAATGGGTCATGACCTCTTCTACTTTTTCTTTCTGTGTCATCTCACTCCATTCCTCGCTGCTCTGCTCTGTTTCTCTGTCCTACACTCTCTCTACATCCTCTCTTTCTTTCTCTGTCTCACTGACTGCGGAGAATCACAGGGCAGAACTCATTTACAGCAAGAATATATTACAGTGAGTGGGACAGTATATACAGCTCATCCTGACAAATCTACATCTACATATGAATAATGTGTGGCCAAATGTATTTAGACACCCAAATATACTGTAACACCCATATGTGATTGTTGGACATCTCATTCTAACACTACGGCCATTAATAGACCGTTGCAACAGCCTCCACTCTTCTTTGAAGGCTTTCCACAAGATCTTGAAACCCGTCTGCAGGGATTTGCTCCCGTTCAAACACAAGAGCTTTGGCACACTTAAAACCATTATTTATGATCCTGGCTTTGTGCACAGAGACACTGTCATGTTGAATAAGGTAAGGGTCTTCCCCAAACTCCTGCCACAAGGTTGGAACTGTTTTCTAAAAATGTCCTTTTAGCCTGTAACATTAATATTTCCTTTAATTGGCACCAAGGAGCCCATCAGGAATAGCCCCAGTGGGTGTCCACTGTCCACATAGTCTGCAGCCTGACTCATCTACATCACACGTATTCGCTTTTATTTGTCACAGAAAAGAAATGATCTTCAGACACTCATAGACAGAGCAATTATTAAAAGCCTTTATTTAGTCAGAAGTATTAAAGAAATGATTCAGTGTTTTGTGAAATACACTTTCTTGGATAATTAGATGAGAAGTTGATATCACTTTTTTGATTTTCATATACAGGAAAACAAGACTTTGAAATTCATTCACTCACTATCTTCAGTCTTTCCGGTTACGCCATGTTTAAACTTAACTAGTAATCCATCATTTAAAGGTCAAATAGTTGTTCAGAATGGCAGAGGCTCTAGCCTTGATTCCACCATGTTCGTCTCTATAACGTTGCATCGGCTTTGTTCCATCCTCTGCATGGCTTTATACCCCACAGGAACCGGAGCGATTTGCCTGCAGGATTTTGTTGACTTTCTCAGATTGTGTTGATTTGGTAATTTTTCCTATATTATTGTGCTTCTAACATGGGTATGTAGGCTCCGTAGTTCAATGCTTTGTTATCATGTCTGCTTTAATTGTGTTTATTGTTGATATACAATCAGGAGTCTGCACAGGGTGTCTTATTTTGAAAATTGACTGGATTCTGTATGCCGTTTTATGTGTCGTACTTTCTGCCCGACTCGATCTGCTCTGTGCAGTTTGACGCAGCATATCTGGTGAAATGAAGCAGGTAGTTAATTATTAGAAATAAACTCTAGCCATATTCTGGTTTGTTTTTAAAAAGCAAACAGCAAGCCATTTAAAATTGGGCAGTGGGCCACAATTTGGCCACCCCTGCTGTATGGTAAATATGAAACAGCTGGTTAGCTTAATTTAGCATAAAGACTGTAAGCAGGGGGAATCAATTAGCCAGACTCTGTCTAAAGGTAACAAAATCCATCTGACAGCACCTCCAAACCTCACTAATTAATACATTATATGTTGTTTGTTTAATCTGTATAAAAAGTGTAAAGCATGAAGCAGGTTTTTGTTTTTGTTTTTCAGGGGGATTATGTGACTGTTTCTTGACATCCTACTATCTTGTCTGGACCATGAGGTTATCAGGCAACCAGCAGAGACTCCAAGAATTGGTACTGACTGATGGTTTTCTAAATAGACCAGTGGTTCCCAACCATTTTACAAGCCATGGCCTGTGTATGGACCGGTTGTGAGCAGTTGATCCAAGGATTGAGTTGACCTTCTCAGATTGTTTCATGTGAAAGAAGAAAAAATGGAAAAATCAAAGCAAAAAATCTAGTTTTCTTTCTCATCCCCTTAATAAGCCAGTGACGTAGAACGTACACTGGAAGAAAACATTGTTCTCTCCAATAGTGAAATGATCAGCAGATACAAAGAAAACATACTGTTACGTATATCAAAATGTTAATACAAATTATGTAGCTCAGTATGATATCAATTGGTACAATAAATCACCTTCAATAGCACCTTAGGGCGCACTTGACTCAACTGTTAGTCTGAGCACTTTGGCATCTGCTTTTTTTCATACTTATTATAATACATATTTGTGTTCCCATTTTTATCTCATTAACCTAAATCTGTATAAACTGCATATTTTGTTATAAAGTTGGCTTAACATGAGAAGCATTATGTTATGCCTGAGTTGTAAGTGCAAAGTGTTGCTGTGGCATTTAGCGAAGCTTTGGTGGGGTGACATGTGAGTGCATCTTCCTTTGACAAAGGCTTTGATGGTAACCAGTGCAGCAGTCCTCAAGCTCTGAGATCCTCTCTGCTTTATTTCACCGCCTCCTCTGACTGTGAAGTATGCACACTTGATTATGTGTGTGTGTGTGTGTGCACCTGTTTGTGTGTGAGGGTGTATGGAAAAGGTAGGTCCTCCTCCTCTCCTCTCCTGCTTTGCCTAATACGTCCATGCAGGGCTCGCTGGAGAGCGGCGTGCAGCAGCACAAAGATCAGGGCTATTCTGGTGCTGCCAGCCTGCCTAGTGCTGATAGGAAAGGATTAATGAGGCGGGGCACTCATCACTTGTAATTAGAAACAATGCTAAAAACTATTTTTGTGCCTGTTCCTATGGAGAGATCTTGACCCTCAGGCCAGCACCCCCCACAATCCTTCGCTGCTAGCAATGAGGCGGTATACTCCTGCAAAGATGGAGTAAATATAGGCCCATAACTCCTGCAGCTATGTGACACATGGTTGAATAAAGGGGAGTGCAGATAATTCACGACTCTGGCTGTGTACTCCCTTGGATGCTCAAATGTCAAGAGGCTGATGGGGCTGTCTCTTAAAGTGCACGCTGTAAGGCTTGTTTTGTTGTTATTGATCCCAATGATTAGGGAGTCTCTGAGCTTCTGTTGTTTCTGGCTTCGATTGTATTACAGGGCCTTGGTCGCGTGAAATTTTCCTTTCCCTCTTTATCCCTCAATCTGTTGTTTCTCTTTTAATATCAGGGTGTTTTTAATGTACCACTATTTCTTGTACAGCTGAAGAAATTGAATTGATTAATTCATTAGCCGATCGTCAGACTTGATTCATTGCTTAAGTAATTTTTCAGGCAGGAGGGCCAAAAATGTGCTAATTTCGGCTTCCAAAAAGTGATGTCTTTCTGCTTTTCTGTTTAGAAGATCATTGGTTGATGTCACCTTTGACTCTGGAAAAATGTGATGACAACTTTTCACTTCTGACAATAATTAGTTGCAGCCCTTCAAGTCTCTTGCTTAGAATTTAAACCTAAATTTTTTTGGAACACAACACTGACATATTTTAGGTTGATATGTCAAACTTATTTGCAAAAAGTTGCTCATTTTCACGGAGCAGCATCATCATTCACATCAGCACATCAGCCACCTGATGAATGCAATGCTGTTGCTCTGTTTTGGTTGTCACCAGGTCCTGGTGGAAATAGCTGGCTCTTTAGTTGCTATATGCTCCACTGCATTCACCAGCTAGTGTACAGTGGTTTTATCAGATCTTTTTTTGTTGAGAACATCTGGAAACAAGTTGACAAGAGCTGTGAAAACCAAAACAATGAACTGAAAGATGCTATGCAAAACTCAGGGTCAGGTGTCAATCATAGTCAGGTGATAATCCTGTGGATTCGTCACTACAAACAACCCCTTTTCACACTACTCATTTCATTGTTCATATAAATATATTGATTGTAGCAGCTTTAAACATTTTACATTTTTACAGAGTAAAACATCTTCACAGTGTGTCAGAAACAGGGAAACAAGTTAGAAACATATTTCTACTTTATTCTCTCTGCAGCCAAAGAAGTGAGTTCCTCCACGTAGAAAGAAACCGGGAGAAAATAAACCTCCAGGACGCCAAACCAAACTTGAAGCCTCCCTGTTTATTTCAAAGCTCACAAGTAGGGATTACAAAATTACAGAGCTTCAATTGCAACAGTTCAAGGAGTAGGAGAGATGACAGACCAGTTGGGGAATTTTGAGCAAGTCATGCAAAAAGGTGTGGGCGAAGGCCTCCGTTATAATAGCACCCTTTGTGAAAAAAAATAAATCCATCTGTCCGTAGGTCAGTGCAAAAATAGTAATGAATATATGCATACAAAGAAAATAGATATATATTTATATACTGTATATACTTGACCGTTGACTACAGACAGAAACAAAGATACAGAGACTTGTAGAGCAAAGCCCATTTCCACCGGAGCCACTAAGCCCAAAGCAGAGACTCTTAAACAAGTCTAGTCGTAAAGAGTGCCCATCAAATACAACAGCTTGATATTGTTCTAATACAGAACCGTGTTCCCAAATAAAAGGGAACACATACCCAGATGCCTCTTGGAGCTGTCAATCAGGCTATGGCCTTTACAGAAAGAGCAGTGTGGGAAAAGACAGACAGCACCATAATGACCGCAAGTGTCCCTCACAGCCCAGGAGCACACAGCATGCTTCGTTTTTCCAACCAGAGAGTAATGTACAGTACGACGGTTACATTGTTCAGTCAAATAGATCATTACATACAAAATCCATGTGCCGCTGTGGATGTAGGACCCAGCAGATGAGATGAAAAGGTACATTATTCTTATATAACATTGGCTCAGTTGTTAAGCACTCTTTTTGTTGTTTTTTTTTGCAAATCACTGAATATAAATGCACAAGCTACAAACGTGTAGTAAATTGTTATTATATACCTTTTTATCATTTTCAAATATATTGTGGAGCACCAGTAGACACCAAAGACAACAGCAACAAAAATAACAAGTGAGGACACGTCACCACGCCAACTTTGTTTTTTTTTTTTACTTCCTTGTCTATAAGTCACACTTAAAAAATTAACTCATTTTAATCCGAGGCTGCAAACTGTTATTCATGCTCAAAATGTTCGCAAAGACCTCACAACACATTTTCATGTCAGTTGGACATTTCGTTTTGCATAGCATGACTTTTCACGTGAGGGATTTTTGAAGCTTATTGTCGTGAATCTTGGTGTAAAGCCTTACCGAGTGCATTGTGTCTTTGTGTTCACTATGCTATGGAAACTCCTTGCATTCGTCTCATTGACAGAGAAGCGCGATCTTTCTCCAAACGCATGGGTTCAGAATGTACTTTTTAAGATATAATGCTTCACAGAGGGTGTAATGTGAATTAAATGTTGGTTTTTGGTGCTTTGACAGTAATATTGTTAGCCCTGTGCTTTGTTTTATGCCTTTACTGTTGAGCAAACAATGGAGAGCTGAACAGACACCAGAGAACATGAAGAGAACAGAAACCATTGTAAGAAATATAAAATACTGGATGAAGACATTGTACTCCTTGGGGGTTTTTTGGTCTGAATTTCATGTTTAAACTTCTGTTGAAGGACTGCATTTTATGTGTTGGAGACTTTGACAGCCCTTGGGTTTACCAATTCAAAACCAATTTGTTTAAAGATATGTGTTTACCAGGCTAAAACAAGGCTATTTTTCTTAGGTTAAAAAAGAAAAAAAATAACATTTCGGAGATTCAAGGCTTCCACACAACAAGACTGATCTCGAAAATTTAAATCAGTATTTGTTCTATGTTTAAATGCTCACTTTTTATATGGTCATCTCAACAAGACTGTGTGCTAAGTGAACTATACATCCCACCTGGGTACTACGGAGTTTCCCTTTTTATAATTTCCAATAAAACTGGCGACAGCTGAGACAGTGAATGTGTAAAAACATTCAGAAATTTTGGTTCTGTTCAAAAAAGCAACGATGCAAAAATCTGCAGTCTGGATCAGTATTTCTCTTCATATCAATATGAGTCAAAGGTGAGTATATTCAGATACAACAGGATGAGGGTGAACTGTGTGTGCGTGCATATACTCTTTACTATTTAGTGCAGTGTTGATTTACAATTCACGGCGGAGTTCAAATTCTCCTTCAAATACCACCACGAGTTACATAATGAGCATTTTCACCTCAAGGCTCTTTAGCATCTTTGAATGCAAGTCCTTTCAAATTCTGCATATGAATCAGGAACGGCAGAAATAATCTTTGAAAAGTTAAATCTGTATCTTGCACAGAGGCCAAGAGGAGCTTGGTTGCTTTTGTCTGGGAGTTATAATTCGACCTCGGTGCGTTCTGCATTCGTCTGCACGTGATGGTGTACCATGCGCAGGCCCAGCGGTGACACATGAATTAAGGCATTGATAGAGGCACTAGAGCAGCACGTGACAGCAGCGCTTGCCTATGGAAGGCAGAGGAGCTCACTTAACTGTAGCTTAGTGTCAGCGACAGGGAGTTGCAAAACATTAGACAAAGGTCACACTGCTCTACTGGACCATCCTGTACCACACTAAACTGTGACCCATGGGAGGAAGTGAATGTTTATTTGAAGTCTGTACCTCAATCTGCTACCTTACAATGGACTAAATCATAGCGCAAAATTTAGGGCACTGACACAAAGACATGTAGCTACATAGGGACAAAGTGGAGTGCATTACAACAGAGCTGGCTCATGGTTGAATGGGAGCAAAAAAGAACAGAGGAGACAACAGAGGCAGGCAGTGAAAGTTCTCCGTTCTGTTACATGAAACATCACCAGTAGCCCTGTTTGACAATATTCACTCATTATTTCAAAGTGTTCTTTCCTCTGCCAGCAGCCATGCATAAAAAAGCTCTTATGGCTGTCTGGTAACATATACATATTGCTAAAAATATGTGGATGCAGGAATGGCAAAACGAAGATACAGAAGCAAGCACACGAAATATGAATTTGTGGTTCTGTGTATTTTGGAAACACACAGATGACATAAAACCCTCATGCTGCATTCAAAAAGTAGAACCCAATTTTTTTCTGTCTCTCGCACTTATCTGCGCCAAATATTACAGCATAACTGTATGCACCTTAAACATAAACTGAGATAGAACTGAACGACAGTAATTACATTAACATCAAAATGTGTCATAATCATTACCGATATATACACATAAGATCAAGGTCTCAGTTGCATTCCACTCTGAAATTATTGCACAGTAAGCCGCTGTGGGCTCGTCATGGTCATCCCCATAAACCCCTGTATAAAAATAGAACAACAACATTAACACACCATACAAGTCGGCATCTTTTTTTTTGTTTGTTTTGTTTTTTTGACAGGCACTGCCGTGGCCAACCCCGCCTGAGTCTGCAAATATAAACTCTGTGCCACAGTGTGAGCTTAAAGAGTTTCTCTTCTCAGTAATTGCCCCTAAGCACATAGAGTATCTTTTCCAAACCGATTTCCTTTTCCTCCATGTTTGCTCCTCTGTGGTGACAAATGGAAAGCTTCCCACTGACCGCTGCACCTCTCTATCTCTCTATCTCTATATCTCTATAACTCGTCTTCTCCTCTGGGACTTCGGCCAGGTCCGAACAGCAGGGATTTTTGGCATTTCACATCACCACTCACCCAGAGCTTTGGTACTCCAGAGAGTCCAAGATGAGCATGAGGAGATTCAAGAAGAAAACAGCGGCTCTCTCTCTCTCTCCCACACTCCAAACCAGCTAACGGAGCAGCCGGCCTCTCTTGAAAAAACCGTGAGAGTGAGTTCAAGTGTGGGCATCAAGTCGATTGGGTTCGTTTAGACAACGGTTTCCAAACCCATCAGCTTTGGCGTGAGGATTCGTGGCGTTATTCCGTTGTTCAAGTCCTCCTCGAACTCCAACAGCTGGCCCATGAAGTTGAGGTTCGGGGAGATGATGGGCCTCCTGGTTTTGACAAACTTGTAGGCGTCTGTCATGGTCATCCAGGTGTGCTTCATCAGGTAGGCGATCACGATGGTGGCTGAACGAGACACGCCTGCCTGGCAGTGGATCAGAAGGCCCATACCTGCTTGATGTGCTTCCTCTGCAGAGAGGAACATGGGAACAATTAGAACAAAATACAGTAAATGCTTTGTTTTGCTTTGTTTGGATATTCATCACGCATGATAACATATTAAAACTTCCTTAGTGACCAGGCAGCTATTTAGGCCTGGTTACTGAATTTTTTTTGGTACCAACTCAAATGTATGAGTATTTGAAAATGTCAAGTGCTGAAAGTTGGCATCAAATGTCTGGTCAGAGTACTAACAGTACGTAGATAGTACTGATCAGATATTTCATAGTTAGTTAGTAATTTATTTTGGCAAAGAGCTTTGCCTTAATACAAAATTAGTATGGGGGCTAGTGTTTTACATTTAAGAACTATAGTTTCTCTTGTAAAATTAAAGAGTTTTGCAGTTTTAAAGTATAAAAAAGGTGTATAAAACATTTCAAACAATAACCAGCCCTAAATCATCAATTTTCTAACCATTTCCTACGTATTTCTATTCAATATCAAAGTGGACTGCTAACATGTTGGCCAAAAGCACCCAGAAAGCACCCTTTTGCAAATCTAATTTACTGAGAAACATACACTACAACGCGATACTTTTAGGCTATTTGAAATCTTTAGTTTATTGATTGCGGGAAGAAGTTTCTGCAAACTCTGAAGTAACATTCAAACTCTAGAATGGACCAGGGACAAGAGTCACACTCAGGACCTTCTTGCCACAAGGCAACAGGGCAAACCAGTGAGCCACAAATAGGGATTTGCTTAGGGAATCAGTAATTAGCCTGATGTGACCTATCCATTTAAAATACAGTTTCTTTGCCAGTGACGTGCAACCAGCTTGGTTTATAGCACCACAGTGATCTCTGGCCTCAATCCCAATGAGTTCCACCCAGTATAGAGATTTTAAATTCTTGCTTAAAGCTCTGAAGTAGACATTACATTGTCTTAAAGGGTCAGAAGACAAAATATTTGTGTTAGCTTACATTTCTGCATTGAAACCTTCTATTGCTAAACTAAGTGACATGTTTCATACCAATGAATTCAAACGCCTCCTCGAAGTACTGCCGCAGGTTCTGCTTGTTGCTGTCCGTGGCGGGCAGGCGCTTGTAGATGAAGAGGCCCGTGTCGTAGTGGTAGAGTGGCAGGTGGGTGGTCACGTTTAGGATGTAGCCGATGTTGAAGCGCTGCAGCTGGTTGATGTCCTGAGCGTCGTGCTCGTTCCCCAGATAGAGGAACGGCAGGATTGGTGTCAGTTCTGCGTTCTCTATGTCCGGGGTGGAGGGCAGGGAGTGAGGTAGCGCCCCCGTCAGGCCAGCAGCTGCACCGGTGTCCAAGCCCTCATGAAGGTGCAACGAGTGATCGCACAAGTCCTCATGGCTCTGCCTGAAGCAGCTAAGGCCTCCTGTGAAGAAGACAAACAGAAAGATTGTAACTTAAGCTACTGTTTTGCGTTTGCTTTACAGAGCAAGCAGAAAGTCAAATTATGTAGCAAAAAAAAGAAAGAATACAACCGTCAAATAACATTTTATTAGTGAATTTATTTTAATTTTTCCCCCCTTCCTAATTGCAAGTTGGACCTTGTTGGTCTCATTGGAGAGAGCATGAAGCTAAACACTGCCAGGGTTAAGGGTTCAATTCCCACTGGAGCTATGCTAAAAATACATGCACTCATTCCTCTGTCCACCACATGGCACACGTTAACGAGTGCCTACACATCTTGCAACGACAACTCGCTTTAAAGACCTCCGAAGCGCAAAAACATTACAGAAGTCTCTGATCCCCAGACCACACTGTTACATTTGGTTGTAATTTGAATGTCTCCATTTGGATATTAAATCAATATGAAGGGATTGGCAGTGTTTCTATTTGCAACAACTCCATTTGCATTTTAAGAAGGAAAGAAATGGCCAAAATAGCTAGTTAGACCGTTTCCAGCAGCTCAGCGACATCAGAAATACCCCTTGTTAATGTGCATATAAATAGATTAACTAAATGTTTAATACACTTCTCACTGGACATCTGCACTTCTCCAAATAACTTTGTTTGCACCTGTTACCGGTGATGCCATCAGCCAAAGTTTCCTTTCAGCACAAGAGTTGTGGGGAGGGGTGGAAAGTGTCACACACACAAACACACACACACACAGTATCAGTTCATATATTGTTCACATTACAAGAGTTGACATCATGGCATGTGAAGTCATCACACAACTTTCCCCCAGTGACTGGGCAGGTGGGGATCTCCTGTCAACTGTCAGACAGTGTGTTCACCATAAAAGAGCCTGATTGTTTATCATGAACAAAGACATTAACCTGATGTTATGCTAAAAATGGCACAGCCCTTACTATAGTCGGATGCCATGGTAATAATTACACTAAAAGAAAAGGAAATCTCTAAAGGCCCTCTGACAACAAGATCTAAAGGGGGATTTCCACTGAAATTGATCTTTTTCTTACATTTCCAAAGATTCTGAGCTCATATGATAGTTGTATTAATACAGGCCATTTTAAAGACATTTAAAAACCCTATATACCCTATAACCCTCGGTTCATTTTCCATAATACCGTGTCTGTCGCGTAATCACACATACACCTTCAAATGATAAGTTCAAATGATAAGTTACAAGATCTGAATTTATGATAACCGTTTTACGAGACTATTTTTCTTCATCTTTATGGCTCATTAGAAAAATATTGCCTGAATTTAAAGAACCATAAATTGTTGTTTTTTTTTTATTTCTCGCATGCAGAGAAACAAGCTATAAACGCGCCATTTACATATTGTCACATTATAAATGTGTTCATGTGTTAGCAAACCTTTTGTAGCAGACACAGAGTAACATTAGCATTTATTTGTAGTCATGTTTCTGGCCACTTTACTCTCAGTCATAGCTCTGTTTTGGTCTCCACCAGCTCTCGAGGGAACTATCTAGCTCTTTAGCTGCTAAATGCTCCACTTTGTTCACCCTCTAATCGCTCACTTTGTCTGCTGCTTGGTGCTGAGATAGGAGTGTACATTGCCTTGCTCAGAGCTTTTTCACAGAAAATGAGGTTGATGCAAGCAGTGAACCAAAACAATGACTAAACTAGCCACACAGTGTGAAAGCTGCTACCTATTTTGGCTCAAACTGAACTAGTCTTTCTTCTCAGGTTCGAACAAAACAGCACTTTTCATAGTAAACTGAGAATAACAGAATCTCCAGAAGCAGCACATTGCTGTGAGATGAAATCTGTCGAGTGTGACCGTCTGTCATTATCTCTAAACTAAACTCACAGAGGAAAACACAAGGACTATGTCTCACTTTCATAAGCCATAGGCTCAGTTCCTGCTTAGAAATTACCGCTTCTGCCTTGCAAGGCCTCTCACACCACAGACCTGCTGTTTCCAGCGCTTACCATAAACCTTCCGACTCTACTGACATGTTGTTTATGGCAATTCTTACGGATTAAATGTTAACCTATTACTGCTTTTAGCTGCAGTGAGGCAGGGATGGATGATTTTGTTTCCAGTAGAGCAGAGTCTCACTCAACAACCGTATTACTATAAATCGTGACTAAGACATGCTGGTTACTGAACAAATAATGGAGTATAAGTAAATAATTCAGCAGCTTTCAGACACGCATGTTCCAAATAGTCACTATTACTATTGTCTGTTATCATCACAATCACCCCCCTGCTTCCACTAGTTAGAAAGCTGTCATATATTTTAAGGAAGTGAAGCTGTAATCACCACTACACTGAGATATAAAAGTGTATTAGGAGAATAAATTGTAATATAATCAAGACCCTTCCACCATAACAAATATTGTGCTTTTCTACTCACATTTAGGTTAAATAGCCACCATTAAATGATTTATCCAAAGTATTTCATTATATAGGATGTTATATAGGCTACAAATGAGGTCAGACGGGAGATACTGGCCATTCCTGTAGAGAAAAAGAAGTCAGGCTGGGCCATTTCATTCCACTTGAATTTTGCAAGAATTAAACCAGGGGAAAAAAGAGCAAGACGGTCTGCCTGTTCCTCCCACTGAGGCGAGCTTCACAGAGGCACCGGTGTAGGAGAGGAGCCTCGTCCACCAAAGTACACATGAGGACCAGAGGACGAAGAGATGAGAAGAGAAAGAGACAAGAAGAGATCAAGGTGCTGTGATCTTACGGCTAGACGGTGACTGAAAACACTCACAGCCCAGCCCCCAACATGACATGCTGCTCCAGCGTCAAACAAACACACACACACACACACACACACACACACACACACACACACACACGCGCGCGCACACACCAAAGATAGAAAACATGGCAGCGATCCAGGGACTGCTATCTCAATGGCCTGCCTTATTTACTAACTGCTAACTGCTTCTCCCTGCCTGCAAAATGCTCAATATGTGTCATATAGAAAGCTGGTGAAGAGTGTGTGCATATGTTTATGTATGAGGGTGATGTAGACAGAGCAAAAGCTGGTAAATATGGAATTATAACTGCTGTAATATTTCAGTACACAGCTTACAGCATGATAAAAATACAACCATTGTGTTTACAGGCAATATCAGCTGACCAAAACATTATAGGTTAAAGTTTAACAGGCTTTACACACATACTACACCTTATTATGCAACCACAGTAGTTTCATATCAGTTTATATTGCCACTAAGCGTCGACCAGTGTTAAATCAAACATTGCTTTCAGATGTCTAAATAGATTTACTCCCTCCAGAGTCAAACAAAAGCCCATAAAATGGTGGTTTCTATCTCTTTTTTTTATCCTGGAAAGCCTTATTTCCTACTTCCCCCAAGCCTTCACAAACCTACTTAAGGTGTTACCTTTGAGGATGATGGGGTCCTTGCCCTCTCTCCTCAGTGACTCCAGGACCACATGCAGTGGCTGGGAGAATGTCAGCCGGTTGGGGTCCAAGGTGCTCTCATCGTAAACCACAATCTCTTTGGAGAAGATGCCCTTATAAGAGTCCTTGCCCTCCCGGCAGGAGATGAGGTCCAGCACAGTGATCTTGCCCTGCTGTAGCCGTCGCCGGCTGATCTTGTCGGAGCAGTTGATGTGCACTGCCCCTCGGATGTGGCTCTTGTTGTACTCTGTGAATGGCCGGCAGTCGATGATGACCGGGACGGGCCCTACAGGGTGTCCCATGGGGCAGCAAGTCATCCGTTTGGCCAGCTCATTGGGGTGGATGACCCTCACGGTTGACACGGCTTTAGGGGTTCCCGGCAGACTGGGGGCGCTTAATGCTTCGTGGTTGCTGACCATAGGGGTGGGGGGCCCAGCATAGCTGAGGTTGGGGCTGCTGGCACTCACCTGGCTGTGGCTGAGGCTCTGGCTGTCCTTCTCATAGGTAGTCACAGAGCAGCAGCTGGCACTGCTGCATCCACACGACAACGAGCGCGTGGAGCCCTTGGATGAGGGCATATACGTTACAAGATTGGCCGTCGCCCGGATCTTCACCACGGTGGTGCTGATGACTGTCTTGCTGCTGGTGCTGGTGGCGATGGAGTCCAGGTAGCTGGTGTCCAGGCGCAGTTGGAGTTCCTGAGGTCGGATCGGCCTTGGCAGCGCCACCACAATTCTGTCGTCAAGGGGAGATGGAGGCATGGGGAGGCTGAGGGCTGGACGTTTACGGAGAAGTCAACAAGCCGCCCTGTGGGGACAGAAACAAGCCAAAACATGAGGCAAGGGAAAGAAACTCTTTGTTTGGTTAAAATGAACTCTGCATCACCTGATTCAGATCAAGGCTGTGAATGAAAAAGCAGAGAGCACAAAGGCCGACCTCATGTCTGTTTGATCAACATGCAAACTTTAAAACGGCTGCTGAAGCCAAATATTGGTAGTGTCAACACCTGCAGGGCTACACCCAACTTGGTGGGAAAATTTAGGCGTGACAGACTGGCCACTAATAATAAACATTGAAATCATCACAGAGTCTTGTGTAACTGAATCACTTTGTAACTAATATGAATCATCATCCACATTCTGTAGGTCTACATGTGTGTGTGGTGTTGGATTTTTCTTCCCAACTCAGGTCTGTCTGATACAAAGCTTTTATAACAAGAGAGGGGGGAAAAGAGAAAAAGATAAAATACTGCATCAACGCTACGCCGCAGTTTGGTCTCTCCCCCAAATGGAAAGTCGGGGTACAAAAAAAGAGGGGTGGCAATTCCTTTTGATCACCAGCCTGAGCATTTTTAAAAGCATGTCATCCTGGCATATTATGTAAAGACACCCGCCGAGCACTGCCTGTCCCGGCCATTTCCATCCTTTAAGCGCGGTGCAGCTTCAGCAAAAGCAGAAATCATTCATGGCCAAATTCATTGAAGAAACCGGCAGGAGAACGTGCCGAGAATGTGATATGGCTTTCAGGACGAGACGAGCTGATCAGATGAGCTGAACACTGAAGGAAATTCAATTTCACACCGCCATATAAAATAAAAAAATAAAATATAAAGGCAATGGTTGCATTTCAAAGGTAGGGATTGTAACTTTGTCGCAATGGTAAGATCTAGTCTAATGAAAATAACAGCTGTAATAAAACACACAGTAATTCATGTCGTTAAAAGAATAATATAGCGATAATTCCTTTTCATAAATTATAGAATTGCGTGAAATCTCTATGACTGTGCATTTCAACAACAACTTGTGCCTTGGACACGAATTCACAAACTTGCCTTGTATCTCTGCTTACCGGTGTGTGTCGCGGTACAGTACAGTCGGATTTATTATCTCCGCTGGCTGACAACGTTGCCTCCATTCAGTCCGTCCCCGTGTTGTGGAGCGGCAACATTTTTTAGTACTTTTACCCTGCTCCCCACAAATAATATATAATATTGAAGGAAGTCTGCCAGCCTACAGAAGTCGTGCAGCGGGATTGACGCGAGTGGGAGCCAATGCGCGACTTCATTAATATTAAATTTGATCCTTCTGTACAGTGAGGTCCGGCCCTGCGGTGGGAGGGATTTGGCCGAGCTGTCTGCCTCTGTGGCTGGCAGAGGAGAGGGTAGGGAGGGAGAGGGGAGGTGTCGCTTGAACTGCCTTCAGTCCCACGTACGAGCAAGGATGATGTCACTGGCAGCCAATCAAAAGCCTCTCCAGGAGGTTTGAGGAAGAAGATACGGTGCCTTCACGTGTTGCTCGTAAACTCTTAAGGTACAGTAAAGTGGAGCTGCTAAGGAGGAGATAAGAATGTAGCCTACATAGAGCTGCTTTGTGGCTGCAGTGGCAGAAGAAAGTAAAGTAACAGCAAAATTAGAAATGTAAATAGTGCGTTCAGTGATGTGCCAGCTATTTTACTGCATGCAGCACATGTGAAGGCCAAATTAGTTAGCAGAATTTGAACACATTGGTAGAAAAATAAGAAGCCATGACTCCAGACTTCAGGTGTGGACAGAGTCATTGAAGAGCTGGTATTAGTAGGCCTATAGTTTTTGATCCAGCATTGCTTATGTTATGATAAGCCATAACTTTATTTATCCAAAGGGAAATTGTTTTGCAAGTATAAAAATATAAACAAGCAGATATCAAAAATATAAACAATGTCAAATATATAAATAAGTTTAACAGTAAGTATCATAGGTTGCTCAAAACTTTGCATGATGTGAGCTGACTGCCAATATAAGGTCTATAACTTGATAGACCTTTTTCATTGAAGACATTTTCACATGTCACAGTAAGACAAGCGCAGGTGTAAATAATAAAATTAATGATGGCTGGTTTCCATTTAGCTGCTTGAATTTCAGGGTCCTGGTGTTGTGCATGCTGGCTCACTGTACTTTGGCACTCGAAGACAACAGAGCCATTGTTAATGTTATTTGTAACACCTGTGCTTTTCCTGGCTTGACAAGTCAAATGAAATTATTCCCTTGTTCCTTGTCAGTGGGCTAACCCTAACTACCTAATTTTATTTATAAATGTTGTGTTTTTCAGATATCCTGCCAACTAATAGATAGATAGATGGAATAGAAACAAGCAAACAATTGGGACCAAAGCTGTGACCTTCTTGGAAGAGGTCAAATAAATCAAATAATAGAGAAGTACCAAAACAAATTCAAACATACACGTCTACGATGGGTCTACAAAGTTTTATGTCTTTATATTGAAAAATCTCTTTGTCCTTTATCTTTTCAATCCGTGTGCTTTTATTTCCTCACTCATCTTTCTGCACAGATTTATCCAAATGAATAACTCGAAGGCCTGCTGATATTGCCAGATGATCTCTGCACCTTTATGAACAAACAAACTACTTTCACATTTCATATTCATTCCCTAATGGTTCTGTTCTTTTCTGTCTGTCTAGTTTTCCCTCAGGGAACTGTTACCTCTTCAATCACTGGCAAGGAGTGTAAACATAGAAACAATCCAAAAGGGTACACATTATATGCATCTATTTTGTGAAAGTTTTACTTTGTTGATAATGTGTCAGAACACTACACACTCTCCATATTTTCCATCAATACCTTGATATTTCCCACAGCGCATGAAGGTGGTGATCAGTATTGTTTACACTGAATATGACTCATTCCAATTTAAATATGACATAAACCTGTATGACAAAACTATGAGATACACCTGACAATACCAGCTCTTGTTATTATTACCAATGATAACCAAACTGAGGTAAACTGAATTCATGGTTAAAATAAAACAAGTTTAATGATGGCAGCAGTGGCAGTGTGATTTACTTGGATATGTACTTTTGTTCTGATTGTGATCTCCTAATCTCACTTCGTATTTTTTCAGAGTCACACAGATCTGACAGACTGCAGAAGTTTCACTTGCTCATTTCATCAACTGAAAAATATCAATTGACCTTGATAGACCAAACTATAACCTACTGTAACTGTGGTATAACATAATGAAATAAAAAAAACATAATAAACAAGTTAGTGTTCGCTTGTGTAAGACAACAAAAGTGACCTGTGTTGGAGAGAGGGAGGCACCATTATTGGTGGTAATAAGTAGGTGTCTTTGGCAGGAGTGCTGTTAAATAAGTGCCAAGTTGGCTGACTGCACCGTCGCATATGACAGGACCCATGTTGCGGTGAAAGGGTCTCACTGGCTTCAAACCCCAAATATAATCTGAGCTCTCTATTTATCCTCATTGGCAAGCTGAAACAATGCAGGGCATGCATTATTGCTTCTATTATTATCCCTCTGTACGGTTATTTATAAATGGACACAGCTGATCAAAGCCTATTCAGATTGGATTCCCAGTGTCTCCTGTTTCACTTGTGATAAAGGGTAAGTGAACAGGCACCCCATGCCTTCAGAAGAGACTCAAAAGCTTTTTTTCTAATTCAGGGCCACAAAATGTGAATGTTTTAATATACTTAAAAATGTCAGTGTTCATTCATATAACATCTAAAATCATAAATGTGAAATTGATCCTTTTAAAGAACAAAAAGAAAACCTGAAGAGGCAATTTTGTTATTTTGGCCTCTATGAAATCATTGCCGTCCAGTCCAAACTACTGTATGCATCTCCAAATTTGGTGATTTAAAAATATTCAGATAAATTGAAGGATTATATGTTCCTTCACACAGTGTTGGAAAATAACTAAGTACATTCACGTACATACTGTATATTTTAAGATACTTGAGTGTTTTCCATTTATGCTACTTTATATTTATATTCCATCTACATTTATCTGACAGCTGAAGTTACGAGTTACTTTTCAGATTAAAAACATACAATCAGTTTATAAAATACTGTTAAAGATACGACCCAAAGAGGTAAAATTGTAAAAAAACAAAAAAAAACAAAGATTAGATAAAAATTCTCAAATGAATATAGATGTGTGTATCAGAGGCTTTTCTCCTTTCCTCACCCAGTTATTCATCTTATGACCACTCAGATTTATCTTGTGACCCTTTTGGAGGGGCCCAACCCCTAGGTTGAGAACCACTGGACTAAACTACCTAACAGTATATAAAGTAGTTCAAGGTAGCGCTACCTTGACCAGCTACAACAGTTTAATGCTGCTTACACATTTATGAGTCATCATATATAATAATGCCATAAACAATAATATATAAGTCACACAGATAATTACTTTTACTTTTGATACTTTAAGTACTTTTTGTTGATAATACTTATGAACGTTTAATCAAGTAGGATTTTGAATGCAAGTCTTGTACTTGTAATGGAGTATTACATAGATTGTTGAGTATAGATTGTTGTATGGGTACTTTTTACTTTCCACCAAGTACTACTTCGTCCCAAAGCTGAAAACAGCGACATTGACATTATATTGCATAACTATTGTGAGTGTTTAGAAATACCAGTGGTACCTGAAACTAGAAGTAAAATAGTGACATTACAACAGAAAGTATTTGTGTGAAAAACACAGTAATAACTTCAGTAATAGACATTGTTATACAGCAGTGAAGAGTCTATTAAAATAAGAAGCAGACGTTTGGAACAGCTTTTAAAGAGATCAGTTGGGAATTCAAACAGTGGATGCAACGTGACCTGACCAGATATGTAAATTCAACCAGTTCTGCCTGCATGGCTGGTTTCATTAGGCCAAATATTCTCTCTTACTGGTGTCAACATATTTGGATCTCCTGCAATATGGGGCTGTTTTTCAGAACAGAGTGAGTGAATGGCTGAGATCATAGACGATATGACGGATTTCTAAGAAGTGTGAAAACAATTTGATAAGAGATTGGTGTTTTTATCAGGGGTTTGCGGTTATTATGATGTTACATGTTAGTGATGATGATCAGGAACAATGAAGCAGAATTCAGATGCTAACAGGAAGCCATGCTGGTTCCTAGAAGTAGGATGAAAGATTTCTGAACCAAATCAGCTTTAAGTCAATCCAGTCTCCTAGAAATTACTTGTATACTATTATATACTACTAATAAGCTTTTCTAAATACATTTTAGGGAAATGCAATTGCTGTCTGAATTATGTTCATTGGCAAGTTGTGGTTTGTGAAGTGTTTGGACAGGGTTTGGGGGAGATGTTGGGTAGAGTACAGGACTGTGTGTGTGGTTAGGTTTAGGCAACAAAAGCTCATTGGTTAAGTGTAGGGTCAGATATGGGTTTTGGTTATATGTTAATAAAGTAAATACATCCTGTCTCCTGTGCTTTGAGTACCCAAGCATAACCATAGAAAAGTTTAATCATGCTTTACTTGCTACGAATTTTTTTAAAGTTTTAACCTGATGTTGGCCCTGAAGGTAAAGTCAGGGGAAAAGGCAGGGTTGCTTGTCTATGCCGTTAGGTGCATAGCATGCTTTAAAACCAATGACCAAATATGATCTCATAGGTTTTGTTTGCATTGTGTTATCATGTGAGTATGAAGTTCTGTACCTTCAGACTTCAAACTCTCAATAAATTTGTGGAGTAGTGAAAAAAACTACTGCACATAATTTTGTTGCAGTGCAAGACATTCGTTTTGATTATTTAATTATGTCCTTTTTGAGCTTTAACCATCTGTGTTTTTACATTTACAACTGACAGATGCCAAAATTACATTAATACTGGTAATCTGTCAATTCTGTTGTCATAAGAAACTGAGCAGGTAGATGTTAAAATGATGAGACTGTTACAAGGCTTTTATTATTTTCATTTTGAATGCTTAACAGAATGAGAAACCTCTTCCTTCACAAATGTCAGCCCATGGAAAACATGACAAGAGTGTGGCTTTGTGTATCTGTTTAGTGATCCCACACACGAAATGAGATAATGTCAATCTTTGATGTAAAACACAGTCAAGTGGTTAGCCTTTTTTAGGTGCTCGGCATGGAAAACTTGAGTGATCGTGGTGCAGTATTCGCTGGCCCAGATGAAAGACCCAAACCACTTCCTGTCTTCTGCGATCTGCAGGCTCAATGTCACATTTAGAGCAGCGCAGGAAGATCTCAACTTCGTGTAACCTTGGAAACCAGTTGTCATACTTACATTCATTTAGCAAAGACCCAGAGACATTGTTTGAATTACAAATTAACCAATTTACTAATTGTTTTTAGTCTTTAATATGCAAAACACTGCCCCTCCCTCCCTGTATTTCATCCCATCTGGGCAATAACTTCATTTCTCTTTCAATGCTGACAGTTTAAAAAATGGAATATTGTTGCTACTGATGGTTTTTTAAGAGGGAATAGCACAGATGGGCCCACTGCAGACTCAACAGCTTGAAAAACAACATGTCCAGCAATGGCAAGGAGGGACACTGCCAGAGATTCAACAGCCTGTCGACCTATGTCCCTTTTACTTTCTGCATATTTATTAGCTTCCAGTCCATTTGGCTGTAACACAGCACAGCACAGCTTCAAACGTGTAACCTCTTGAAACTTTATTAGCTGATTATCTCTCTTACTGTCATTTTACATCTATTTCATCAGCTTCATTAGGCAGTTTAATTGAATGAGCAAGACCTGACACAGCTTTCCAAAATAACATTCTGTTCATCATTAATGCTCGGGCTGTGTGACTATCATTGTACAAACTGTCTGAGCTTTGAGAGCCCATAAAAAAACCTCAGCCCAGTCTGTCGATGCATTATGGTGCCTCCTTCAGAAATACTGTCACACCATCACTGAATGTCTTTGTTTACTTTTTGATTTATTGGATGGAAAGTCGATTTCCTGTCTAAACTTTTGTAAGTACTGACAGCATGTGACAAACATAAATTTCAGAGTTTGACATGTAGTTTAGATCTGAAACATCACATGATGAGAGAACTCCCCGGTATACTAATACTGATAATAATACAGATCTGATAAGATCAGTGACTATACCCAACATGTAAATTAAACACATCTTAGATTTTATCTCCACACAGGGAAGTCTTTATTAGTCAGCATTACGCCAACATAAGAAAATTGCTTTAACATTTTAATCACGTTAAACTGTGTCAGAAGTCCAAAAACAAATTAATAACTTGTAACTCTTTGTTTTAAGTAAAAGAGAGCTTACTTTTCATGTTGTGTTACATGTTTGGATACTGGACAACAGAGGCATCATACAACAGATAAATGTGTGACAAAACATGTGTAACCTTTATTAAAGAAAGAAAAGCCTCACTCAGATGAAACACAGAGTGTTCAGGCCAAAAACCAGTTAACACAACATATGCCACAAAATCAGAGCTAATCAGAAATGACAGAAACTGACATTTAACTGACAATTTAACAGCTTTCAGCGGTTACAGATCAAGTGACATTTAAAGTGCTTTCATATCTTTGTCCTCAACTGACATTTCAGCTCATTTCAATGAAACCATTCTTTTAATGGTTTCACTGAAAACAGCAAATATATCACCTCTTCTGACCTCCACTGTTGAAACCAGGGCTAAATTTTTATTTCTCAAACAGAATACTGAATTTGAATAAAGTGATGTTATCTTTTTTTCTAACAACTTGAATGAGTAGAATTTGTAGACTCGCCATTTGGGGTCATGCCATTCAAAGTTGGCACAAGGGCAGCCGTAGTCGAGCAAGCTTTAGGTGAAATGGGGAGCGTGACGCGAGTACAGCGGTTAATCACAGAAAGAGAGTGTCGTTTTCTGATTGTGATGCTGTGTGTACGTGGCTCGGCCCTGCCCTCAGTCAAACAGACACACTGACCCGCAGTTATGCATCTGTGGCACAGACTGAAAGCAGAACGAAGTGAACTATACGGGACAGCCCTTGTCGAAACACAATTTACTCCAAAGGCTTTCAGTGCTTATGCTTCACCACACACTTCAACTGACATCTTCTTTTAGTTTAGACGCATGCACTAATTCCTATCAGGACTTCACTTCAATTAACACTTGAAGGTCAATTTCTTACCTAGGGTTCGCCAGACTTTCAGCTCAACTGATACTGACTAACTGAATATTATGCAGTGCTCACACAATATGATGATAAGAATTTTAGTTTAAAACAAACAGAATGTGATGAAGTATCTGTTCTGATGTTAGCATGCTAACAAGTTAGCCCCGTAGTTTCAGCTGGGAGGTGTTTGTGAGCGTAAAGTTAACAAGTGCACACAAAGCTCTTACACCTATTTTTCTTATTAAACAGAAAAATACAGCCGCACACCTTCTGAGTTTATGTTTCTCTATTTCACAGAACAAATTGCCTTGTTAACTCATCGTAAAACACACTTCATTCAAACTCGACGAAAACAAAATAAAATTCACCAAAACCATCTTGGTTAGTCTTTCCACTCTTCCAACAACTACCAGCTCTGCTTTGGTGGAAATAAACCCTTAATTCATCTAGTTAGATGTGAAAATATTTTGCAAGGCAAGTTTATTTGTATAGCACATTTCAACAACAAGGCAATTCAAAGTGCTTTACATAAACAATAAAAGTAACAAAGGGAAATTGAAAAAAACACACATTTAAAGATCATTTTTAAAAGAGTGAAATAGAAAATAAAACAGGATAAAATACATTTTAAAGAGTTAAATAGGAAATAGAAGCAGGGTAAAACAGGACAGTAAAAGTCACAGTGCAGTGCATGACATTAATCCACAGCCTTACATTTTCTGGGAGTTTGTTCCAGATATATGGAGCATAAAAACTGAATGATGCTTCTCCATGTTTAGTTTTGACAGAAAGCAGACCTGTCCCAGACGACCCAAGAGGTCTGGATGGTTCATAACGAAGCAGAAGATCAGAAATGTATTTTGGTCCTAAACCATTCAGTGCTTTATAAACCAACAGCAGGATTTTGAAATCAAATCTTTGACGTACAGGAAGCCAATGTAAAGACCTCAGAACTGGAGTGATGTGATCCACTTTTTTGGTCTTAGGTCCTTTTTTAGGGAGCCCTGTAAAGACACCGTTACAGTAGTCGAGTCGACTGAAGATAAATGCATGGATAAGTTTTTCCAGGTCCTGCTGAGACGTAAGTCCTTTAATTCTTGATATATTCTTCAGGTGATAGTAGGCTGACTTTCCATGACTACACCAAGATTTCTGGCTTGGTTTGTGGTTCCTAACCTTACCAATTGAAGCTGAGCACTGACTTTTCAATCGTTCTTCCTTGGCTCCAAACACAATAACTTCAGTTTTATCTTTGTTTAATTGAACTGCTCAATACAGTCACTCAGTGCCTGTATGGGATCATAGTCCCATGGTGAAATGTTTATGTAAATCTGTGTGTCATCTGCATAATTATGGTAACATATTTTGTTGTTTTTCATAAACTGAGCCAGTGGAAGCATGTAGATGTTAAACAGAAGAAGACCCAGAATGGAGCCTTGGGGAACTCCACAGGTCATTTTTGTTTGCTCAGATGTAATTATCTATAGACACAAAGTAGTCCCTTTAAGTAGTCCCTTTAAGTAGGATTCTAACCAGTTTAGTACTGTGCCAGAAAGTCCAACCCAGTTTTCAAGTCTGTCTAGTAATATGTTGTGGTCAACCGTATCGAATGCAGCACTTAGATTCAATAATACTAAGACTGAAATTCTGTGTTTAAATGGATGTCATTGAAGACCTTAACAAGAGCCGTCTCAGTGCTGGGGTGTGGTTGAAATCTTGACTGGATGACATCAAAACAGTTATTTAGTGCCAAGAAAGCACTAAGCTGTTAAAAAACTGCTTTTTTCAATGATTTTACTTAAAAACAGGAGATTTGATATGGGCCTATAATTGCTCATTAGTGACCTGTCTAGATTGCTCTTTTTTAAGAGTGGCTTAATGACTGCAGTTTTCAGGGCCTGTGGGAGATAAAACCTGAGAGCAGAGACATGTTGACCATTTGTAGTAGATCTGAGGCCATGCATTTAGAAACATTTTTGAAGAAACCTGTTGGGTGAATATCAAGGCAGCATGAGGAGGATTTCAGATGTTGTATTATGTCCTCCAGGTTTTTATGGTTAATAGAATCAAATTGTCTCATGTTATATGAATTGTTTTTCTAAGTTTACACAGGGACAACACATATCCTGTACCTGACATGGAAGCACTGATTGCTTGTCTAATTGTTTGAATTTTGTCTGTGAAGAAGGAGGCAAATTCATTGCAGGCCCTGGTGGATAGAAGTTCAGAGGCTACAGACACAGGAGGGTTGGTTAGCCTGTCGACAGCAGCAAACAGGGCACTTGCATTATTAGTGTTTTTGGTGATGATTTCAGAGAAGAAGGACCGCCTTGCATTTCTCAGTTCTAAATTATAAATGCGAAGTCTCTCTTTAAAGACGCCATAATGAACCTGGAGTTTTGTTTTCCGCCACCTGCGTTCAGCTTTTCGACACTCACTTTTTTGAGTTCTTACCAGCGTGGCATTTCTCCATGGAGATCTTCTCTTACCAGAGACCACCTTCAACTTAGCTGGAGCAATGGCACATTTTTAATTTTAGAATTGAAATTTTTTTACAAGCTCATTAACTGAGACCCATGCCTCAATAAGCCTCAATAAATGTTGTAGTGTTTTCAGTGATATGCCGTTTTGTGATTACCTCTGTTTGTACATTTGTGTGCACAGAGATAGCACTCTCAAGAAAACACAGGAATGATCAGAGAGAGCAACATCAGTCACCACAACCTTGGAAATGTTCAGACCCCTGGAGATGACTAAGTCCAAAGTGTGCCCCTTATTTTGTGTGGGCTCCGTCACATGTTGAGTCAGTCCATAATTATCAAACACAACACGGTTCTTTAGTCCCTCTGTCCTGGGGGTTGTCAACATGGATGTTAAAATCACGAACAATAACCACACAGTCAAAGTCAATACAGATTATGGACAGCAGTTCACCAAAGTCATCAAAAAAGTTTGCACAGTATTCAGGGTGCCTGTAGATATTTAGAAAAATAGCTTGAGATGTGAAATTCAGCTGAAGAGCCACATATTCAAAAGAAGCAAAATTCCCATTAGACATCTTTTTGCATTGAGGGAGTCATTAAACAAAATGGCAACTCCACCTCCTCTCAGCTTCACTCATAAAACTGAAGTTGGGAGTGGTAGACTCGATAAGGACAGCTGCACTGTTTTCTTGGTCCAACCAAGTTTCATTTAAAAACATGAAATTAACATTGTGAGTAATTATAAAATCACTGATTAAAATGTTTTTCCTGCCAAAGACTTAATGTTTAACAAAGCTAAATTTAGTTTGTTAAAAACATTATCTGGCCCTCTTTTGTTTTCAGCGGACTGCGGCTGACGAGGAATTAATACTAAATTAGCAGGATGTAATGAGTGCTTCCTGTTTCTTAACAGAAAAAGAATGGTGAATGTGTTACCTAACAAGAAAGGGATGGAGAAGGCTACCAGCACACTGGTCCCCGGCTTGTCCTGGGAAGAGTCATGAGTGCTATTTTCCTTGTAGCCTGGACCCAGCACATATCAGTCAGAGCTTGCTGGGCTTTTTCGCCATTGTAGAGCGGGAGGATGGGTTGTGCGCCATATTTGTGACACATGTGTCATGTGTTTGGCTTTACATTCTGTCACAACCTCTCTGATGGTCCTGGTCGGAGCCGCTGTAAATCACCTCGGTACTATATTCTCTGTCATCAAACAAAAGGCCGGTTTCATTGCCCACGCGCTTGGCTCAGGTTTTGGAGTCCTTTCCGGTTAGCTGCACGGCTAACTGCTACTAAGTAGCTTACGCCAGTTAGTAGCAGTTACAGTATGACCTGATATGTGATATGCTGCCTCCCTTTCCATCTTTTACTCTTCAACTGACAATTTCAACTCTTTTTAATGCTTCATTTTCAATTGACACTTCAAAGCCTTTCAGGTCTTTTAAACAACTACAAAAAATGCCTTCACCTCTTTCACAACTTTTACTTTTCATACACAATTAACTTAACTGCTGTGAGTGTTTACATTTCAGTTGACATCTTCTTGTAGTTTATCATTTCTTTAACCGAATCCACACACCGACTTTAACCTATTTCTAAGCCTTAAACTTCAACTCCTTTCAGCACCACTATTTTATCATTTTGTAATTTTAACTTAATTCGGTATTTGTGTTGTGACTTCAACTAATACTTTAGCTGTTTCAGTAGGCTATTTCAACTATTTGAAATGTTTCCACTGCTTATTCATCTAGTGCTCTTCAACTTACATTTAAACTCTTTTCAAGGATACACTTCAGCTGACACTTCAAACCCTTTCAGGTTTCAAGTCTTCAAATTCGAACAACACTTATTCACTTCTTGTGATTAGAAAATCAAGAGTAATACAAATTGTGAAATAGTGTCCTATTAAAAAGCTAAATGGCATCTAAAACAAAAGAGCTGCCTGAAATCACCAAAAAAATAAATAAATAAGACCAATTGTCAGTGTATTACTACATTAATGTGTTAAAAATGATACTATTGATGATTATTATATTATTTGCATTATAACACTCATCTTGTAATACTCCCCTTCTTCAAAACCATCTCACAACCCTGAGGGGAGTTCCATCTGAAGGCTGAGAACTACTGAAATTAGCTTATGATTGTAGGCAGTAAAAAAAAAAAAAATCATCTGCTAGAAGGACAAATGTCTTCTGTAAGGGTTGCCTGTGTGAGGAGGCCAGCGGCTCTGACAGATTACTGGGAGAGGTATGGTTTACACCTAACAATAACAGCTACATCACTGAACTCATAACAACACGATTTCCTCTGAGTTGGGCTAGTCTGCTCAGTATTATTCATTGAAGTTGGCATGTCCCTTCGCCTGAGGAGGGGTGAATCATCCTCACGGTCACTTAGCAACAACCAAATATTGTAGTCAGCAATCAAAGAAATTTAAACATTCGGTCTCACTTGCTTGCATATATACTCAAGTGTATAGTGCTTAAAGTCAGTGATGACGCGTCTCTAATCTTACTATAGTGCTTGATATGTATGTATAGTGGCTCCGTGTGCAATTTTGGTTTACCTCATGCTTTGATGAAATCTGAGATAATGATCTCAAGAATAGCAAATACTGTCATTCTGCCTGCAGTGGGAGCCCAATTTAATTCTGACCTTATCCCAGAATGGAAGCATATCATACACATGGATGGATTTACACGACTGAGGGTATTAGATGATGTCCCCTGATATTTATACCCATCGCCCACAGTGAGTGTCTGTTTATTAAACGGTTGTGTCTTTGCAGAGGTTATAAACCAAACTTCTCAGCCGTGGCCGTCGAGTGGAGCGACTTAGCAGAAATGCTCGCTGGCCTCGACCTCTGAAACAAACACAGGGATAACACAATATAAATAACAATGACTCTCTCTGCACCCATTGCTAATCATGTCTAAATAGCAACTGTTTCTAGGACAGGGGGTCACCTGCTGCATGGCTGTGTGGGAGCCAGGGCCTTTTAGCTCTGCATGGCTGTCCCAGAGGGGGCTGAGTTTTAGCCTCCATTGGCAGCTGCTCTGGACTATAACTGCAATAATAAGACTGTAAATTAATGAGAGACACTAGTTCAGACTTATTTGACTTTGTTTAAATGCAAAACTGTGAGATTTCATGTCTTTATTGAAGAAGATTTTTGAATGAAGTGTGAGTCTCTATAGTTAATGTTCTTTCCTTCTTCAGCCAAAGTTGCTAATACAGATCATGTTAACTCCTCAATTTCCCGACATTATTCTACACAAGCTGTTGCGGCTGTCAGAAATGTAAAACGCTTCACTTCCTGTATGACAGAGGATGATTTTGCAAGGAAAAACTTACCAGACAGCAGGTGCATAGAAAGGCAAATGGATCAGCTATTGAATAACAGATGACCACTGAGTTATTCAGTGAATAGTAAACATTTAACTTTATTTCTTCTATATTTGACACATAAATCTGAGTTTTGGTCCTACTTATTAAGACCCTTAAAAAATTCTAAAGTTTGTCAAATTTAACTAAAACCAACCTGCATTTTCAGTTCTAATTTAGTGAATGTGAATCATGTAACACATCTACAAAATTCTGCATTGTATCCCAGTGGAGAAGCATACTAAAGCCATGCTGCTTAATACTATTCGCCTGCTAAATGTAAAAAGTAATTTGCATGCAGTGGAAATCCTCGTTTAATCAACACCGCGTAAAGTAGCTCATCCGCCTGATATCATTACAGCTGCTTTACACACACTGGACAAGTTGCACTAGTAAATATTTTATGAAAATAAACTCATCATATCACCCTAAATGACACTGGCAGTGACGGTGTACTGTAGGTTTACCTTATTTGCCTAAATGATATTCGGATGTCGGATATGTACAATGTTATGCAAACAGGAAGTGATGAACAGGGTGTGAAGAAAATTTCTAATAAATGTAGACTGGGAGCAAAATTCAAACTGACAGTAGTAAGCAAGCACTCAACTCACCAACATCAGACCGTTTGCATCTCTGGTCCTTTGGTTTGTTTTAGTATATTAAGAAATGTTTTGTGAGTAATCTTCTGACTGAGGACTGAACATGTTTCAGGAATTCTGGGTTTTTAGACTCATTAAAATGAAAAGAACAAGTGTATACATTTGCATAAATGTAACTATTGTAGCTTTAATTTGTGTAGCTTTCTCATAAAATGGTTCAACCACTATTATTATTTAGAGGGTCCACTCACTTGCTTTTTCCAGAGCTTTCAACAGCATCTCATGGTTTTAGAAAGGAGTTTGCTGTTAGATGTGACCATCCACATCAATTTCCACAGGCATTTTTTAACAGAGGCATATGCAACCATCTGTGCTCACATGAACAAAGTTTCATGCTTTGGTCAGGTGACAAGCTAGGGTTTTCCATCGACAATCATTAACTTTTACATTTTTCAGATAATCCAGTGGGGTTTTAGTTTAGAAGAACTCAACCCATAAAGGAACTTCATTCCAAATAATGTTAAATCACCAAACTTGTAGATACATGGGTTCCAACAGCAACAATATGTTGATCAAATCACATGAATCCAAGACATTGATGTGTATTTTAGATTACATGCTGTAAATCATTTACTGTTCTTCTTACTGAAACAATGAACAGTGATATTCACCATAATTTTGTTATTTTGCTATCTGCAGCCAACATCAGTAAGTCCTCCTGAGAGCACATCATATGACCCAGCAATCTTTGTCCTCAGATTCTCTCTCCCTTTATCTGAGTCTCCTTGGGAAACTAATGATATCCTTTCATGCTCTTCGCCTCCTTGTTCACAGACTGACAAAGTGGAAGCCTACAATGCAGGAAAGCTGATGAGTATGCAAATGACTGGAGAGAGAGAGACAGAGACAAAAGGGGAGAAATGAAAGCAGTAGTGGGGAGTGATATGTGTCATTTGGTGATGTCATGCATCCAAGAGTCCAGGGTGACAGCGGCGGTGGTAACGGCCTGAGTCAGAGAATGACATCAACGCTACAAGCTGTCAGACAGGTTGTGAAAGGGCTTAGTCCCATGCTCCTATTGTTCTCTGGTTAATGCTGTTATTCAGCCTGCCACCGGCCTTA
This sequence comes from Micropterus dolomieu, assembly GCF_021292245.1. NCBI lineage: Eukaryota > Metazoa > Chordata > Actinopteri > Centrarchiformes > Centrarchidae > Micropterus > Micropterus dolomieu. The sequence continues at coordinate 18,821,826 of NC_060159.1, forward strand.
CCATTTGTTAATCTGACCTAACACACAGTTTAACACAGGACAAAGACATACAAACAGCAAATTTAAAGGCCAGCATAGAAAAAAGGCCAGCGGTGAAATGTCAGCCTGTAATACACAATCACAGCTTTTTGAATACAAAAGGAGAAGCACACAGTTTTGAGTGAGGTCAGGCGATGAAAATTTACTAGCAGACAGATTCAACAGAGGTTACAAAGCTTAAATTGATTAGCTCAGTGTTTGGCTTCTATATCATGAAGATTCATTAGAGGCTAAGCCTGGTCATAGTCTATGCTTTTTTTTAGTGTCAAGAAATCCCATGAAAAGACCTAAACCAACAATGAACTGATCCCTCAAACAAGTATTTCCTGAAACCCAAACCCAAATACCTAAATGACAAAATAGGTTGATTGTCACTTGCCCCAAAACAACATATGTGACCACTGGGAAATACCAGTCCAGCAACCAGAGCTTAAGTACGTTATGGAAGTCACATGACGTTACCCAATTGGTTAACGTTGTGAAATCGTCGTTGTTTGGTTAGGGTTTAGGCAAAAAAACTACTTGGTTAGGAAAAGATCATGTTTTAGGTTAAGGTAAGTACATTACATACTTAGCTTAAGAATATAAGTGACCTACGAAACATTTTTCAACTTAAAACTAAAGGCAACTTTTTCTTTCACACAGGACTGGAACTTCTGCTTGAAAGTCCTGAGTTTGCTTGACCCATCCATCCACCCCAGCTACACCTCTTTGCATGGACATTGTTGCTCTTTATTCTTCGTCACCAGACTTCTTCCTTTGCTACCATCATACAGCCACTAGAGGTCGTGGCCTTACAGTAAACGTAAATATGTGTCCTAATAAGCTGCAGCATTATCGACCTATATGACAGTGTTTCTATTGTGGACGGGCTGAATAAATCAAATTGTTGCACTGGGTAACATTCACTAGAACGAACATGCGTGTTGCAGTTTATTTGAGTAGCTCCCACCTACACTATCTTGCTGTCATACTCACTAGAGCACAAAATGTGTATTAAACCACAACTGAAAATAGTTCCCCACAAAGTCACTATTTACTCCTGTTTGAGTAACAATTGCTGAAACCTACAGTGACCAGCTGTTTTAGAAAATGACTGGGCATTTTTAAAGATTTACTTGTTCAATACAAATATATGGGCTTGGGTCTGAGTGCCACAGACAAGAAAGTGGGGTCAGAAAGTATTGAGAGATGGACTAGCACATTGTTGGTTTTGGTCTTTTTATATGAATTGTTAACAATAAGAAAAATATAGAATATCACCATACTTATCCTTTAAGATAAGGACATGGATATAATCAGTGTTACCATCAATGTGTTAGCATGCTACACTTACTAATTAGCACTAAACACTAAGTACAGCTGAGGCTGATGGGAATGTCATTTGTTTTGCAGGTTTGGTAATAAGCCCAAGTTGTCAACAAATAGACATTTTGACATGATGTTGACGCTATGAAAAGTAATGACGCCATAATAATTCATCCTGAGGGGAACCTGGATGTCTGAATTAAATTTCGTTTAGAGTCTAACCAATAGCTGTTGAGACATTTCTCTCAAAACCAAAAATGTGAACCTCATGGTCGTTCTAAAGGAAACGTCAGGGGAGTCATTAGGATTCATCCTCTGGGGACCATACATATCAGTACAAAATGACATGCCAATCCATCTAAGAGTTGTTGAAATATTTCAGTCTGAACAAAACTGGTGGACTGACAGACCAACATTGCCATCCCTCGCTGCTAGCATGACTAAAAATATGGGTCCAAATACCTGGGGATCTGGATGACATATACCTGATGAGCTTTAATCCATTATTTCCACAGTTTGCTTACAAAGGGTTAAAAGCTTTTTCACTAATGCGTTTTAGTCACCCTTTAGGCAATAAATATCCAAATGACAAATTTTAACTGATGTCAAAGTTACTAGTTCGTCCATATTATCTCCACTAACAGCCATCCAGACATCCAGGGGGTGAGAGGAAGTGCTGACTGAGAGAAGGATGAGTAAAGGCAGAAATACAGAGAGACATACAGTCAGACAGGCCACGCTCTCCAGCTCCCACATTCATTCAAAATGCACCAGGCTTTGTTGTATTTTCCAACCACACAACCCCCAACTATGGAGACCCAGCACACTGACAAACAAGGCTTCTTTGGGGTCAGGCCGAGCTTGTTTGTTCGTTGCTCAATGTATTTGCCCAAAATTGAAGATAAGTACAACATGAGTCAGTGGGCACATATACGCTTACATGAGTCAGTGTGGTGTACGTAGTTTGGTTTCAGGAAAACCATTTCAAAGAATCATTCAACCTACCTGGTATTATACCTGTAGAGTTTCAGAGGATTGCACTGAGTGTGAAACATACCTCATTTGCAGACTGCAGGTTTGATAAGTGTGCGTGGGAGTGTTGATGGATGATATCACCTCTGAAGTTGTATAAAAATGCATTAAGTTTGCTTTAGTTGAAAATCATGTCATATGTTTACTGAAAACTTGTCATTATCCTCCTCTGTATAGTCATAACATTCACAAGCAGGCCATGAAGATGCCATAAAATTTAAAGTTTACATCATTTGGTCTTTCTGAGGCACTATATATACATTCAGACTCTATAATATAAGATAAAACCTAAAAAGATGAAGAAATAAAGATATTATATCAAATACATGCAGTATGTTGCAGGAGGTTGGAGTGCCACCTGCAGGAAAGGGCTATAATAACTCAAATCCAAAAGAACATCTTTATTTTATTGGGCACTTTTCAAAACATGGATTACAGCATGGTTCACAGTTACAGATGAAAGAATTTAAGAACATAATAAGAAACAGAAAGTTATTAAATAAAATTTTAATAAAACTAATCTAAATTGTAAAATACCAGATTGTTCAATTGCTTCCATACTATCTAAGATCATTAAAGAAAATATCCCATTAGTTCCAATATTATGCATTTTGAATCATATGAATGACAACAATTGGCTAGAATTTAAGAAAAAGATGTGTCAGTTGGATTTATAGCAGTTAATTGGAAGACAGTTAATAAATCATGGCTACAAACTTTATGAAACATTTTTAAATTTAGAACAAATGTCAAATTCCATATACACACCCTCTCATGTAACTTGGCATCAGATTAATCCTCAGACACATTACCCTGTCCTAACTAAATAAATGTAAACAATACTATTCTGGATGCAGGCTATTACTTAAACCAAGCCTAGAGATTGGAGCTTTAAAAACACAATTTTGTTGCAACATGGATATTTGAATGTGTATGTACATCCATATGTTAGGGTTAAGATATAAGTGCAATGTATGTGCAGATGTATGAAGACTTGTGTGGATATATAGGCATGCAGAGGTAGTTCAATTTAGACATTAATATTTGTATGGATGTGTGGGTGTTTACGGGTGTGCACATGCGTTGATATGGTTATATATATATGTACATGTGTCTATATATTAAAAAAATATTTTTTTTTTTTTGCTGTTTTTTACCCTTTCCTGTACCTGATGGTGCTCCTGACAAAAATATCTGGTTCTTTTGCAGCTAAATGTTCCACCATGTCCACCAGCTAGTTGCTAACTTTGTCTTTCTGCTATTTAATCATGAGCAGGTAGTGTTGGGTTCACTGCATGTGCTAAAAATGTGTGGATGAGAGCGTGAGAGGGAACCAAAACAGTGAAGTTGCAAATCAATGAACAACCAGAAAGCTGCTTAAAAGAAATCAGGTCAGGTGATTTTATGTGGGTTCAGCACAATGAACGAGCACTTTCACTTTACACTTTAGTCTTTGGACCCTTTCTTAATATAAATAAAAAGAGCAGCTTTAACATGGGGTTTAACACAGCCCAGAGTTTTCACAAATCTTAAACTCAAATAGGAATGTCACTTGCCTTTGTTGAAATATTCACTTCTAGATGCAATATTTCATTCTGAGTCAAACCACCCAAAATACTGTCAGCCAAACCAAAAAAAACACAGCCTCCAAAGGTATCATCTGTAGATTGTGTCACTGCTGTCTTGCTTGTCTTAATAATTGATGCCTGCCTGGAATTCTGTTGTGCTTCTTTCTTTAAATTTTAGATAGTTCAGGGTTTAGTTTTTTCCCCACTTGTGCTGCAGTTGGCTGGCCTCCACAGACCTTGAAGGAAAGTCACAACATTTGCATTGCCACTTATCCCACGCAGGCACGCAAGAAATTAAACCTCCATAGCGTCAGGTGAATGCTCTGTTGGTCAGGACACTTTGCATTTCAGAGTCATTACATTGCTGTTCTGCACTGCTTGTCTTTTCTGAAGGAGGGAGGGGTATAGTGGGTTGTCCATGCAACTCTGCATCACCAACATTTCAGGAATGAATCCTGAGTAATTATCCTGTCTCAGTGATTGTCCAGTCCCCAGTGAAGATATGAGATCAGACGTAAATATATGTGGAGGGATAAGCTGTTTATTCCAAGGCCGAGATTTTATTCCACACTGGATAAATAGAGCAATCTTAGAAGTTACAAGAGGATCAGTTTGTGTTCACCAGCCTGATCTTTTCTGTGTCAGTGCACAGCAGAGAAAGCTCCTGGTCTTGGCACATACATAGAGCTGGAGCGCCGTCTCCCCAGAAATCAGCTCACAGTCTTTATTCTCCTAATACATTATTGAAAGCTATTTTTGCAGCTGCACTCCAAGAACAAAGGTATTGCCGTTGTCACTTTCAACTTCACAGACAGATTGGGGAGGATATTTTGGGAATCTATTTGTGTGTGTGTGCGTGTGCGTGTGTGTGTGTGTGCTTTTTTCCTTTCGTTGAAGTTCCCCAAGATTTGACTCCCCTCAGGCAATTTTTGTCTTTCTTAGCATCTGCCAGTATCATCAGTGTGTGTCAAGAGCCTTTTGTTATTTTGCTGTTCAAAAGCACCATCATAGATTTGGAATACACCCATTACACACTGCACTGGCCCTTTTGCATCCAAAGCAAATATAATTTTGACAAGATTTAAAGCTGACTTCTGTAGGATTTTCATTCATGAGTTTGATTTTTATTTCCCTTTCATTTTTGTTGTTTGATCTTCAGTTGCATTTTGAAGATGATTCAGACTTCAGCTTTTCCTGTTTTATCTTCTTCCTGCTCATAGCATGCAGCACTGGCGAACACATCACTCTGTTAAGTCCAAATTGCATGGCTGAATTATCACACGTTCTCCCTCCACCTCCCTCTTTTCCCTCCCCTCTCAGACCACACCACACTTCAAATGTCTTGCTGAGTTACTGAGATGTTACACTGTCACTATGCAAGTCTGGATTTAAGGTTACAAATCCTCAGAGCTCTGCAGACCAACCAAGCGAGACCCTGAGTCACCAACTGCAGTGTGTGTGTGTGTGTGTGTGTGTTTTGTGGCCTAGGAGAGGAGGGAAAACTCAATTAATGTCAGCCTGACACAACAAAGCAACATCCAGAGCCTTTCTATGCCAGGCATAAAATTAAAACATCTCTCTCTACACAATTTCTTTCTGTTATTTTCTCGTCAGCAAATAGATTCGTCTGCAACCTGAGCTAGTGATTAATTACACAACAGTTATTATGCCTGTCAGTTCACAGTGGGGTTAGGCCGAAGATGTCAGTAAATTTCTCCCAGAGCTAGAGGAAGTTTAAAGGGTCTGTTAGAGTTGTCAGATGAGCCCACAGAGAAAGATTTTTTTACCTGATTGATTTTACAGCACAGTATGTTCCAACAACCTTGGGGTGCATTTCCAGATGAACATACATCACTGCGTTTCCTCTTAGACTGAACTCTGACCAAGCTGGTGGAACCGGTGGAGCTGCTCGGCAGCCTGTAGCACCAGTGGATGTACTCAGCAGCTTGTAGGTGTGTAACCCTCCTTCCACCTGCCATTATTCTCCCAGACTCTTACAGTAAAAACAAGTTTTAAAGGAAAAGGATAAATAAAAGCAATCATCATTTTGAGGAAAGCTGTGTGCATCATGGCATTTTCTGGGTACTGAATGATGTTTGTGTTTAAATGATTGATTGTATGATTTCTATGATGCTAAAAAGCTTGACCGATACTGTATTTTTTAATATCAATAACAATAATTGAAAGTTAAAGAAACAGCTCAACATTTTGTGAATTACCCTCATCCACATTCTTGCTGAGATTTAGATTTAAGATCAGTACCACTCTCATAACTTCACAATAAATATGAAGGTGCCTCCAGCAGCCGATTAGCTTAGCATGAAGCCCACCCCCCAAACCCCCCCCACAACATGTCATTTTTACACAAAGATTTTTGTATAGCTTCAACAAACAAGATATAACGCGTTAATTACCAAACTTTAGAGTGGCTGGTAGACGGACTTTGATATCTCCAAACAGAGCGATAGTCTGTTTCCAGCCATCATGCTAAGCTAAGCTAGCCAACTGTAGCTTCATTTTCATTGTGCAGATATGAGTGGTATCAATCTTCTCTCAGAAAGAAAGTGAATAAGCTTATTTGGTTACACTTTATAATGAAGGTATAAATCATATTCTTAAGTAGTGCTTAACTAATGCATACTTGAATGCATGAATTAATGCGGGATGTATCACCATTAACAAATGTGCTTGTGTTATTGTTGTTGTCACATTAATAGGTATCAATCTTCTCATCTCACCATTTAGCCTATTTCATATTAGGCCAATATTAGCACGAACAAGCTAATATAAACACTCTTAAACTTGCTCAGACTTTTCCCATACCGATTATAGCTAAATTCTTAATTGATTTTCCAGAAAATATATTTCTCAGCTTATTGATACTGTATATCACAAATCAATAAATAATTCCTCATACTGTGATAGACTATTTTATCCTTGTTGCCCTCTGCTACCTCAGTGTCTAGACAAAGTACACATGGACGATAGAGGGACAAAAGCTGCACATTTCTAGTTACAGTCTTGTTGAAAGCGAGGACCTGCCCCAGACCCCTGCTGCGGCCTCAGCAGAAACAATAAGACGATAGCTGCATTAGGGACACTTTGTGTTGTTCGTGTGTCTCGATGACCCCTAATCTGTGATTACGTCTGAGGTCAGACTGTTCACCAGTGTGTCTGACCGCTACGGTCAGAGAACTCAAACCCACACATGCCAGATCTTCGTTGACAGATTTGACGAGAGAAGATGACAAGAATCAAGCTTGTTCAAGCTGATCTGGAGGAACCGCGCACTACAGCTACCTGAGAAGCTCCATTTGTGGAGTGATCTTTCAACGCAAGAGACCCTGAGACAGGAGAGTCTTCACTATGAATCTCTGAACAAAAGAATTAGCTCTAAACTTACAAGGTGCCCTTGAGAAAGAAACCAAACTCCCAACAGAGCCACACTAGACAGAGGGAACAGTGCAATGACTCTGAGCATCTGTGTGGGCGATTAAAAAATTCAAAGCGCTGAGGGGGAAAAAAAGCTTAAAAGGTCACAACCAGGACGCAATCCAAAGCAGTGACCAGCTCCTAATACGACCATCTTCACTGCTCCCCGAGTTTTTAATTTTCAAACGACATGTGTTGCATATTCCCAGATCCCTTCTGCAGCTGCTCCTGTGGTCGGGCAAGTGCTTTGGGCTTTGGTTTATGTAATGACTGCAAAACAACACACACACACACACACACAAACAGTACGGCTGACTGAGTTGCTGCATGGCCAACTTTGTGGCAAGCCGAAACAGAATCATTATAAACACTTCCATTTATTAAACTGCCATGCTGCTGGACGCAAGACTTTATATCATGGTTCCATCCAAAAGGAGAGTAAGCACAGCGTGTCAAGTCCAGGATCCTGTCATGCCATTAGAAACATTGTTAAGAACAGAAATATATATTTTCTACAGAAACTGAAAAGATGGAAAATGGAAAATATACACTGGCCTCTTTTCCACAAGGTACTCTGAAATGTCAGAACTTTGTGAAAAGGAAGCTTGACAGCATTGACATGGGTGTACTGCATGTGTGCAAAATATTAGCACATGTAAAAACTGACCACAAATCAAATATGATCTTTTACTGAAGGCACCTCGCTATTAGCAGCAACCACCTGTCAATGGTCTGTCCCGCTTACTTAAACATCTGCTCATCACTTTGCTGACAGGTCTGTGCTAATTATTCCAACAAGACAATCCTGAGAGAAAATCGGACTGAGAGAAAATCCCTCAGACCAAGTGGCGTACACTTTCTTGTATCCTTAAAACCCCCATAGAGCGGTCAATGGTCAACTGAGGCTCCATTAAAATGTTTACAGAAACCAACAAGAACACTGGCATTCAGAGCTCCACTCAGTTTCTGTCAAAATTAGGTGCTCATACCCTCCAGAGACGCACTGCTAAAGTACAGAACAACAGCTCCACATAGTGGACGATCTAGCATGTGCCTTGATAATAAAGCTCGAGGTGCAATTTAGCAAACGTGAGCGAACAATGTTTAAAAAAAGATTCAGTTTTGACCTTTGGAACATAAGTCTGTGTGTCAGTGAAACTTTATATTTTAACACCCAAAAAAAGAAATCTTAATGAAATAAAGTTCATGTCAAAAGTGCATTCGTGAAGACTCTTGCTCTTCATCATGACGCTTTTGACGGGGTTTTTCCATAGTTCCGACAGCCTTTCAGGCCCGTGCTTGATTGTGAAGATATAAATATCGTCTCTGTGAGTTCAAGTCTACTCTCCACTAGTTCCCTGTCCAGCTGTGTACTTCAGCGTTAGATCTGAAAGAAAAAGACATTGATGAACTGTAAAGCAACATTACATAAAGATCTACAGTAGATCAGTGTTTTCAGACTAGCTGAATGCTGAAAATGGTGCCACAAAGGCGAGAAGATTTTAAGTATGAAACTCAGTACCTACTTAACAAATCAATATTATCACAAACAGTAAGTAGAAAACATTGTTTTCTACTTAAGGAAAAACTGATTAATACACCAAGTTCTTCAAACATAATGAATCACGTGTCATTGGTAAAATATTTGCGAAGAAAACCTTGTCGCTTAAAACTGTTTCCAGTTCTTTTTTTAACTGTAACTTCAGGGTTTCCTTAAACCATAAAAACTTCTATCTGAAAATACAAAGTCAGGTTTCCTTGTTGTCTGATAGGCGCCTATTTTCATTCTACCACTAGTTGTCGCCAGTTGCACTAAAATCAGAAGTTCTATAAGCCGATCAGCCATAACATTATGACTAGGGTTGGGTATCATTTAAAATTTTACGATACCAGTACCAAAACCAGTACCCTTAAAGTGATAACGATACCAATTGAGTACTTAATTTGATACCTTGGATAAAATGCCACCTGCTGAAGCCATATAGTTATTGGTAGACTATTATTATTTTTATTGTTATTATGGACAAACAAGGTTTTCTATTTTATTTGTTCTTGTTTCAAATAACTGTTACATAAAAGGTATTGGGAAATTGTATCAGATAGTCATCCTCACTGGTAGTATTAGCCTATGAGGGGAAAGACAGCTTAGGAGTTTTTTATATTTGAATGAGAGAGGAGTGAAATAGTTTAGTGACCAAATAAGTTGTGGGAAATTAATTTAACAGAAACTTATTTTGTTAACTTTCGATCAATAAACTGAATTTAAAGATCTTTGCGAGTGCTTTTTCCTTTATTGGTGAGTCGCAAACCTTCTCCAAAAACGTCAGTACAAAACAAGTAAGGAGTCTGTTTAAACTAGTCACTTAACTACACTAAAGACACAAACAGAGGAGAAGAGAGGCTGCACGTCCAGCCGATCACACCAACTATCACCTGATGCAGCTGGAGGCTCCGTGAGTAAAATCATCTGATTGCTGCTACAGCACAAAAGAGTTTAGTTGATGTGATGGAACGCAGCGATCGATCAGTGACAAGTCAAGAATAAAAAATGTACAGAGAAGTGTTAAATGATACCAGAAGATGAAACCAACCGAAAGCCAAGCTTGTGGTGATAAACTTGCAACAGCGACAAACATGACTGAGACCGCAGCCGAAGGTGAGCGGCTGTTAAAATCATGCATGGACTCGCCGCATGCAGACCCTTTTTATACAGTTCACGGTTCAGGAACATAAGGAGAAAAAAAAAAGTGTGCTCTTCTCTTTCTTTCAGTGTGTTGTGACCATCTGCTGGTCATAATATAGGTCTCCCTTTTGCCACCAAAACAGCCCTGACGGGTCAAGGCATGGACTGTGACATCTTTCCATCAGAACCAGCATCAGCTTTTTCAGCAATTTTACCTCCAGTACCTTGTCTGTTGGATCGGACCACATGGGACAGCCTTCGCTTCCCACATGCATCAGTGAGCTTTGGTCGCCTATGACCCAGCGTAACCTTCCTTGGGTCACTTTTGACAGGTACTGACCACTGAAGAGTGTTTGGAGATGCTCTGACCCAGTCATCCAGCTACCTGCAGGAAGTGATTTTATGCCCATGTACAACCCACTTACCTGGGCAAAGGATTTTTGTCAGTGATGCCTTCACTTCTACGAGCTCAGGGTTCTCCTCAGAGTCTTTACTGGCGTGGAAGCTTGTGAAGTGCAGAGCCGGCCACCAGTCCTTTCTTGCAGCCATTTTCTCAAAGACAACGTTCTTCCAGTCTTTTCTGTTTTAAAACACAAACATACAGAACAACAGCCTTCAACGACAATTTGTGACATTCAAAAAAAAACATGCAGTCTCTATAAAGTTTTATCAGAAATAGAACTTTCCCAAACATTTTGTACGTACTGTATCTGTAATTTTTGAATAATGGTCTTTAAATGCTTCCACACGTCCAGGTTGCTCTTCCAGCAGGCAAAGTCCAGCATTTCCAGAATGACTTCTAAAGCTTTCTGGATGTCACTTTTTTTCTCTGAGAAAAAACACAACCAGCAAAAATGACACAAAACACATCAATAATGGATATAATGAAACAGAGAAGGAGACATGGCTGTACCAAATGAGATAATACTTTAATTACAAACTTTACAATCAAAATAATCTTTTCTAAAAACCCCATAAAGTAACATTTTTAGTTACCACTAAAATTAAACTTTTCTTCACATGAATTTGATTCACTTTAATTCCGTTTATCATTAATTATCTGGTAAGACTGGGAACTGTTTTTCCAAATGGAAGACATTTAATTTCAGATCAAATCTGCTTTTACCTGACAGAAGCAGGAGACCGCTATACTCCAACATCAACTCATGGCTAGGGACTAACACATGGAGGATCTACGGGACAAGAAAGTAAAGTTTTATGGATGCATTACACACAATGTGTTTTTGTGTGCTTAACTGTAAATCTAATAACAGAGAGGCACAAGTTCTACTTTTTTGTAAGTGGCTTTATAAGGATCATTACTACAGTTTCATGTCTCTCTCTAATATCAGTTATAAAATTACACAAAACAATAAATACATTAAGTACTCTCGAGTACGTATACACTCTAATTATATGCTCTTAAATATCAGTTTTATCTTTAGAAACTGTTGTGGAAACTAAGCAAAAATGGGTTAAGTGATACACTTTTTAATATACACTTATACCTTCAATGCTTTCATTAGTTTCCTCTCTGAAGTATCGTGCCGTTTCAAGTACTGGTACAGATATACATGTGCATTGGGATTGGGGGGGAAATTGCTGTCATAAGCATAGTCATTAAGGACTTTCAAGGCCTCCTCATGGTTCCCATAGAACTCCAGCATCTACCAAAATAAAAAAAAACAGTTAAACAATAAGTAGATGTTTCACTTGAACTGGGCCTGAAAGTTGCTGTTTCTTGAGCGTGAAACACATTGATGATATCAAACTGTATAGAAGGGCTTAAACTATTTTAATTATCAATTAATCTGCCGTTTACTATCTACTCTTTAGCACACAATTTAGGTATATTATCAAAGAAAACCACACTTGAAGAATAAGATGCAGTGAATTTTCTGTCAATTGACTGGATTGTTGCAGCTCTAGTCAATTTTATTTCATCTTGTGATGTTAAATATATATGTTTCTATAATTAATCTTCATTCCCTGTGGCAAACGAGTGCTTACCTCAACATAACTCAGTATGAAGGGATCCCAGACGCCAGGATATTTTAAAATCTCCTTTAAATTCACAGAGGCTTGTCTGAAGTAGTTGTGCATGTCAGGGTTGTCACCAAAGTCTGGATCATCTGAAACAGTGGACCAGTTTACATCTCATTATTTACAAAAAGTAAATAGATTCAAATCATCAGTAGTATTAGAGGGCATTTAGTGGAAAGAGTGTACACATAAATAGATTTCCTACAACCTCATCACCTTTCTTCTTTTTTTACCAGAGTAGTTACTGGGTCTGACCAGTAGGTGGCAGTGTGACATCACACAAGAGGTTGTGTAAGGGATCCAGGTAAATAATAAATGCTTTGGGTGCGAAGCTGCAGATCCACTTACCAGTGTTGGGTTGTGTACACTTTTTGTCACACCAGATGATATAATCCAGCAAACTCCTGTAGGCCTGGATAAGTTTTGCCCTCTGATCCTGAACTGCTGACTCCTTCCCATGCCTCCAACCTTCAGCGACAGACAGCTGACGCTTTGCATCCTCGATGTGACCATTAAGCAGCAGGTGAAACGATTGTTCAAGACAAATCTAGAGAAGCAAAGGCCTCAAATCAAATGTTTCAGCAATGTGAAAAAAAAAAGAAGTAAGTCCACATGAAAACTGTGCACTGTGTGGTCAGGTCTACTAGCTAACATACCATCAGGTAATGTCTAACTCCAGAGTGTTTCATTCGTTCATAGATGTTGTTGTAGTCTTCCATCTTTGAGTTGGGGTGATGGTGAAGGATCTCAGCACTGATGCGCCAAATAAGCTGGGATAGCAAATTGCAAAAAAAGTGTTAAGATCAAGGATGTGGAAACTTGCGTACAGTCTTTTATCAAACTGTTTACATAATTGCACAGTACTTTATTTATAAAAACAGACTCAAATTTGCAATTTCAGCTAAATTATATTGAGTGGATGATGAAAAAGAATTACATTGTATTTTTAGAAGCATGGCTTTTGTGGCGGTGTTTTTTTTTTTTTACTTTGGAGAGAGGTCAAAGTATTGTCTGTTCAAGTTGTACTATAGATTTATGTCTAGTCATCCGTTTGTCTCAGAATTGAAATTGTATAATTGGTGTCTCACTGCCTGTGTGACACAAAAACATACTAACACAGACAAAACCAAACCTACCTCCTTATGCTGTTGAGCTGTGCCATTGGTTGAGTCGTCTAACATTTGTGGGTAACATGCCATATATTCTGCTGCCTCTTGCCATCTGTGATGTAGCAGGGCTTCTCTGATCTGCTCCAGACAGATTCTGGTAGTCTGGTGAAACCCAGTTTCCTTAGGTGTCTCTAAAGATAAAAAAAAATCAAAGTTATTATTTGATGACAGGAAGGCATTTGTCATAAAAATGATTACCTACCACAGGTTCTATAGCTTGACTGATACTGGACATTATAGGCTGATCCCAACGATCTTGAAGACATCGACATCTAAATTACACGCATTATATCTTTGATGTTAATGCTATAACATTTTATATTTAATAGCCAATATATACACCGATAGCGATATCTTAGCCCACATAATTTATCATTCTATCTCCAACAGGTTCTATATTGTAAAGAGCAAATGTATGTAGGTACATTCTGTACAACTCACCTACACACATGGGGTTAACCAAAGGGAGCTTATATTTTTTCCCTCTTTTTGAAGAGTTGTCATCTGAGGAATCATTGTCATCCTCTAAGTTTTCAAGAGTCCCTAGCTCAATTCTCAAGTCATCCATAATCAGCAAAGCACTTAGACTCAGGTGATATAGCTGCCTTTTATCACTCGCTTTGATGCTCAGTGTATGACTTCCACCTGCAGGGAGAAAAATGTTTGTGTCAGCAGGCAACTTACTTACATTACCCTTGCTAAACTGCAAAAGTCATGTGCCAATGATTATTTAACTATTGATTAATCTGGTGATTATTTATTAATCATTTGTTCTAAAATTAAATAAAATAAATAGTTAATGAAACATCAAATGAAAAATGCCCATCACAGTCTTAAGTCCAAGTCCTCGTCCTCAAATGGCTTTGTTGGTATGACCAATCTAAATTATATTTTCAGTTTACTATAATGAAAGACAAGGAAAAGCAACAAGTTCTCACATTTGATCAACAGGAGGATGCATTTTTTGCTCGAAAAATGACTTTTTCTCCTATTTCTAAAAGGAGCTACCGATAAATTTCCTGTCGATGAACCAATCACTTAATTTCAGGTTTCAGGTGTGGAGCTAATTGCTAACGTTATGTTATTAAGGTGCAACTGTAAACAGAAAGCCATTACAGATGGACACACACTAATACACCAGTGGTAGTATTGTTAAATGATATTTAAGACTTCAGTTAACGATAACTTTATTCTACAGCTGTAAGCTGTTATTGTAATTTGAGGCCAACTCACTAGCTTACGTTAACTTCGTTGGTTCCCTTTCTCAGCATTGTTCTGAATAAATGTAACCACCAACAAAGTTACGCCTGTTATATTAACTATATCAAGGTGAGATTAAGTTAGAAAAGGAAGGCGTATTCTCTATTAAAACAAAGTTAAATCACTTCCTAACTTACCTGCTGAGCAGCAACGTTAGATGTTTCTGAGGGTAAGCAAGGTGCCGATGCTAAATGAACAGCTAACGTTAAGCTAACCTGCATCGGTGAGCTAACGTTCAAATCAAACGTACAGTACCTATTCAGACTTTGAATCTATTGAAAGATTAATAGCATGCGGTGTTTTGTATTGTTCATTAATGTGACTTCCACATGTTGTGTTGTCAGTACAGTAGCTAAGGAAGAAGAATAAAAGCTACACGATTATTGGTTGCTGTGGCCGGAAAAGGCGGAGCAAAGAGCTTCTTCTTCTTCTGCAATTTTTTTTTTTATTATTATTATTTTGTTTACCATTTCAACAACAGTAACAAGGCAATGCGTGCTCGAGGTAGTGCGCAGACCGTAACACAAAAAAAGACACGTAATTTACAAAAACATAAAGAAATAATAATAAGTAAAAAGGCTCTAGGTTTCACAGCTTTATAGTTTGAGCAGTATTTGTGTGTCTAGGTAGGAAAGACATGAAGACCTATGATGAAGACAGTAAGGTTGGGTTTCTGTTTTGCAAACTTGCTGTTGTGTTTGTGGGATTTATCTTATAAAGAAATTAGATTTATAACATTTTCTTGACGGCAAAAAAATACAACAAACAAAATAATCAATTTTGAATTTGATTTCAGTATCTCATTTTATGTTTAAAAAAGTTCAAGGTCATACCAAAAAGTCTGACTAAAGGTACAATCCCAGAAATGGTGACTTGTCATTTCATCTGTGTGGTGACAGAAGGAACAAGAGGATCGACATTTAGCCTGTATTTTACAATAACTGAATGAGATAAACCATGTAAAATATACAATATGTACCAATATACAAATTATTCTAAACAAATACAAAAGCAGGTTTACTAATTGTGTCCCTATGGATGGGTAATATTTTGGTTTGCTGAAAGAATTTTAAACCTGATGGAAATGTTCTTCTTCTTCTTCTGCCAACCTGACCTCAGGTGACATGATGTTTCAGCAAAGACTGTCTCAGAACATGCTTTTGTGTTGTGTTTTACATGATGTGTTCCAAACGGGAAACCAAAGGCAGTTAGGATAAACTATGATTATTCAGTTTTTTAAGTTTTTAAGTATGCTATTTAAATATGCTATTTCTCTAGGTATGTTTTTATAATGTTTTTTTAATGTCTTACCTACTTATGCTGTTTTGTGATTTTATAGTTGAACTGGCAATTTATGGCACTAATATAGTACTCTATCTAGCAGACAGATAGATAGATAGATAGATAGATTGATAGATATAAATAGGTCGGTGTAAACATAAAATAGATCACACACTGAATGGGTGATGTTTGTTAATGATGGCTGTTAATAACATGACAATTATCTCTGGTTTTCAAACCCCCAAATTTGCAATAGTGTTCACTGCATTTGGTTTGTCTCTCAAAATAGGGTTTTTATAGGGCTGAAAGTTGAAATACTATGGCTAAACTATATTTGTCTAAAGAGGGCTCTGGGGAGGATTACGTTAATCGGAAGGTCGGCGGTTCAATCCCTGGCTCCCCCTGGTTGCGTGTCGAAGTGTCCTTGGGCAAGATACTGAATCCCGAACAGCCCCTGGCGGCTATTCCGCCAGTGTATGAGTGAGTGTGAATGTTAGTTTCCGTTTGAGCACTTAGGCTCAGTGTATGAATGTGTGTGACTGGTGAATGCAGATGTAGTGTAAAAGCGCTTTGAGTGGTCGAAAAGACTAGAAAGGTGCTATACAAGTACGGAGTTTTCATTTACATTACATTACAAAAAGTGAATAGTCTTCATAATATAGATGCCCTTGGATGTATGATGGATTATTCCAGTAGAAACTGCACATAATAATGAGGTTGATTTCCTGCGCAGTTTTCTCAGTCACCACCGCATCTACCTTGAGCTGGTTTCCCAGTCACATGCAGCCTAATCCAAACCTTATATCCTGTGAAAACCTACCCGGGCCGACACCCAGCCGGATCTGATCTGCTGACGTGTCGGCTCCTCCAGCACAGTGCTCATGCTCCAGCAGCGGAATCAAGCCAGTCAACAAATCTGCCAGCATGGCAGCAAAACACTTCTACCGACAGGGCTTTCTATTACTTTTATTCAATTTTATTTCAACCGCAGCCTTGGAAAAAAGGTTCTCCGACTTTAAAAGATGCGCCGATAAGGAGTGCAGCAGTAAGTTTGCTGGCTTGTTACTAGCTCATCTTCAAGGATGCAGTCTTCCCACATCCCGATAGTACAGCTAGCCATAAACTGCGCCTTATCTCTAGACCTGTTGCCAGTCGATATTTGCGACCTGGGTAACCTCTTGCAGTTGTTTTGATGTTGTTTACCCGTGTGCTGCTCTTTGAAAACAAGGCAAGCTAATGTTAACGTCAGTCGTTTTTTGGGAAGGTTATTCGCCCAGACGCAGCCTGCGTTGCTCGGTTCCCTGGCAGCTCTGGCCTGCCATGTTGGGTGGATAGTGGTGGCTAATGTTAGCAGCTAATTAGCCACCGGTGTGACAGTTTAACTGGTGGCAAAATTAACTGGCTTGGGAAAAAGCTCTATTGCTAATACCTTGACAAACAGTAGTTACTAGTTACCATTAGCTAACGAAGTACAAGCCTCGCTAGCTCTATTGTTAAGCAACATTAGCTTTGGTTGTTACTTCTCACCTTGTTGCTAAACTGCTTGACACAGAGTAACGTTACTGTAGATTGCGTAACGTTAGTTTAACCAGCTAACTTAAATTTAAGCTTTAAGTGACAATTTGATGGAGAATATAGAGAAACGTACTGTTGTTGACCTATGTTTACATATCAGTTTTCATTGCTAGATTTAAGCCATCACAGGTAAGTCCGAGGTAGCTGTTAAAAATGTTGACTACTACCCAAAGGACTGGTGTAATTACGTGATAACAAAGCTAGTACTGAGTCATAAAACAATAAAAAATTGACACATTAACACATAAAAGAAAGGAGAACAGTTACTTTGCTCCTAGTTTTCTAATTAGGTAATATTTAAACCAATAAACGACTAAAGACAGAACTAAATCCATAGGATTTTGGTTTTAATTTCAACAGTAGCATGTCATGCAGACAATGCACAAGGTTAACTCTTTACTTGTTTCTCATCTCCTTTAGTTACATCATTGTCAGTCTTGTTTTGTGAAAAGGGCAATGCCAAAACAATAAGCCAATAGACAAAAAATTAAACTGCAATAAACAATCAGTAAAGAAATTTTAAAGCAAAAAATGGCAAAGAAATGGATCCATTCCAGCTTTTCATGTGCTGCTTTTCTTAAGCTTACATTACATTAAACCATGCACCTTTGGCTTTTGGACTGTTGGATGAACAAAATACAATTGCATGTTAACTTGGCTTTTGGAAACAATTTAATTATATTCTGAATATATGGACCAAATGCTTAACTGTTTAACTGATAAAACAAATGACAGATTAAGTGATAATGAAAATAATTATTATGCGTGAACCCAAAACAAGGATGTGTATTTTCTTTTTGTGTGAATGTATCTCGGAAAAGTTGCTGCAAGTGCAGCATTTTGAATTCTTGAAAAGAGCAATATGTGAAAAAATAACACATTGATAAGGCTTACCTTTCTGAAACAATTCTAATGCTTCATATTTTGCTTTCACAGTGCTTCTATGTCGGGGAAAAGCTGTGAAAGATTTCTTGGGACCAGACTGTCGGTTCCTGTCAGTCAAGAAATCAGAAACTATCTATGTATACTATAAATTGTCAGGAAGAAGGGCCGACATATGGGCTGGAAGTGTAAGTATACTATAGTTAATATTCAGTCAGTACTGGATAACGTAGGTGTAATCCTCAACACGTTCTTTTCTTGCATTTGTCAATAGGTTGGAAGTCACTTTGGCTATTTCCCAAAGGACCTTCTTGCAGTTAACCACATTTATACTGACATAGAATTTGAAGTTCCAGCAGAGGTATGAAAACATGTTGCTGACTAACTGAATCAATCTGAAATACAATGGAGCTTTCAAACTATCAACAAAATAGCACTTATAAATAGCCCATGTGTGTTTTTAATTTTCTTGTCTTTTCAGGAAACAGATTTCGTCTGTTTTGACACTGGATATGATAAGTTTCACAATTACGACATAGATTCACTGTTAGGCTCATCACTGGAGGAGAATGACAGTGAAAATACAGGAAAATCTGACCCAATCCAAGTGGCAGAGGGCACGCAGGAAGAATTACAACCATCAGCAGACGAGGCAATTGACCGTGAAAAACAAACGGAGCATCATGATAACTCTGAGGATCTTGTCCTATATGATCAAAGTGCCTCTTTATCTGAACTTGATGTGGCAACTGAGTCATATTCTAAACCAGTTGCAGATTCTGATACAGCAGCTACATCTGATGCTATTGAGAGAGCTGCAGAAGACAGTGAAACCAAAGATGCACCTACAAAATCTGAAGTGCGATCTGTGTCCAAAGATGATTTTGTTTCAGAAAATGAACCAGTCTCGATTTCTGAAGGAATGCAAATCCCCAAGTTAAAAACTACCCTTGGAACAACTTTTGATGCTGTCGCCTCAGATGAAGAAATCACCAAGAAAGTTACCTCATATGAAGAGGAGGAAAGCGACTATGTAGAAAATCCTCCCAAAGATGAGATTGATGTCGAAGTTGAAACTCCATTGCTGTCTTTTTCTGAACAAGCGAGCACTCCCGCATCTGATTCCATCAAAATTTCTGAAGGAGTGCAAATCCCCCAGTTAAAAACTACCCTTGGAACAACTTTTGATGCTGTCGCCTCAGATGAAGAAATCACCAAGAAAGTTACCCCATATGAAGAGGAGGAAAGCGACTATGTAGAGAATCCTCCCAAAGATGACGTTGATGTTAAAGTAGAAACTCCATTGCTGTCTTTCTCAGAACAACCTGTGAGCACTCCAGCATCTGATTCCATCAGAAAGCCTGAAAGTCCTCCAACAACACATGATGATAAACCGGAGACTGAAGAGGAGAAGAGCGTGTGGACCTCATTTGGAGATGCTGTTTTTTCAGTTGTCACTGGGGGAGAGAAAACGGCACAAGATTTTAGTTCGGAGGAAGATGACGAGGAAGAGGAAGAAGCTGCTTCAGAAGCCCCTCAGAGTTTTGAAGAAGCAAAGAAAAACGTAGAAGAACCGGTATCCGTAGAATTGGCAAAAGAGCCGGAAAACATTGAGCCAGTTCTTCAAGATCCTCCTAATCCCAGCTCTGTACAGACAGATAATAAAGAAATGGACAGTGACTCTGAAAAACACTTGTTTGATCGCGATGATGAGGATGAAGGAGAAGTGATCGGACCTGAGGAAACATTAGAACCAACTGATGAGCCGATACCCCATCAAACAGAAGCAAGTACAAAATCAGTGGATCCAATATCACAAGATGATACTTCCTCCATTCCTGAGGCTCAAAAATCAGATCTTAAAACAGCAGATGAACCCTTTGGGCACAAAGAGGAAGAAGAGGAAGATTCAGAGGTCTATAATAGTAACACAGATGTACAGGACAGTAGTGTTGAAATGGAGCACAATGAGGATTTAGACAATGAATTGGCTGAAAACAAAGAGGTGAGCAATCAAGAATTAGCCAGTACCGAAACACACCAGGACACGTCCACTGAGGATTCAGATGTAAAAGATGAGGAATATACTGTAGATGACAGCCTATCTAATCAGATGCACAACTATTCAATGACAGATTTAGAGAGCAATGACGGTCAACCAGAATTATCCGTGGAGGAACCAGAGAGTCATGAGGGAGTTTTTACAGAGGTCTGGGAAGATGAGAAAGATCCAGAGGAGGAGAAAGAAGAATTACTTGAAGATGAAAATGCACTTTCTTCCTCACAATCAGACGACACCTCTGACAAACCCTCACCTGAGACAACCCTGCCCACTGCGTTGACTCCAGAGCCGGAATACAGTGATAGCGTGTTGAGACTGACGCTGCTTCGAGACCACTTCACAGAGGAGAGCATGGATCGGATCCAAAAGCTTCTGGGTCTCAAGAATCTCTTTAAAGTGGAGGCCATGTTCTCTGACTTGGACATAGAATTGCAGGCTACACGTCTCTCATCCACAGGTACTATGCAAGACATTGAAAATGCACTCGAGGGCATCCTGGAAGCATCTGAGAACGCTATCCTGGACGAGATTGAGAAGATGCTGGACAGCCAAGGCGCAAAACACAGTAATGACCAACATATGGACAGTGGTTTGGATGAGGAGACTGAAATACTGGATGACTTCCAGGAGCTTGCGTTCAGCCTACGACAGAAGTATTCAACAGCCAGTGACAGCACGCCTTTAGCGACAGAAAAAGCATCAGATATTGACCAAGGTAGGTTTGTTTTTCATTTGACTATGTAGTATGGATAAGAGCTGTGGGATTGCCTCCTCTGTGATTGCTAGTCAGGTCCTATGATTGCACATTCTTTTTTAACCACTAATATGAGCCTTTCACAGACGAGTACAATGCATTGCATCAGCTTATGATCTGCAAATAAAGTGAATGCAGAATTTGACACTGTGGCACAGCAGATATGCAGCCCTGCATTGTCCTTTCAGGCACTGTCAGACGAGTATCTTGTTTCCAGATTATTATATTATATCCAGATTGTTGTTAAGAGATTAGAGTTGACACCTGGCATCAGATTGTGTCTCAAGTGTCCATTTGTGATAGAATTTCACTTCCCTGATGACAGTGAATTGCGGTTTAAAAGAAAAAAATACACATTAATCACATCTAAGCTTGGGAATATGATTGTACCAGATATTTGATACAGCACTCTTTTTAATTTTGGAAGTCTTGTCCTAGTTGTTTGAGATAATATAAGTGGACTCTCAATTTGGTAGCTAGTATATAGCTTGAGCTAGCTGTATCCTCAGTGTGCTTTGGTTGACATCTCACCTGCTGATTTGTTTTAGTATGCTGTGTACACAGGGCCTAATTTACCACTTTTGTACTTTGTAATTTCCAAGACAGTCATTTTTGGAATCTTTGCATCGCAGATGTCATGTAGCGCGCAAACACAGATTTAAAATTATCTTGTTCCAGTTCATGACTGTACCAGCCCTAAATCTGCTAACCTCACATTTCAACATCATCTTTTACATTAAAGAGAGTCACATGGACCTCCTACTAAGCAAATATCATTCTCTTGGCAAAGCCATAGACCGCACCTGCTGTCATCAGATTAAGAATGTTTAAAGGAAACCCGAGTTGTTAACTGCCTACACACCTACACCTCACAGAAAAAACTAAAAATCTCCTTCCACTTACACAATCCTTTCTAACCAGACACTTTTTTTGACAAACCTGGAAAGAGACCTCCTCGACTAATTCCAAATTGCTTTGTTTGTTTGTTTACATTATTAAATGTAAAAGGTGACATGCCCTTCATCGTTGAAGAAGACAAAGTTGTCAGCGTCCCTGAGGCTGGGAGTGAGGCCAACATCACAGTAAGCGATCATGAAGAAGGGCCAGCAGAGACTACAGAGGAGCACATAGTTTTGGATGAGGTGCACAGTGGACCAGACGTTAGTGTGGAGGAGGATAGCGGACACTTCAATAAAAACAAAGACAATCCGTTGAGCTTCAGTGCATCAGACGAGATACAGAAGGTCCCTCAAGACACCCTGGAAAATCCCTTAGACATGGGTCTTGGTGTCGAGGTTGAACACTCGCCCTCAGGTTTGTAATCTAAACGACATAATCAATTAATCTTTTTTTTGATTAAGTTAATTCATTATTGCTGTTCTTAGCATGCAAGTTTCTTTAACCTACTAAACAACATTAGCTGAAATTGCTTCAATTGTGGAGTTGTTATTGTAGATTTTAAGATTACTGCAGTCTTTATGCCAAGCCCTCACAATAATTTGACCTCACTATTTGTGGCATACTCAGAAAATGCAAACCTGTTTTGAGCACTTTGGACTTAAAATATATAGCACAGTTAGGTTCAAGAGTTCATTCTTGAGGTCAGCATATCAAGGTTAAAAGTTGATGAGATCAGCAAGTCAGTCCATTGTATGCTAGGCTCCCTCAGATTATGCGACAGTCATAGTTTAGCCTTGTTTGGTTCTGTCTTTGCTTTACCTGGTTTTGGAAGAATTGTTTGATCATCACATGGTACTGTAACTATTTTTAATGCATGAGATGACAAACTATAATGGAAGACTCTTACTTTGTGTGTCCATAACACACACAAACTGACTAACAGGGGAATCTTGTTCCACCAGGATCTTTGGATTCCATGGACCCAGTGTCTGAAATTCACAAAGAAGAAGTGGGATTATTATTAACTGGACATGTTTATATGGGCTGCATACTGTCAGTGATCAAGAGCAAAATTGCAGAGTGGACCATTGTGGTAAGTCTAACAGTTGTAAGCTACTGTGTACACTAGCTTCGTCAGCTTAATTGTTTTTGTTGCCTGTGTTGTGCATTTAAATGTGAATAATTTAAATCCATAAAATCAATAATGCAGAAGAACACTTATAAACCAGAGGTTCACAGTTGGTTGGCCGTGGAACAGAAGCAGGCCATAGAATATTTTTACCGGGGCACAGGAAACAAAATGACTTGATTTAAAAAATATAATAATAATAATAATAATAACTTGGGCCTTTTGTGCAACACACACACACACACACTGCTGACCGGTCCAGATGACCATATGCATATACTATATAGCGACACTATATATATATATGTGTGTGTGTGTGTGTTTGAAATGATTTGGTCTTATAAATTGCAATTTTACTATGATATGCCTCTTTACTGTCACACATTGCTATCTTTTTGATCTTAATGCACTGACACATTTCGACAGTACTTTGATGAATTTAAATATGAGGTGACCGAGTATACAGGGTGGATATTGGGGAAATCTGTATCAAAGAAAGTTAACATTTCCGATTGTTCCTGAACGTCCCACGCACCGCCTCCTGTCTTGTTGACTGTAGCGGTATATGCTGAAGTTCAACACAGCCGGTGCTGAGCTGGCTAATAGCACAACCGGCGGGCCTTATTTTAATACGGAAAGCCAGATAATTAATCTTTAGACACTGTCGTAAGGTGGACTGTGTGTACTAATTTAGGTTCTTAAACGCCTTTTGTACTAAAAGTGTTACCCATATTTGAACCTGCAGCTCCGCTAACGTCTCCAGCTTGGTTTCTGATAGTGAATGGGATACGACGAGTCATCTGTAATTTCCTTTAGCCAACTGTTGTTGCCAAGTCCTGCTCACCACCTGTCTCGACCGTCTAACGTTGTCACTGTTTGCAACGACGTGTTTTTTCAGACGCCGTAGGCTTTAACGCTAACGGCTAACGTCAGCTTAACCGTACATTTTACTTTGAGCTTGGCTAACGCTAGCGTGCTACCAAGCTAATATCTGTCAAACTAGCATACTCTGGCTAGTTCCTTTCTTGTTTCAAAGACATGGAGAGCGATACAGTAACGTTACCCCGACCTGTAATGGAACCGGATCACGTTCAAATGTTTTTTCTAAAGGAGCTGCAACATGTAAGTGAAAAATTGAGTCAGTCGGAGTTCTATGTCAAGTGTGTCCAAGTATGTATTATGCTATCATGGCCTGCTGACGTGTTCATGAGCATATGGCTGACAGAGACTTAAACTACTCAATTTACTTAGCTACCAGATGCAACTGAACTTGCCTCTTCGAAGACCCATGTGAAACATATGCTGTTCTATAGTTTATTTTCTATGTAAATTAGAGTTTTAATGTCCTGTTAATCATAATATGGTTGCAGTCTTGTATTTTTGTATTGCTATATTAAGAAAAATTAGGCTTTTGTAATGCCTGGCTGAAGAGAGCATGTTAATCCTTCCAGACAATGTGGTGTGTTAATTTATTTGTAATCCCTGCATTTCATTAGAGCCACAGTGTGTGTTTGTTCTTGTCTGAACTGCCACATGCTCAGTTCAAAGGTTTCTTTGTGGTTGCAGAGTTCTTACTGGTATTAAAGGACGCTAATGAAGCCAGTGGTAAAATTATAGTCCTCTTTGGCTATCGATACGATTCTTAACATTCCACCCTATTGGCAGCAAACAACCATTTTGTACTGATTTAACTGTAATATAAACAACACCTGGCTTGTAGTTGTAAATTATCAGCGTATGAATTTAGAAGCAGCAAATGATTATGGAAATCTGTTTCCTGCCCCTCTGAAGCACTGTAACACCAACCCTTTATAATACTCTCCATAATACCTTTTAATAGTGCAGTTATTGAGAATTCTTGATTAGTGTCAAAATGCTTGTCCCTACAGGATTGAAGCTATGTGTTGATTGTGTTAGTGGCAGGAAACTTGTGAAAGAGCTGATTAGTTTTGCAGATTTATCACTGTTTTGCTCATGTGTTTGATGCTAATAAACAAGAGAGTTTAATGTTTTTGGTTGTAGCATAAGGACACTGCTTGATGCACAACTTTGTTTTATTATTATTGCATGGTAATGCTCTGATATCTTGATAAGCTTTGGTGTGAATAGAGTACAGAAACACATCACTTCTCCTGATGTTCATCAGTTTATGTGCAGTATCTGTGTAAATACTGGAAGTTGCTTTAAGGCTTAACCTACTGTAGGCCTCCTGGAGTCTCTCATTGTGCTTTGACAAATACTTTAGTCCTGTCATAAAATTGTTCGCATTTAAATCACAATAAGAAGGGGGGAAAAAAAATCTCCCCACTGCCACATCATTTATTGTATGCCTTGAGACATAGAACTTCTGTCTTCAAGATGTATGTTTAACCAGCTTTTTCAGCTTTATTCATTTTTTCCTAATTGTGACCCTGATCATTCCTGAATATTGATTGTGTTTGTGCCATCAGATGATATCACTACTGCCAGAAGAGTGGAAACCTGGAGATACCTTGTTTGGCTGTCCATGGCAAGCTGTTGTCATCACTGCTTTGGTTGGAGTAGTGACCTTCACCCTTTTCTTCTGGAGGGTTGTGTTGGCAGTAAGTGTTTTACTATTGCTTCTCTCATCTCTGCTCAAACTATGTGTTAATTTAGGGCCCTATGATTTCCACGATGCAGACAGCATACACAACACTACCAAAATGTGGATTCAGGAAGAATCTGGGTTAGTGCAACCACGTCGTCAGATGCAAGGTGCAAGCTCGTTGAAGACTTCGTGGCTGTGTGTCAGATATTCTTAGAAAAGCTACATCCAGTCAAGCTTTGTGAATAAGGAGGAGCGTTGCCCAAGTTAACGTAGCCTCTGTCAGAACCACTTATTACTGTGAGTTTGAGCAGCATATGGAGGCTTTCCTGCAGAAGATCCATTGAAATAAATTATCAGTAATTAACAATGATGATAACCTATTTAATAAGAATTCAGCGTATGTGCATTGCAACAATGCATTCACTGGAAATGTCCCCTATTAAATAGTATTTTAATATTGTACTGTTGCGATACATTTATTTTGAATTGTCTCCTTAAATAATTGCACATATATTTTACTATTTCTATATGCATATTTGTGTGAAACATCAAATTCGTTGTTAAAAAATTGTTAAAATTTTATTTATCCACTACATGATTACACACGCTTTCTGATGACAACTTGTGCTGAAATTGTAAAACACAGAATTCAGAAACAAATTTAATAAATGGAAAACACTGAATTTGGGGAAAGATTAAACAAACATTTAAACAGATTTTATTGGGCCCAACGATTTGTCTACAGCAAAGAAAAAAATTAAACATTTTTATAAGCTTATATCCATTTAAGACGCACACGCTTAACTACATATTGAGATAATAGTATAATATTTAAGCATAATATTTTTCTTATCTGGTTCACTGATGGACTCTATTTGTGCACTCTTCCTGACATGATGAATACATCACTACATTTACACGATGATCACACTGTGACAGTTATTTCAAAATGTGTGATCAGAAATCAAGCTGATCTTGTCGCATTTCTAAATTTTGTTTTAGGTAAAGAAGAGAGAATATCTGGGTAAGTTTTTAGTTATTGATTTCACATCTTATCACATGACAAATGTAGAAGTGTAAAATCGAACTGATTGTGAACTTTTTGTTGTGTTTCTGCTACATAGTGGATGAAAAAAGGTTGACCGAGCAAATTTTGGCACTCAAAAAAGAGAAGAATGATGCTCTCTCTAAAATGTCTGAACTCCAGAAACAGGTGAGCTACAAATAAAAATGTGATCAAATATCTATGAGCTGCTTTTGAAAAGGTTTGCTCTTCTTTCTGGGACTGTCTCAATTGTGTTTATCTTTTTTCTTTAGACTGAACAACTAAAAGAAAATCAAAAACAGTCAGATGAAACTGTCAGTTGTACAATGAAAATGATGCAAAAACTGGAGGTGAGCAATGAGGAAATACGGATTCTGTTTGCTCTAAAGAGCTTTTAAGAATGTCGCAGTGTACCTGTAATTGGCTCGTGGGTGTTGTGTGTCATTTGGACAGTAAGTGATATGGCTTCTTGTTCTGTCTGTAGTTGAAGTTTCTCTCATTGCCTTTTTGCAGGGTAAGGTTTTGGAGGCAGAAACACGGAATGAACAGATTGCTGAGGAAAAGAACAAATATGCAAAACAACTCGAAGATGAGAGGGCAAACTCTCTGCAAAATGAAACAAGGGTAATTGTTGAAAATATTGTTTTTCCTAATACTAGTAAACTGTTGTCTCAGATTTGTGACGCTTAACGGTTTCTTTAACAGATTGAGAAATTGGAGAAGTTAAACGAGAAACTACAGCTCAGCAGGAAAAAGATTCAGGAAGCTCTCGCTAAGGTACAAGTCCTTGCATAATCTTCATGTTGCAAAAGATATGAAGCTTGTGGTTTCAGCTTCTCTTATAAACTGCATGTGTTCGCCACAGACTACAGTTCTCCTGGACGAGTCCAAGATTCGTGAAGATGCCCGAAACGCTCAGCATAAATGTCTTGTGAAAGATTATGCAGCGCTAAAAGAAGAAAATAAAACCGTAAGACAATATGTAGATGTGTTTTGATATGTTATTGAAGACTGAGGTCTAATGAATGAGTTAATTGAAACTGGATCATTTCACATATAATGTTTTCCTGGAGCACTCTCCTGACCTTGCCAATTCTTACAGCTTAAGGCTACTATAAAGGGCTGGGAGGACAAACACAAGGAGCTGAACGAGCAAATTAAAGTCTACCAAAAGTCCCAGAAAGAGCTGGAGGACTCTGTGGTGCTCAAAGATCACAATGTGGAGGTCGGGAGCTTTTTTGTAACTACTGCCACAATTGTTCTTGGTTTTCAGCTGCAAATATTAGTCCTTAACTTGCATCAAATTATTAACTTACTCTTGCACAAAAATGTCTCCTGGCAGGTGCTGTCTGAACTTCTGGCAGACCTAGATGCTTGTGATTCACAAAAAGGTGACACCAACGTGTTGGCCAATTGTGAAGTAGCGCATGGTTAGTACCAACTCTGTTACTAATTTAGTAATGTGAATAATACACATGCAAATGGATTCTAGTAGTTTGTGTTCCGCTTCATACCAAGTTGTTAACGGCATTACGGTGTCTTTTGCAGACAAGAAGACAGCCATAAAGAACAGAATCAAACAGATGATGGATGTTTCTCGGGTAAGATGACCCGATATCAGTGTCTGTTCCACCTGGAAGACAAATGTTAACCTGCTTCTACAGTAATGTGTTTCTTTTTTTTTTAAATGTTCCAGGTCCAGACCACTCTCTCTGTGGTCGAGGAAGAGCGTGATCGCTTCATGACCAAACTACTGAATGAAGAAAAGACTAGAAAGTCACTGGAAGGTATGTCATTGTTCAATTACTGACACATGTGAGTGTTTGTTTTGTTTTTTTGAAAAATTGCATAAACGCGTTGCCTTTGAATAAGACTTTCTTCCTGCGTCTTTAAACACACCATTTTATTTTGCAACAGAACAACACCAGGAGCTTGAACATGCAATTGCAACCCTAAAAAGCGACAAGAGCCATATCGAAAACCAGTTCAAGATCCTCCAGCAGAAAAATGAAATCATGGTTGAAATGTATCAGCAGAAGGAAAACGCTTTGCAGCAGTAAGTGAAGCCATAATAGTCATTGAACACTTTTTATTAGCTAAAATCTGCAGTTGTTTCACCATGATGAATATGAATAAGCTCTCCTGTTTTAGCATAATCTCATGAGTGAAAGCATATGTCTTGGAAATGGAAACGATGTGCAAGCGAACCCTGTGTTACTGTTATTTGAAGAAGGGTGTTTCTGTGGCTTCACAGGAGATTAACGAAGGAAGAGTTGGAGCGACGCAGCAAAGAGAACATGCTGTCTGAGGTTGGAGGGAAAGCTCTCGAGGCAGAGGAGCAGGTTAAAATCTTAAAGCAACGCATTAATGAAATGGAGGAGCAGATGAAGAAGACTGAGGACGTCTATAAAGAGCAGGTAGACTATTCATTTTTAAATAAGCAAATACAGAAAAAAAATCTTAGTAAACACTGACGGAATGTCTTTCTTTCTTTTTTAGATAAAAGAACAGGAAAACAAAACTCACTCAAACTGGGTATGTTGCACAAAGCAGCACAATTTTTTCCCATATGCTGTTTAAGAATAATAAAAGCTGAGGCACTAGTTGCACACAAATGCTCCCGTTATGTTTCCAGGTAAATGCTCGTAATGCAGAGCGAGCTTTGAATCAAGAGAAGCTTGAATCATCAAAGCTGCGTGAAAAGTAAGTGCTGGCAGGATTAGTAAAAATAGTGTTTGGATTTTTGTTGTTACTCTTGAGCTGAAATATTAAATCCCTTTGGCTGGAGCAGAAACTATTAATTGGTACTTAAAGGAGTAATTTTAATGCAAAAATACCAAACATTCACTTGTTTCAGCTATTAAAATGTAAGGATTTGCTATTTTTCTCTGTTATAATATAATTTTAAATTGAATATCACTTTATTCTGGTCAAAACAAACAAACGGAGCAACTTGATGTTGACACCTTGGGCTGTGTTAAATTGTTCACAATTTTCAGAAAAATTTTCAGCAGATTAAATAATATTTAATCAAAAAAATAATAGTTAGCCTTCCTATGGCACCTATTTGCTTCTAACGAACAGTTATTGTTTTGTTTTTTATCCATTACTAGACTGGCTGTAATGACCTCCCAACTTAATGAGCGCCGTGCTCCCCTTTTCCGACCGAACTCCGGACAACCTGCAGGTCCTCGCCAAGGTGAGTACACCACACACCGTTCCCTGCTGTTTCTCATCCTGCGGAGCTTTGAGAAGAGGACGCTGTTTTCCAATAAAGTCCTGCATTTTTTTTCGTTCTTGAATTTTGTTTTTGTTAAATGAGTATGTGTTGTGGTCGTACATTTGTCATTTCATTGTACTTGACTTGAGCTGGAATGAGGACGTCTTCTTTGCATAGATCATAGTGTACAGTCAGCCCTTTCGTTTCCTTTGGTAAATGGATGGTTTGATCGTAACAGGTGATTCATATGGGCCTTCTCCTGTGAGCGGAGGTGCTCCATCCCCTCCAATAATGATAGAGGGTCCCAGACGCCCTCCTTCTGCCCCAGTGGGGCGAAGAATTGACCCATATGGTGAGTCCCAGTGGATAACTTCACCTTCTTTGATCTTCACCACGGTTGGACATCATCCCTCCCTTACAACCTTGTGTCCTTAAATCTTTCTCCTCTTGCACACCGGACTTCATTGTTCTTTTCAGCTCTTTCACCTTCTTGAGTTCCTCCTTTTTATTTCTTCCCAGTATGTGTTACATCCTGCATCTTCCAGCTACCTCCTGTCTTCAACTCTCTTTTCCTTCTCGTTTTATTTCTAAATGTCTTTTTTAGGGGAGGGTTTTTTGTGTTTGTGTTGCTGTTGAAATGTGCTTCCCCTTTTTCTTGTTTAAAGGCTCTAAAAACACATTTTCTTAATCCACTTCTCGCTTTAAGCAATGGGTTCCTGAAGAAGCAGGTTAAGTGAATTTTGAAGTCTTAAACTCTTAATAATGAAGGATGATGTTTTCTTCTACACTCAGGTCCACGACCTCCATCAGACCCACATGGTCGTTACCCTGAAAACAAACACATCTCTGGGATGGGTATGTCTTCAGCAGTCTCAGATTTCAGGTCACCTTTTGCTTTCAAACATTCTTCCAACACTGTGCCATCTCTTCTCTTTCAGACATGATGGGCCCACGTAGCTCCTCACCTGCCAACATGGACGGATGTGTAAGTTTTTATAATCAGATCAGACTCATTTTTATATGATACCTTCCCCCCCTACCATCTGAAGGAGTAGAGCCTCCTACCTACATGTCCGTTGTGTATGTCCTTGCTCTAAAACAGACACAAGCAGTAGATCCACAGATAAAAGCAGAGACACAGACTGAGGTCTCCACAGACAGTCCAGAGACAGTGAGTATAGAGGCTGTCCAGTCCAGGTGTGAAGGTGTATGCAAGCGCTCCATCCCCTCTTCCCTGTAGCTGGATTTGGGAAGAGATTCAAGGCATTTTTGCTTCACTGGGGCTGACTTAACTGTTTGGGCTGAGCGTGTGGTTTCAACTGTTCTCACTGCACTGAAAGAAGCAGAGATTCTTTTCATTAACTTTAACTTCAACAATGTCTGTCTGAGTTTGAGCATTTGTGAAAGTGCTGTGATGGTTTTTCATTCAAATAATCATGGTGTGTGGTTACAGGTCATTTGATTGAGCCCTGGCTCAATGCACTGCTTGTTGGGCGTATATTGTGGATGATTTCATTGCATGAATAAGATTTGAATCCATCTATACTCACTTCCAGGACCAACTAAAGTTCTAGTGACAGCACACAACTCTTTCTGATTATCGGCCTGCCGTTTTCAGGGCCCTGGATCTCTCCTAGTGTCTCCGATCAGGGACTCACCAGGCCCCATGGTCCAAGGACCTCCACCCGGCCCTGGACCACATGAGCAGCTCCTCCCTCCTGGACCCCACGGCCGTCTGCCACCTCCTGGACCTTACAGACCTCCAAGACCCGGCCCCTACCACCTCCCACCAGGTCCTCATGGTCCTCCAGGTCCTCCACTTCCACCCAACGGGCACCCAGGTATGCCCCTGCCTGGACCAGTGGGTGGAGATTTTGGACCCCGACCCGCCAACGGACATGTGTTCCACCCCAGGCCAGGCCCTGGACATGTTATTGATCCTCGGGGTCCACCACCGCCACACTTCCGTCCCCCTCCACCTCATCACTTTGGACCGATGCCTCTGCCACCTGGTGCGTTGTGCCCTTCAGTTTGTGCTGTCTCTGAGTCGTGCTGGGAAGTTTGAGTGTTGTGACCGCATGTACTGTGTCTGGACCCCTAAATGTATTGAACTGCCAGGTTTTCGGATAATTATGAGTAGTAGGAAGTAAGTTGATTAATGCTTCATGTTGTATAGCAGCAGCAGCACAACTAGAGAAGACTCTCTTAGTGAGAAAATGACTGGATGTCAGCTACCCAGCAATATCCATCTAAAGCTTGCTAACATTAGCCACATTAAGCTAATGGTCAATCATACCAGGCCAAGTTAAACTGTAGTAGCAAGATTGTTTTATAGCTCAAATATTGTCGCTTTGCAGCAAGCTCAACTTTTTCACTCAGTACTCAAGTTTTTAATATTGTTTAAGGTTGTAATAATTCCATTTCAATATATGGCAGTTAGTTTAGCAATGGATAAAAGCTGAGTAGGTGGAAGAAGGCACAAACTTTTATTTTTTGTAGTGTAGGGCAAGTATTATGTACCACTGCAGACTTGTACGTACATCTGAACTGTATCAGTAGAAAAGTTCAGGGTTTTTTTCCAGCCTGTCTCGACCTATGTCCTCCATTAATATTTCCCTTTTCAATTGTTTAGGTGTTCGTGGACCTATGGGACCACGTCCTCCCATCCCTCCCGACATGCGCTTCCCAGGACCACGTGACCACACCAGCCCACCAATGAACCTGCCTCCAGGTGTCCTTCCCCACCCTGCATATCCTGGTGATGCTTATAGTCAGGGTCCACCTAATGCCCTCCAGAACTCATCAGGAGCTCAAACTGGCCCTGGACAGGACCTGCATGTGAAGCAGGAGGCCCCTCAGGACTCAGTGAGGCCAGCGATGGTCAAGCCTTAAGAATGCCACCAGCTACAGCAGAGGACTTGGATTTACTCCGTACCCATCACATTAACAACCCAGATCCTGTCCAAACATAGGTCATGATTATTTTCTGGTTTCAGTTATAAAAGCTACCATGATGTTTACTTAAAATAACCAACAAAAAAAACATGGTCCTTCAATTAAAGCACCATCAATAATTATGTCTGAAATGAATGAGTTGAGAGGGTTGCCACTTTTCTAAACAGCTTATTGTGCAATAATCATTATTACAGAGAATTTTCATTTGTGTTTATCTTTTAAAAAAATAGCAATGATTTTTAAGGAGCAAATTTTTAAATGTCATTTCCTGTGGAAATTGTTTTAAAAGAGGATAAAAAAGAGGGAGGTTTAGCTTCGAGCATTCAGGAAGACCTTAATTTTCCCAAAGCTGTTGCTTCAAAACCGACTGTAAAGCAAATGTGTAATTTGAAGGCCAGATGTATAACTTATTTTACTATGTTGGTAGAACTTTTAATAATAAAGAATGTAAAAGCTGTTGGTGTTATAAGGCATAAATCTGTGCTGCTGCTGAGACAGAAACATAAACATCTGTTCTGTTTGTTAAAAGTCAGTTGACATGTTAATTTATACAAAAAACAGCATGTACCATATTCAGCTTAGTGTATGCAGGGACAGAAGCAGAGTAGCCTTTCACCAATAACTCTAGATGCACGTCCATCTGTTCTGTCAATCTGTTTTGCTTTTTCGTGTAACAAACGAATTGTCCTTTGGCTCAAACACATGAAACTATGGCCTCTCAGCTCAATGAGATTCAGCTCCCCTGCTGTTTTTTGTTGTTGTTGTTGTACTCAATAGGTGAGGACATTTGCTTGTCTGGTGAGTAATCATATCAAACCTGGGGCATTAGGTCACATTGTTTCAGGACCAAAACACAATGAAGATATATTAAAAAGGGCTTCATTATCAGTTTACCAAGCTTGTCTTCCATTTAGCAACTTTGGCTTAACTTGACATTGAGATGAACGGCATATCTGTTGCACAGTTTTGAAAGTATCACTGAAAACGTTTATGGAAAAAGCGCTTACTGCTGAATTAGGTAAATGTAATTTTTAAATGTAAGCACCACAAATGAAATTCCATTGGTCTCCATTGGGTTGGGGTGAAGGCAGACACTTGGTATCTCAGATCCTACTCGAGGTTCAAGCTTCAATTTATTCATCCATAAAATCATAGAATGTGTTCCCATCCTAATCAACCTGCACTGGCTGCAGAACACATAGAACCAAATTAAGAGTTTCATAGTTTTATGGATATTTTTTTTTATAGAGACCAGCATCGGGTGACAGTCCGTGCCAGCTCGTGTAGTGTGTGATCCCCTGTCACCGATCAGTCACGTAGTGTGAACGCCAAAATGACGGCAAGTTGTGTAGTGTGAACAGCACGGCCATTGGCCGACGCTGAAAGTCGTGTAGTCTGCACAAGGCATAAGTAATGTTTGCATAAATCACAAATGCTAAAACCGTTAGCTCTATGATCTGGATGAAATAATCCACAAAACTGCTTCATTTGTAGTTTATTAGAAATTAAAAGCATTGTAAATGTTTGATACAATTCCCTTCAGTCTGTCAACAAACTTAAAACACTCCACAGGTCTCAGTCTTACCATGTCATAGTGCTTCATACAGACACAGTTACTGTTTACTCATCAGTTAGTGTATCTTAGAGTTAATTTACAGTCCTGAATATTGTGATGTTACAAAAATAAAATTTAAAAAAATACACTGTAGATGTTTTAGTGAAGAACATCTGCAAAGTCAGTGGAAACAAAGTTAATGCAACTTCATTTAAAAACAAAAAGCCCTTTATAACAGGGTGATGGGAAATTTCAAAATAAAAGTAGAAGGCTTTTCTGAATAACAATTTAAGAGAAAGAAAGATCTTGAAAAAGTCAGTCCAAGAGCACAATCCCTGTCCTTCAGCTGTCCATAAAGATGCATCCTCTAGACGTCTCATGTAAGCACTGGTTAAATGTAACTATGTACATAAAACACCCAATCTGCAAAGTAACACTAGATTTAAAAGAAAACACTTCCTGGCACGTGATAAAGATTTGGATAATCCAAACGCTGCATTTCTGCTTGCTTAGAAAAAGAAAACTGGTGTTATCCTGAATACAGGTTTCACATTCACTGCATGCAAACCATGATGCATTCAATTTATTCATTTACAAAACTGTACGAAAGAGTTTAAATAAGCATATCAATCATATTAAAGCTTGAACGCTGACATGTGAGGACTGTTGGAATTATGAGGACATTCAGAGGACAAGGTAATATAGAAATCTGGCCTTTAAATCAAACTTGTGAAATATTTTGAAAAAGCCAACACAACTTAAAAGAATAAACCTATTGTATATTTAACATATAATTGTGCACACACACACACACACACACACACACTTTACAGTTTCCACTTTGATAGCTTTATTTAAAGACAAATTTAATTTAAGATGTCAAAAAAGCCTGCCAATCAGAGGTCTTCCTGCCTTAAATTAAAGCTGCACTAATATTTTTATATTAGTCAAATAACAACATGTAATGTGAAAGCTGTCGCTCATAGTGACAAACCAACATGGAACTACAGTTCAGCTCTACTGAGAGTTTTAGGGTCTTAACACATCGTTTTGATTTTGCTGTTTTAGTCGACCCAACGCATAACCTTGTTTCCAGTCACACTGTTATCCAGCACCAATCAGCAGATAAAGTTAGCGGTTACTAGCTGGTAAACATAATGGAGCATTTAGCAGCTAAAGAGCCAGATATTTCCCTTCAGATTCTGGTGAGAACACAACAGAGCTAAAATTGAGTAAACATTGAACTTACATTCATCATGTGGCCAGAAACACGATTCCAAATAATTGCTAATGCTGCTCCATGTGTGCTGGATGTGTAAATAGGAAGTTCACCATATCAACTTAAAACATGATGATATGTCAGGGTTGTGTTTACAGCTTGTATCCGCTGCCCCAAGTGCCCAAACAAATCTTTTAATGCAGGTCAATATAAAGAAAGCATAAAATGGAAACTGTAAATGTTAAAAGCAGAAAACAGGACAGTAGTGTTTATGCTTAGAAGGATTTTAGTTAATGTATTAACAAAGTTTAATTTAACAGCCTTTTTAGAAATCAATTTTGTAATTACATTTTGCAATTCAGTTATTTTTTTTTTTTTGCACATAACAAAATATATTAATAGGTAAATTTAATCTTTTTACCGTTGACTTTTTAAAATTAAATAACCAGTTTGTAATAGCTTTTTCAAATCCATTGATTTAATTGATAATTAAACACTATAAAAGTCTATAATTATGCTACACTCCGACTATGACTGACGTAATAACATTTTAATAGCTTGACGGAGCAAACAGTGTTGCTGTTCGTGTGTTTTTTATCCAGGGAATAGCTTTGCAAACTCTGCGATGAAAGTACCAACAAAGTGCATTTGTTGGGAACTTCAGTTGCTTATAATGTTTTGCTAAATTTCACTTGAGAGTCCAACCGCTACAGATAGTAGCGAGTCAAACTGTAAGACTCAAATTGTGCACCTGTAATAATTCACATTGTGTCTGTCCCCTGTTTCCCCAAGTCAGTGAGCTAAGGAAGACTAAAAATGAAGTGGTTTAAGTGTTTGTGAGTTTTGGGACAGAATTTGACAACAATATCAAAAAATACAAAACTGCAAAAGTGATGTGCGGTCTGAGCTGATGTGAGTCAGTTCCCTTTACTTTTTGATATACTCATGGGGGGGGGATTGCTGGATGTGATGAGGTGGAACACCACATTTTGCTGGATGTGGATGTAAGAGAAAATATAAGATGGTGATTCAAAGTTCAAGGTGTGCTATCACTTAGCTGTCCTTGTGTAGTGTCTGATGAAGATGCAGATAGAGTTGTTTCTTTGTTAAAAGCTGCAGTTTCTTCCTCTTGAAGTCTGTGGGTTTCTTGTACCTGCAATACAAGAAAGATGGTACAGTATTGTTTCAAAAGACACAAAAGGAATCCCTTAAATCATTTAGACAAAAAGACGTCAGCTGACTCACAGTTCGATTACGATGGGGCCCGGTTTGATCTCGTCCATTTCCATGAAGGCAAAACATTTTGTGCTGGTAAACCTCTTTTTAGGTTTGTAGTGCTTGAATTCAAAGAAGATAGCTGCTCCTGAGGAATGTATTGCAGGTTTAACAACATGAATAAGACAGTTAACATACTGAATAATTACCTCACCAGTAGTGCCATCTCTTTGAAACTCTCCTGCCAGTCTGTTTTTTTTTTTTTGGAACAAGACATGCTGCACACTGGCATGCGAAAATCCCAGGGGCATCAAAGGATAAATGTGTCTTACTGTCCACAAATCCCATTCAAAGACCAAAACCAAAAATATGTCTGTAATTCTCTCAATACTTTTTGACTGCCCTACCCCGTGGCACTCAAACCCTTTTGTTCCTACTGAAAACTAGACTAAAGACTAGTTTTTAAAGTAGGAATTTCCTAAAACATCTGGGAATTGTAGTTTTTAGCTAACATTGTTTTAACAGGAGTAAATAGTGTGTTTGTTGGGAACTATTTTCGGACATGGATTAATATACATTTGGTGCACTAGTCCAGGCCAGGTTATGCTAGAAAAGAACTAGTTCGTTGTCCGTCCACGTCAGAAGGCAAAAAGTGTTTATTTCTGATCCAAAAGGCGACACTGGAAGGTGGAAGGTGTCTGCCATACAGAGGGGGGCGAGATGTGATGTCCTGGAAGACATTCATAGTGTTGCATGAGAGAGAAGCTCAAAACAAACAGCTGGCCAATCACGGTGAGAAGAGGGTGCAGGGCGCCGGATTGGACACAGCCTCCCCTAATCTGACGTCGGAAAGGTGTGATGGAGGGGGGTTTTGGAAGCTATTTGACCATCCTCTAGCCTTCAGTCTTTTACAGCAGCAGGATGATGTACAGTATGTGTGATTAAAATTAAGCTGCAGTGCCCACTTTCAGGAAAAAGATATATAAATCTTTGGCTAAACAGGCAATAATTGTTATGGGATCATTTTATTCATGGTTTTGGTGTTTTCATGGGATTGGTTGTATAAAAGACAATCATGGAATATAGCCAGAATGATCCTAAAAATCATGTAAGGAATCTTGTGATGTTGGTAATGTAGGAATTTATTTTTATTATATTGTTATAGTATGTCACTTTGGTACCTTTTGGTAATTTCTCCACGTGTCTCTGGATCTCTACGTCCACACTGAAGTGAATGTAGGTATCTTCCTTCCTGGTGGCCACAGGGGTGTCCTGCACCGGGTTCAAATCTACACCGTTCATATCTGCAGGCAGAGAAAACACAGAACATGCTCTTGGTTTTGGCAGAATTTTATACAGCAGGTTTTCAAGACTTCAAGGTGAAGCACGTCTGCAGCACTTTCAAAGCACTTGAGTAGCTGTTCTCATCGAGACATTTGGTGGTAGAGAAAAGGGTGTGGCTGTAATCTGAGACCAGCTGCTGTGGAGGTCTTCACCACACCGCCAGACTGACTCCACTTTAATCCAGACAACACATATTTGAAATGGGATGAATGGGATGCGGCTGTTACCTTTGACACTAATGGTCATGTAGGGATCGATGCACTGTCCGGCATCCTTCAACCCGATCTTTTCGATCTTTAATGTAAGTAGTGACATCCCAGGCTCTGATGGTAAACGTGGCAACAAGGTACCTGTAGAGGACAAAGGTTGTAGACATTACCAGTTACCATAACAATAGGTGCCGGCTTCATCACCTGTGACTAAAGATTAGCCAGCGGCAGAACACCGTCAGATTACAGGCTTTAGATTTAAGTAACCATTTAAATATCTTATAATACTATATATACACTAACAATACTACAATAATAGTTCTTTCAGATTAGTTCAGAATTAGTTCAATCAATAAAAAGAAATTCTCGATGGAAAAAGTAGGCTGTATGCTTTCCCAAAGTTAGCGGAACGGAGGCTGACTTGTTAAATGGGAACACTATAAACAAAATCTTCTAACGGTATCTAAATCTATGTACTTTATTCTAAAGTCAAAAAGAAGCATTAACTCTAAAATGAACATTTTTGTCAAATCAGCAACACGGTGTGTATTTCCATTGAAAGGCTCCGATAAAATAATAATAATAAAAACACATCTGTCATGCAGTAGAGAACAAATTCAGATGCTGTTTGTTGATAACGCCGTACCTTGCGAAGCTGCAAATGAAGCAGGCAGGCAGGAATGAGCGATGAAGCCATGCACAGCACCGACAGAGAGAACAAAAAAGACACACAGTCAAACAGACAACGTGACACAACAAACATCCCGAACAGTTTGATGAGCGGTTATCAACGGGTCTACCAGTACCAGGGGCTCGCTGCGGGAAAGCTTCTGTAGCACCTGCTCCCGCTACCGCATCCTCCTCCTCCTCCAGCTCCAGGTTCTCCTCTTCCCCCGGGGCGAGGATTTTCCTGACAGAGAGGAACGCCAAGTTTGATCACTTCATTATCTACAGATTAGATAAAAACTTCCAAATATTTCTGTGAGGATATCCAGCCATGAGAGAGTGAGAGTTGCTGACCTTTTTGGCTTGAGACCACTTAAGATAAAGCAAAGTCGACCTGTAACCTATTGTTTCAGAAGCTTAAAAGGGGTTCAATTATCCAATAAAGCACAAAAAAAAAAAAGATTACAGCAAAAAATTTAATATAATTTTGTGTAGAAGAAATTTTTTTTTTTCCCACTTTCCTATCTTGCCCTTAAAAAAAACCCTACCCTTGGGGTAGTTATGACCAAAGAGGACTCACTGATTTAAGATACAAGAGGACAGAAGTGGAGCAAATAGATCAAAGAAAGTAATCCAGAAGTGTGTGCAGACAATAGTAAATCTGCACCATGAGCTGTACAGATCCATACAGATATGAAATCTGACAAGATGCCCAAAAAGTGCAGTGTAAACTTTTTCAGAGGGAAATAAACAGGTAGAAGAAGCACAGACACAGGATATTGTAGAAGTATGTACACAAATCTAATGCCAGACCAGCTTCAGTTTGTAAGGAAAAGAAGCTGTTTGACAAGATAATCTCAACTCAAAGTGCACTTACAGCTTTTTCTGAGCAGATTTCATCAGTGAATGGAACTGGCACAGGTGTCACGCCAGTTTTAACGTGACTGATTGATTTATTATTTAAATCATATTATTTCCATAAGGTATTAAAAGGACTTTGGGTTGAGATTATTTTATATCTCACACACACACACACACACACACACACACACACACACACACAGTTAGTGAATAAACTTTAACGGCCAAGCAGCATATACTGTAAAATAAGAGCTTCAAACAGTAACGACGTGATGATATTTAGTGATGGATATTTACCTTAAGGGCACCGGCTGGACATCAAAGGGGAATTCTTTGTTGTAGGTGAGAATATTTTGAATTACTGTTGACAAAAGGAGAAAGTTGAGTTGTGAGCGGATCAGAATACGCAGGCGATGACAGGATTGTTAACAAAGATAGCCGCTTAATTCCCGGGCACAACACTTACTGGTTTCCAGTTTCTTTAGTTCTTCTAACTTGAACTCCTCCTTCGACTGTGTGCACTACAGAGGAGCCAAAGACAAATGACACACTTCGTACTGTACGTTATTACAAAAGGGAATTTATAGGGAAACAAGCCTGTTGCTTTGGCCAAGAAAGAAACAGAGGACATAGTCAAAGCAACATCCTGAAAGTTTAATGTAAAAAGTACAATGAAGAATAATTTCACCCCTCTGTCTGGTTTAGTGTCATTATAAATCTGAAAAAGGTTTGGACTCATGACATCTCTCTTTACTTACTGATCCTCATAATTATGTCTGAATTGTTATTTGACTGCAATTGCCATCTCTCTGTAAAAGCACTTTGGTGTTTTTTAAAATGTGCTCTATAAAGAAATCGACTTGACCATTTCTATAATCCCAGATTTGACCGTGCTTGTTGTCATATTTCATACAGAATGAAAAGGAGCAACACAAACCTGCAAACTGCCACTTCTCATCTCCAGGCATGTTGCAATCTTTCCTAAAGTTTTCTGAAGAAGAAAAAAAGATGTTAGTTTTTGCAAAGTAACTAACTTTTCTATTTAGATGTTAAAGGGAGATGTATAATGATTACCTTCTGCTCTTCTGTGAAGTCTGATGAATTTGATGACTGGACCTCTTTTTGCAGTTGTCTTGCCAGACTAAAAGGAATAAATCAAAACTGGTATTAATTTGTAGGTACAACTGAAGCAAAGCAATTATCAAAAATAAAGTTTGAGCCATTCAGTAAAAATAAATAACATCATAGAAGTGCGTTAATGATCTGCAGCAAAATCTGAAGATTCTTGTGATGAAAGGTGGCTAAATGATATATATTTGCGCCCCCTTGCGTTCAAGATATTAGGGTATCGGGGTGTTGATTTTGCGTTATTACTGCAATTTCAGGTAAAACATGAATTAGCTGACAACGCAGATCGCATCCTTGAAAATGTGCAAAGAGGCAGAGATTGTCTGAAAGCAGGAAACATTCCTCACAAACACAGATGGAAACCCACCCATAACAATGAGAGGGTGTGGCTGACTATTTCTCAATGCTCCTGAGAAACATTGCCCCGTTTCTGCACTGCATGACACATAATGAAACACACTGCGCGCAGCTCTGGATGATTTTCCATGACGGGCTTTATGAAATCGATTCTCCCGCAAATGAAACTTGGTGGTGGATGAACCTGGGGATGCAAACATGCACACAGCGACTCTGCAACAACTGCCACATCACGTCATTGATGGGTAGGGTTTGTTTACTGCTGACTGACAGCTCAGAGGTTGCAACTTCTTGTGAAGCACCATGCACCCGCTGTCTCTTACATGCTGTTGTCTGATTGCAGGGAGAGGTGAGAGATGGATTAAAAGGTGAGGAAAAGAAGCGTGAATCTGTGCTCAGGAGAAACCAGCTGTGTGGAGAGAGGCAGGATACACACATGTTGAATGCAACTTACATTTGGTACTCATCTATAGCCTCCACTAATTGTCCCCACGAGTCAAAGTCTGTGCCTTTCTTAAAACTGGCGTGCCATTTCTGAATAGTCTTGTTGACATCAGACATGTTGGCTGGGCGGATACTCGCGGCGCTTTCAGGGCAGCATAGCCGAGGAGGAGATTCATCTACGAGGCTTCAGCAGCAAGCAGCGTCGTCAGCCCGGTTATCTGGTGTCCAGAGGCGCACAGAGAGACCAGCGACACCCCGACCAAGCCCTTTCTGCCTGCTCACCCTAATATCGCATCCGCAACAGAAAGGAAGTCCCGCCTGGAGCTTCGGGGGTGCGCGCGTTTTGGGACGCGGGGTCGCACGACTGAACGGCAACAGGATGTCTGACTGTGTGATGGTAGAGTAAAACACTGCTGCAGAAAAAAACAAAAAACGTCAAGTGCTATTTAATTTAAAGGTGCAAGCTGTGAGGAAGAAGCATAAATGGAAGAAGTACTCACATCTATTACTTAATAGGCAGAATTACCACGAAGCACAAATACTGATTATTATTGATAGGCTAGATATTGCTACTTTTACTTAAGTAACTTCTTCCACCACTAATTAACACATACATGCATATATAGCTATATATAAATTATACATTGTTGGTTTTTCATTACTGATTAGTTTAGATATATGTAAACACCATTGTATCTAGAACTTTTAAATACTAATATATTAATACTAGTGGAATAAAAAGTACATTTCCCTCTGACATGCAAATATTTTTCGACCGTTTTGATTGCTTCTGTTGATTTTTGATTTTGAATTTGTATGTTTGAGATGCTTTATTTGTTATTTCTTTATCATTAATTTCTCTGTACATATCTAAATCTATTTTGTTTTTAATTTATGTGTGTTATTTTACTATTAATCATTCATTTATTAATTAATTATGGTCTAGTGTTAATCCATACAAGGACTTTCACTGTATTTGGGATCAATAGCAGGTTTCACTGCTGTGTTTTGAATATTTGGCCTGGGTCTGTATTTTCATTTCCAGGAAACAGAATAAATATTTTTTTTATTATTTTAAGTTCATTTTACTTATCTGTATATACATTTCTAACAGTAAAATTCTTCTTTTTTATGCAAATTATTTTTGTTATGCTTTGTCAATGTCTGTTTTCCCTGTTAGTTTGAAATAAAGCAGTTACCAAGGTGAATAAAAAGGAAAAATAATTAATAAGCTTTATTCCGAGCATGTACTTATTGTAATGGGATTGTGTCTCTAACTTTAGGTCCCAATCACTTGGTGTTAGTAATTTAAATACGTATAAAAAATATAAATTTTAATGCCAACGGATTGAATGATCAGTGAAGCCTTTATTTTGAAAACAAGCCAAACGTGTTCCGGTTTTGGCCTGTCAGTCTCAATCTTGACGGTGTGGCACAACGTTAGCTATGGACGGAGGAACAGCACAGCAAGTGATGTCTTTCGGGTTGTATTAGCCCCTGACAGAATGAGATAAGATGGAAACCGTAATGACGGATTCGTCTGCGGCTGAAGACGATGATTGTTCAGATTCAGAGGTTTTATGTCTGATGAGAGTCGGAAGAAACTCAGACTGGCTTCGCCTGTTCGACAACACAGAGGTGCTGCTTGCTAATGCTAGCTAACTAGCTCAATTTGCCTACAATTAATCCTGTAACTTGCTCAAGTTCACGATAGATTCGGGGTTTTCACATACAAGATATCCCTCATTCATGGTTAAGTTTTCTTCAGCTTGCCGTTACCGAAGAGTATCCACATGTTGTAATGAGCTAAAATAGCTGCACACTAGATAGATAGCTAACTGTTGACATGTTTGTTTTTGACTGCACAGATCACGATTGGACGTGGTGCGGATGTAACCTACCAGCTGTTGTCTCCAAGCTGTCCTCTGATGATCTCCAGACTGCACTGTACTTTTAAGCAAAGGCAAGATGGTCAGTGGACAGTGACAGACATGAAGGTACACCAGCTTTCTAAATGACTCAATTATGAAGATT
Source organism: Micropterus dolomieu (assembly GCF_021292245.1). Classification (NCBI taxonomy): domain Eukaryota; kingdom Metazoa; phylum Chordata; class Actinopteri; order Centrarchiformes; family Centrarchidae; genus Micropterus; species Micropterus dolomieu. Next base: position 18,865,764 of record NC_060159.1, read on the forward strand.
ACATTCTCTTGTATTATTTATACTTGATTGTTTTAGCGATATTATCAAACATTCTCCAATAACCAAATCATAAAGGATGTTTTAAACACAAAAATTTTCTTTTGTATATGTTGTCTATTATGTTTCCATATGATGTTCTTGACAGAAGCCCTGTGATTCTGTATATTATATAAGTCAGCATTCCTCATACTGTTTCCTCACAATAAGCCAGACATTAGAGATATTACAGTTGTATTATGTTTGTGCAAAATTGTATGCAGTCCAATACAACATATCTGCCACGAATTCTACATTTATGAAGATGACAATGTTCAGTTTGTGTTAAAATTTTCCGTGAGGTGTTAATTTAACTGGATTTTGTTACTTATGTCATAGTTAGTGGTGGTGATGTTGTACTGGACTGCATCACATTGGAATGGGTTTCTAATATTCTTCCTCCCTCATGTTTGTAAAACACCTTAATATAATGCAGCCCAGTTCAGCACCACTGCAAACTACAACCTCAATCACAAACATAGTTAAATTGAACATTATCGTCTTTGTAAAGGTAGAATGTATGGCTGAGCTGTTGCTTGTGATTAAATTCGATTATACAGCTGAACCCAATAAAGTGGTCATCAAATGTATGTTTTAAATATTTTTTGGTATATACAGTGCCTTGCGAAAGTATTCGGCCCCCTTGAACTTTTCGACCTTTTGCCACATTTCAGGCTTCAAACATAAAGATATAAAACTGTAATTTTTTGTGAAGAATCAACAACAAGTGAGACACAATTATGAAGTGGAATGAAATTTATTGGATATTTCAAACCTTTTTAACAAATAAAAAACTGAAAAATTGGGCGTGCAAAATTATTCAGCCCCTTTACTTTCAGTGCAGCAAACTCTCTCCAGAAGTTCAGTGAGGATCTCTGAATGATCCAATGTTGACCTAAATGACTAATGATGATAAATAGAATCCACCTGTGTGAAATCAAGTCTCCGTATAAATGCACCTGCTCTGTGATAGTCTCAGAGGTCCGTTTAAAGCGCAGAGAGCATCATGAAGAACAAGGAACACACCAGGCAGGTCCGAGATACTGTTGTGGAGAAGTTTAAAGCCGGATTTGGATACAA
>NC_060159.1:18866979-18897042 GCF_021292245.1 Micropterus dolomieu
CCATTTCTTAAAGATATCCATAAAAAGTCTCGTTTAAAGTTTGCCACAAGCCACCTGGGAGACACACCAAACATGTGGAAGAAGGTGCTCTGGTCAGATGAAACCAAAATCGAACTTTTTGGCAACAATGCAAAACGTTATGTTTGGCGTAAAAGCAACACAGCTCATCACCCTGAACACACCATCCCCACTGTCAAACATGGTGGTGGCAGCATCATGGTTTGGGCCTGCTTTTCTTCAGCAGGGACAGGGAAGATGGTTAAAATTGATGGGAAGATGGATGGAGCCAAATACAGGACCATTCTGGAAGAAAACCTGATGGAGTCTGCAAAAGACCTGAGACTGGGACGGAGATTTGTCTTCCAACAAGACAATGATCCAAAACATAAAGCAAAATCTACACTGGAATGGTTCACAAATAAACATATCCAGGTTGTTAGAATGGCCAAGTCAAAGTCCAGACCTGAATCCAATTGAGAATCTGTGGAAAGAACTGAAAACTGCTGTTCACAAATGCTCTCCATCCAACCTCACTGAGCTCGAGCTGTGCAAAACTGATAGAGACGTACCCCAAGCGACTTACAGCTGTAATCGTAGCAAAAGATGGCGCTACAAAGTATTAACTTAAGGGGGCTGAATAATTTTGCACGCCCAATTTTTCAGTTTTTTATTTGTTAAAAAAGTTTGAAATATCCAATAAATTTCATTCCACTTCATGATTGTGTCCCACTTGTTGTTGGTTCTTCACAAAAAATTACAGTTTTATATCTTTATGTTTGAAGCCTGAAATGTGGCAAAAGGTCGAAATGTTCAAGGGGGCCAAATACTTTCGCAAGGCACTGTAGTTGTTAAATATAATTCAACGGCAGCTGAAAAAGACTGTTGCTTATTTTATTTGTTTTTACCTCAGAGTCTCAACGGCGTGTGGGTGAATGGAAACCGCATACCTGCTGAAGAAGCCCATCAGCTGAGGCTCGGAGACTCCATACAACTTGGGGTTCCTGTAATTGGAACCAATGTGGAGTTTGACTACATCCTCGTCCAGCGGCCCCTCAAAGACATTAAACTCTGCCTGGCAAAGGGACATAGAGAGGGTGTTAAAGCAGCCCATGTTCCCAAGAAGCCCAAGAGGAAATTGGCTATGGAAGAAGTTGAGCCTTCTACCTCAAAGCCCAAGCTGTACCGCTGCTCTTCTGCAGACAAGTCATTTGCAAAGCCCTGCCCTCTGTCACCAGTGAAACGCCAGCAGAGGCTCAGTCACACCCAGCCGGCAGAAACTGGACCCAGCAGACTAGTCCAGGAAGTAGACCAGTCCTCGGATTACTCCAGCACTATTTGTGACCTGGACAACTTGCAGATGTAAGCCCCAGTTTGTGCTTGTCATATCTCGTCATTACATTGGAGTCACAGAGCGAAGCATCAGTTTTTCTGAAAGATATATCAGTCAAAATCTTTTGAAAACCCTAAAAGGTTGTTTGACAAACCTTGCTGCAGTTTTTCAGGTATTTTCACATTCCTTGAAGATGTTTCTGTCCAGCTGGATCACAAAGTAATCTAAGGCTGCAAATAACAGTTATAATAGCCAAGGAGGTTATTTTTTCAGTGCCGTTTGTTTGTCTGTCTGTCAGCAGGATTACAGAAAAAAAGTACTGGTCATGGGCCAAGAAGGAAACCCATTTATTACAACCAAAGCACACTTGTTAAGCTAATAGTGAATTGTTATCAACAAGCTACAACGAAAGCTTTCTGTATGTAGTCTAACTGTTTATCTTAATTTGCCACTTACCTTAAAATTTGGCAAATTCTTGCACACTTAGCTGCTGGTTGAGACAAACCAGCCACTCCTCTCTCTACCAGTGGCACCTGTAGATGGTTTATCATAGCGGCAGTAGAGTGTGGAGGAAAGAGTGACGCTGACTCTGTTTTTCAATTTTTCTTCATACTAAATTTCACAATATTATTTATTTTACTGACATTTTGCTGCACTCGAGTCATTGTTTCCAGTGAAATATTATGTGTGAGTGAAAATAGTGACAGCATTAAGTTATATTTCAAATATAATTCTAATCTTGTTCTGAATTTATTATTTAAAGAAATTATAATTGAAAACCACCCAATTCCTTAGTAATAAAAAAAGAACCATGCCGATAAAAGGATGCATAAGATAAAGATATAATCCTAACGCCAGGGGCTTGTACCACAAAGCAAGTTCAACATACATAGGATATGTTTTCATTATCTGGCTTAACTAACCCTAACAGTCACGGTGGGGATAAGCGGTACCACGAAGCAGGTTATCAACTCTGTAAGTCAACCCAGTGTTTCTCAATCCAGCCGTGAGCGCGTTCGGTGTTAGCAGCAGATGACCAATCACAGTCATCACAGCGTTATATTTTACAAACGAAGAGCTCACTGCGGTACTACAGAAATACGACATGGTCTAAGTAACACAGCTGCAGCTGACACGTGCAGAAAGAAAGAAAATAGCCGACAGTGTGAATGCCTAAATGAACAGGCGTAGTCTAATAATGCGTTGATTTGATGTGTTTTTATGAGCTGTATGATCAGCCTTATTCTTTCAGCTCGCCTGTGTGTCAGCGTTTCCACATTAAAAGACACCACACTTTAAAGAACTTCTCGTCTCTTCAAAAATGAGATTAATTTATTTAACACACTCAAAAGTGTTCCAAACATTGTTCTAAATTAATTTCATATAGCAATGCAACAAAAAATCCGTTCATGCCATAAGATGTGGTCAAATAGAGGTTGAATCTCAACATCTAGGCTACTGAAAACTCACCTCATTACCTGCGCCCACATCCGTAAAAGGTTGGGCAGTAGCCTACATGGCCAGTCTCTGTGATAGACTTTAAGATAGCTAATAACCTAAAATAAATAGCGTTCATAATAAAATTTAGTATTTCAGTATCCCTACCAAACTGTTCATTATATTTTGCCTTACATAAGAAATAGCCTATATAAGAAATATGAAACCCGTTTATTTTAATGGCTGCGACAGACTGTGTGAAACGTACTGGAGAACAAATAAAAAAATATGATTTTGATTGACATTTTAAAGCAGTTAGGAGGCTACTGTAAAAACCTGTAGGCCTACAATAACCTAAGGCTTTTAATTAGTCTCTGTAGGATTATATCGCTATAGACAAGAGTTTCTCCACATCACCGCAGCAAACATAAAGTTGCCTATAAAACAGTCTGTGGGATTTCCTACACATGGTGATGTTGTTTTCCAAGAGAGCTGATTGGTCAGTAGGCGGCGTTATTATAGAGTTGATCTCTTATCTAAAGGATTCTCTCAACTACACAATGTGTGACACTATTTTGTAATCCAATCCATTTTGTTTTAATGTTCTACAGATTTTATTAGCAACTTTATCTGAAATGTAGTGTTGATAAATGAGAGATGTAAACTGTGGCTGTAACACACTGTTATATTGTTTGGGTTTCAACCAGCGAGTTAAAGAGACTCACTTTTGTTAGGAGTGGAGTATTTGATCTCCCTGAAAGTATTTCTTCGTTTATTTATGTTTGCAGGTACAGCCAGAACCTTCTGATGCTGAGGGAGCAGGTGGACGACACCCAGAGGCAGGTCGCCTCGCTTGGGGTAGAGCCCCAGAAGGCCGACCCGCTCAGAGAGGAGCATGTCAGGGAGCTGCAGGTTCAGCTGGAGACACTCCGAGCCAAGATGCACCGGATGGAGACGCTAGAGAAGTCCTTCAGTGAAACTAAGAGGCAGCTGGAGGTGAGAGGGTTTTCAGTATTGCATCCAATGTGCAGAATTGAAAATACTACTTCACTTTTAAATGGTTTCTAGATATGCATTACATTTGTCTATTAATGATATACAGTATAAGATAACCATCTGATAAATTCAGATATTATGGCAGCTTTTATCGAGTTTTTGGAAGAAGAACAGCTGGCAAAATAGAGAAAAGTAAAATTTTTATAAATATTGTCATGGTCTTTTAAAGGGTCAGTTCACCCATGTCACAAAAACATCTTAATCCCAGTGGTGTCTAAAGATACACATAGTTTTGGATTTATGTGCTGACGTTTCTGTCATCAGATTGACAGTAATTCTTAAATACTTTAAGCAGCACACATGAGATTCAGTTAAGCACGATTGTATTTGGGTGGCAACAAACGTTTTAAAGCGAGGGTTGATATTTTGAAACCTTAGCACATAAAACTGAAACTTGTCTGCATGGCTGGACAGCTTTAGCACTGAAAAATGTCTTTAGTGATCTGAGTGAACCGAACTGTCTAATAATTCTTAGCTGCAGAGAACTTTAAACTTCTAACTGCTGCATGATTTGAAAATGCAGCTTAAAATAATGACATCAAAGTGAAAGATGTTTGTATTTCACTCATTTTTTCGGTAATGTGGAAATATCAAATAAGGCTGCGTGTGGTAATGTCTTTTTTTTTCTAAAGTTTCTGTTCTGTTTGTGGTGTGAGCCAACAGATTCCAGAATAGAAAAACAAATTACAAAACAGTATGTTATGATGTGAACACATTATTATAATCTGTAAGACCACAGCGTTTGTATGAATTAATGCTAGGCACAAAATATTGTCTTTAATGAAAGTGGAACTTTTTATGTGTGTAGGCCCAGAAAACACAGCAACAAGAGGAACTTTTGAAAAAACAGCTGGAAGAAGCTCTGCAAGAGGTATGCAGCATAAAACTTTTCTTTATAGTTACGCCACAAATACAAGCAACCAGACTAAGGGTTTATAGTGAATTTATAAACATGTTATTGTTGTATGTATGAAATTTACCACTGTTTTTTGATCTGTCTGTTTTGAATGTTCTTAGCAAAAGAAGGTAATCGGTGAACTTGCCCTTTCTCGGCAAGGCTTCGAAGAGATTCTTTTGGCCAAAAACAAAGAGCTGGAAGTGACAAAGGTATGACCATATTAATAACCATCTAAGTATTCGTTTGGCATAGTTTGGCATGGCATCAGCAAAGCTTTATTCATTTATTCATCTATTTTTGTAGGAGGAGAAAGAGAAGGCGAGGGCCCAAAAGGAGGAAGTTGTTACACAAGTGACTGAAGTTCTGGAGAATGAGCTTCAGTGCATCATCTGCTCTGAGCTCTTCATTGAGGTAGGATTAATAATCATATTAGCATGGTGTATATCACCTTTGCGATTCTCATCTGCTGTATCTTACGTACAAATCTTTGTCTCTGATTGGATAGAAATTGCATAGTAAGTACAAAACCTGAATACAGCAATATGGCATTAATGAAAGCAGTGTAAGATACGCCCTTTCTTTTCTCTTTGAGGTGCTTCAGAAGATGGACACAAAAACATGAGCACTATAATAAAATGAATGTTTCAATCTATATTGATATCGTCTACAGGCAGTCATCCTGAACTGCGCTCACAGCTTCTGCTGTCACTGCATCAAGCAGTGGCGTAAAAAGAAAGACGAGTGTCCCATCTGCCGACAGGCCATCCAGTCCCAGACCCGCTGTCTTGCCCTGGACAACTGCATCAACAGCATGGTGGAAAACCTGAGCCTGGATATGAAGGCGAGGCGGCAGACGCTCATCTCTGAGAGGAAAGGTGAGAGGTGCGTCATCAACAGTGTCATTAGTATCCTACAGTTAACAGTTAAGAGAAGCATTTTCTTCCTACTTTTGGTTGTTTTTAAAGAGATAAATAAACAGGACATAAAAATAAAAGGCCTTAAAACAAACAGACAGAGGCTATGTCATACACAATAAGAACCAGTTTACTGTATTATAAAGATTAATATCCTAAATTTACAGAAAAAAACATGGATAACACTAAATACCCAAAGGAAGTTTTCCTTTTTTCAGAGAAGCAAGCTTGTGACCATGATGTCATAAGCTCAGGTCAGTGGACAGCCTTGAAATGTCTCAGGTTGTTGCACAGTGAGTACAGGAACAGATAAGAGACAGTCTGATCATTCCACAGAGAGAAACCCCTGTACAAAATCCCCATTTTGAAAAACTTTTTTATACATTTATACAATACATTTTTCGTGTCTAAGTGAAGTATATGAAGTGAAATTGGACCAATATCTGTCCTAGTTGGAAGTCTTAATACTTGACACAACATATGCTTATATTTTTAAACAATATAGGGTTTGTTATGCCAAAACACTGGTATGTGTACCATGTACCCAATTAGACATGTACTGTTTGAACTTTTTACCATCTGAGTTAGAATATTTAAGTAAATATGTTAACGCAGTATATATCATAATATGTTACTAGTTATTAAAATATGTAGTACATTTATCTCCCTACCCTAGCCCCTAACCCTCAAAATTCAGTTACAGAAACACATCAAAAACTAGTATATGACAGTGATGTTTACTCAGTCAGGATCACACTAATGCACAAGTTGCCACACGGATGGCCCACATAGCATTAATATCTGACTGACCGTGTAGTCACTAGCAATAGTGTGCAATGCCACATTCATCAGATCAAATGACTGGATAGCCTTGACATGTCTGGGTGAGCCCATTGACTAATGTTCCCCTCGCCCTCAGCAATAACCACTAAAGTGTCCTTGTGTGCTTGATCCTCAGCTAGTGTGGCGAATCTGCTCAGAGGCTCTCAAGCAGTTAACGGTGTTATGAGAGTATTGTTACACTATCTGATTTAGCCATCTCTGCTTTATAGCTAGATTTGCTTGTTGGTGGAGTGAGGGAAATAAGTCGAAAATTGAAAAAGTAATTAGGCAAATTTATTTCCGTAGCATCTTTCCCAACCATAGTGACAACATTCTTTACAAATGCACATTAAAGTACAATAACATAAAATACAATACAAGAAATAATTATAGGTTCAAACAGAGATTAAAACACCGTAAAACAAATTTTTTTAAGTCAGCTGAAATGATACCGAGGGGATTTTTTTTTTTACTTACCTTGGTTTAGCTAAAACAGTAAAAGCCCTGTTCGTCTTGAGCCTCGACTGTGGAACTTTAAACAGGATTTGGTTGCCACACTTGTCAAGTCTGGAAACTAAATGCTTGTTTATCAATGCTGCAAAATGATTTCTAATCAAAAACGGCAAGCAGTGTGGTCTGGTCGATCTCAGTCAACATCATGTTGGTTGTTCCTGACTCTTAAAGCATAGCGTGAAATGTTTTGATTTAATGTTTGTAAAAACAATACCAAAAACTTTGAGGACTAGCAACATCACGTATGTTCTTCGCCTTTAGATTAAAAAGGTCTACTCATGATGAGGCTTGAAGGTTGCCCAATTCGCTTTCAAAGGATCAGTGTGGTGATATACAATTTTTTTCTGACTGTCAACAAATCCCCTAAAAAGTCAGCCTTTTTCTTTAAAGTCGTGTAAAGGAAGTGAAAGAAAGAAAAAGTGGCTCAGAGAGAAGGTGTTGCTCTTTCAAATCTCTCTAAAGAGAAACGAAAAAGTTTTCTTTTTCTGGTGTTTTCCAGCTGCTGACTCTGCTCAGGTGATGGTGATCGATGATGATGATGACGACAGCAGCAGGAGCAGCAGCGACAGTGACGGCAGCATGGTGTCCATAGACAGTAGCCTCAGCTCTGTGGTCTCCGTGGACACAGACAGTAGCATCCACTTGGACTCCAGTCCGCCCTACAGCGGTTACTCTGATGAAAGTGTTGATGAGTTTGAGGATTAGCTGTGGGCTGTAATGTGTATCGGACTTTTTGGTGTTGCGTTTCCCTCGAATGTTCCAGGGAATGATTGGGCTCATCGTGAGTCCAAAGGTTTATGTTTTTCTTTTTGTAAAATGATCAGTTGTGTTGTTGTCTTTACTTTCAACTAAAGGAATAAAGTTTCTTCCTATGCATTTTCACACTCATTCCGGGCCTGTTTGTTGTGCTGCACATGTTGACTTTTACCAAGCATTGATTCATTATGTTAATGGTTATAAGGAACTAGCAAACCTTTTGAAATCAGAAGTCTTCATCGTCATCATAATAGTAAAAGTGTTCTTTGATGAAGCCTCACTTCATATGTTGTGATGGTTGAACGCATGAGAGATAGAGAACAAACCTCTGCTGGGAGTGAGAGGACCATACCAGTGTTTTTGTTTGTAGCATGTTAGCATCATGGCTTTATGACTAGCAGTGTCAGGCTGTGGGTCAGTCCACCACTTTTGTCAAGACTGCAGTATCGCAGGAAACGTTAGATGGATTGAGATGAAATATTTTGTACAAATGTTAATGGTATTCAGAGGATAAATCCAAATAACATGTTTTGTTAGTAGAATAGTTTGATTTATGAATAAATACCTGCGCAGCTAATGACATTCCCATCAGCCCCAGCTGTAGGTCTACTTTGCCTTCGAATTAGCATTTGATGTTATCATGCTAACAAGCTGAGCTAACAGCTGTTTGCATTTAGCTCAAAGCACCACTGTGTCTTAAGTACAGCCTCACAGAGTTGCTAATAGGGCTGTAGACTCTTGATCTCATACATTACATTACTGCAGACCATTTTCCATGTCTTTAATGTGTTTTCTTAGCTTTCAGTCATCAGTTGGTTGTAGAATTGACGTACTCGAGAAAGGTAGTGCATCACAGTGTCCACTTCAGCAGTCTTATTGGAAACAATAGCTAATTTAATGTTCATCGTAATGGAGTGCATTCTTCTTAAATTGATCTCCACTTGAAATTTTTACCACAGCGCATTAATGTAGCTTTGACAACAAAAGTACCTGCAAGCTACTGTTAGCTCCCAATAAACTGAATTTAATAGAGCAACCATTTGATCTAACAGAAATCTCCATCAGACATGGTCAACTTGGCTTTTTCAGTTTGTATTTTTATTTTTTTTAAACAATTTAGAAGACAAAAATGTCACAGTATACAAAAATATATAAGAATATTGGTGTGGTCATTTAATCCATTATTTCTGTCATTCTAGAGGTGGATAAAAGGGACCAACTGTGAAAGAGAACTGTAACGTAAAAATACTATAATTCCTGAAACATGGCCAAACTCAAACAATCACAGAAAAGGTCGACATTTTTTCATTGTTGTTATTGTATGTTTCATTCAGCGAGGCCCTACTTTCTATTCATCCCCATGCCCACCTGGGAGTTGCCTCCTCTCCTGGCACACGAGCTGTATAGTGCTTTGCTGAAAGGAGAAAGCATTAATCACTCCCATTGGCAACACTCCAGAGTTTACCTCACTGGTCCTGATTTAAGTAAACAAACAACAGAATGCTTTCACCTTATGAGATTATGTTAGAAATGTTCAGTAGGTTCATTTTAAGTTCACTAGTCAGTAAAAGCTACGTTGTTTTATTTTTATGTAAGGCTTTTTTCTTTGGCCTTTTCAGTGTACAAATAATTAGTGTGCAAGACAAAATACAGTAAAGGGTATCACTTTCTGAAAGTTTTGCCATTCGTGCCACTGGTCTGATGTTATAAGTTATTGACATGGTTGCTATTTAAAAAATAAAGTTTAAGAGATCATCAATCACTTTAACAATATTACACATTTTGATCTGCACATCTACAGTCACTACTGGAGTGGGTGTCATTAAAAATAGATCTTCATCTTGGAGAGAAACTCTTTCTTTTGCTCAGTCCTTCTGTCTTTTAGCAATTACACACATGCTGTGTTGCCTAATGCAACAGCTCACTGTGCTCTGATAGCAATGGAAATGTGATGGCACAGTACTGTACATACTATAGATACATAGTGTTGGTGCTTTTGTAGGGGTGGGCTTTAATTGTACCATAAATAGTCACTGGGTGTGTTCAATACTCCAATATGTATATGAGAGAGCCTGCACTCAATAAGATGTATGAGCCGGTATCCTGCTTCCTGGTATTGTGCAGGTTGGCCCACCGTCACACTTTCACGGGTTACTGGGAGCAGAATGGAGCCATTGTTAATGTTATTAATTCAATTTTATTTATATAGTGCCAAGGTTATCTCATTTTACTTTATAGAGCAGGTCTAGACCGTATAACTTCAGATCCAACAATTCCCACCATGAGCAAGCACTTGGCGACACAGGCAAGAAAAAACTTCCTTTTAAGAGGCAGAAACCTCGTACTGAACCATGACTCAGGCTGGGTGAATATCTGCCTTGACCGCTTGGGGTTTATTAGTAACACCTGTGCTTTTCCTGTCAAAATGTTTGCTGTAAAACCTTGATCTTAATTAGAGAAATACAACTTAAGTAAACTATCATTCCTCATACATAATTTTTACATACATGTATTACAGTTACCGTTACATATAGGTATCAGTCCTAAAGAAAGTTTGACAGCTGGACCAGGCTTCCTCATGCTAAGACAAGTTGATCAGTGAACCTCCACAGTTGTTATGTGGTGCAGATTCAGGGACACCCATCACCGTGACTCATCCCACACTGGCGCTACCCAGAGTGCAACTGGATGAGCAGCTCACAGAGGCAGTTTGCCTGTGCTGTGGATGGCTGATGTCACGCCAGTCCATTAAAGGCGGAGTACGAGGGAAGTGTGTGTCTGTCAGGCCATATTACATGAGGACGACAGTGATGGACTGCCTCAGGGCTACAGTTCGAGCCTCTCATTTCTCCATCCAATTCCTCCATCCGACTCCTGGAGCAACCTTATGTCAGAAACAGCCATCTCTCTCTCTCCACCCTTCCACAGGGGAAACACAATCAGCTTTTGCTGTATCATGTACCTGCTTCCATCCATGCATGGTCATGTGAGAATGTTGCCCAGATAATTAATAGAGTAACTCAAGCTCCAGTTGAAACTATTAGTCAATTAATAGATTGTTCTAACTACTGATTAATTGTTACAGTCATGTTTTTTAAGGAAAAATGCCAAACGTTCACTGGTTGCAGCGTCTCAAATGTACAGATTTTAAAGTAGTAGCTATAGTAGTGAGGATAGTAAACCAAATGTATTTGGGTTTTGTGCTGTTTGTCGGACAAAAAAAGCAATTTCAATAAGTCACCTTGGGTTATGGGACGTTATAACGATGTATATTTTACAGGCAAACAACTGATCGATTAATCTAGATGATGAAATAAACAGCCCTAACAAAATATTAGATCATCAAAGTCTCATCTAAGTGCATCCTCCCACATCCATACAGATAATATCCATTTAGAAATCTTTTGTGGAGCATCTTGCACTAAAGCAAGAGGGGGACAAATCTATGCTATATGTAGTAGGTATGACGTACAGTTTAAAAATGCAATAGCTATTTTAATATACATACACATTGTACTGACCAGTCTTGACTTGTGTGTTGCTTTACCAAAACATCAAACCATACATTCTTACAGATGTCAGATGCAAACGTCATATCCTCCCAATCTAATCAGCTCTTATGACCATGATGCTGAAATGGTATCCACCTGATAACTATCGTTGAGAAAATACAAGCTCACTCCTAGTAGTGTGCTGCCACAACATACAAGAGAAGACAGATTAAAGGAAAAGAGCTGTACAAACTAAAGCATGCACATATTCTCTGTCTACTCCACTCCACCCCTAAAATCTGGATTCCATCCATTTCCGTTCAGGACATTTTTAAGCACAGCGTAGCTCAAATGACGAAGTGTTGAGTCGTGCATGGTAAATTTACAAAATGTTGAGACTATAAATTATGTTTTACTTAAGGTACAATTTAATTGTATGTAATTTAATTTGTCTGTCATCTTAAAAGGAAGCAGGAGTTTAATTTATATCAGTATTTATTTACAGCAGGTTTGGTTGGGGGATGGGGAAACCACATCTAATGTACTTTTCACTTCATTTCTGTGTTTTTTAATAAAGGTCAGGTAGGTGGTTTTACTGATTTCTACCTTCCCATGCTGTGCACCTGCTTCGTGTTGTTGTTTGTAAGGATGGATTCACTCCAGTATGCTTTAATCCAAATGGCTCATGGACCATATCCGTGGTCCATCTGCCAGCTTTGTAGAATCAAAATGTTCTTCACAGCATGATCATGCTGAGCACACAGCCTCCTGCAACACTGATGCCACACAGACAAAACACAAACACTCGGCACTTGTATCAGTGTTGTCATTTTATGTCCAACTGTTAAAATATTACTTAATTGAAAAATTAGACAGTCTAATCTTAATTTTGCAGACTTCCCCAGGCAACTCTATTGTATTCCTGCATAAATGATTAATAGATATGCCTTTTAGATAATTTGTAATTACTGCTTAAAGGGGACAGAGCATTTGCAGTCTGGGCCCCAAGGTGCTGGAACAGTAATAAAAACAACAACAACATTAATAATAATATTATACATAATAATAATACATAATAATACATAAATACACTATGCACAAAAAGTAAGGAACCTTATGTTTGGTATATTATTTATTTGTTCTAACGGTGCTGCTTGGCAATAAATCTTATGCCATTGGAAAGCATGTTTATGTCCCTTTTAAATGGTGCCACATTTGTAAGGAACATGCATTTGAGGGATAAGACAACAAAGCTGAGTATGTGGGTTGAGCCCATGAAAAATTTGCCAAATAGTCTGTGACAATGCCAAACGGCTTTTCTTTGCTGTTGACTCTTGTTTGGTGGATTGGATGATTGGAGTCTGAAGAAACAAGAGATATTGGAATTTTAACAATTTATTCATTTAACAAACAGGAGTGTCAGTAGCGTGTGGAAGAACCATACACAGCCACACAACAGCCTGACACCTCCTCCTCATGCTGGTCACCAGCCTGGTCACACAATGCTGTGGGAGAGCATCCCATTCTTCAACCAGCTTTTGTCTCAAATAATTATTATAATTATTCTACCAAAATAATTTGGTGGAAAATGATCCACCAAACACAAATTTCCAAACTTTTGGGGCGTAGTTTAGAATTAATTGGTAATCTGTGTTTTATTCTTGTCTTTATTCTTATTGTTGTCTGGACAAAACTGTTGCATTCCATGAAGGTCGGAAATTCCTAATATTAAAATATACACAAAAACTGTTGACTCACAATTCTGACTAAGAAACTTGAATTATCAACCACGTGTTTTCTAAAGTTCCCTTATCTGATGTCTTCTAAATATAGCAGCAAACACTGTTTCAAACGTTCAGGGCTGAGTGCTCAAATCTCCCGAGTTAAAAAGTAATAGCGTTCTGTTACCAAGGAGACAGTTGAAGCCTAGAGCAGCGCACTGCAGGTGTAAGTTACTTTAACGTTTGAACGGCGAAAATTGAGTTGTATGTAACTAAAGGGTAACGTTAACATTATACAAATATTAAATGTCTGTTGGTTTACCACTTTAAAGATGTTTTTCAGTAATTCACGACATTGCCATAGTAGTAAGCTTGTCGCAGTTTAGCTAGCATTAGGGTGGATCGTCTGTTTGCTGTTAACTTTACAGATAGTTTTGGCTAGCAGCTCAATGTGTGACGGTAACTTATGGCAGCACCATTACCTTAGCTAATGCCTATAGATAATATGGTTTCAGTGACAAATTAATTAGGCCGTAAATGCCATTAGGTAAACTATCATCACATAAACACACCTGAAAATAAGCAAGGATATAGCTACTGTTGCTTGGATGTTAAACTTTTAAATGTTTCTTTTTTCTAAGCAGAAAATAGTCTACAAAAACCCTACAACAATGTCCAGGTTCCCTTATCCCCCAGCAGCCACCCTCAATCCAGATGAGGACTACAGAAAGATCAGGAGGATCATTGCTGAAGATCCAGGCTGGTCCCTGGCTATAGTACCTTGTTTATCAAACCTGTGTCTGCAAAGCATCGTGAGAAACTTTGAGGGTATGCACTTGTTTTTTTGTACAATTATTATATATATTATTATAAACGTTTACACATTCACTTGTAATATAAATGGAACTTATACAAAACTTAAACCTGTTACAGAAATGCCCATATTTGAAGCCCTTACACCCATTCAGAAAGACTTTGTGCAGGAGAGACTATCTACTTCCCTGCCCCTGCATGTGACAGCCAACTTGATCGGTGATGGTGTCTATTGGAAGCGGCGATGCGAGCAGCGGTGGGACCTTTGTGATGTCTCTCATTATGGCCACAGCTGGAAACGACTGTTCTTTGAGAGGCACATGGAGAACGTTATTGAGCTTTTTATTCCGGATGTAACAGAGCCAAACACTGTTTTAGCGATGGTACCTCATTGTAAGAACTACGTCAAGAGGCTGGACATTTCCCAACTCCTGCCGCCTATCAAGGAGCCCAAGATGGAGGAAGAGGAATATGGCTCTGAGTTAGCGAGTGACAACGAGTATGATGGACCATCTGTGGACCACTTTGACTTTAACATCCTGCTTGACAAGCTGACAAACCTGGAAGAGCTCCATTTGGTGTACAGGGTCAAACAATGTGGGATGAACTTTGAATGGAAGATGTTTGAGATGACTGACAGAGATTGTGAGTCCCTCGCCAAGGCCCTTAAGTCCTGTAAGAATTTGAAGGTGAATATTGACTCCTCCTCAGTGGTCTATACCATGCAAAGTATGGAGCCTGATTTTCTGGAGCCTGTTTGTTGTAATTCAACACTTCTGACTTTATTGCAAGTAAAAGCATCATTTACAGTTCCAGATGTCAGGGAAACAGGGAAATTGTTGTTGGCACTACCCAAGAATTAAATTCATGCTCTATTTACATCAAGACACCAGAGCCCCTGGCTGCAACCTAAATAAGTCAGTATTTGATGCACATTTTTGTCACATTAGTTTATTACTGCATTAGAATATGGCATTTATCTGCTATTGGTTTCTGTGCATGATATGGAAACTGTACAAAAGATTATTGGAATTGATATCAAGGCTGCAACTAATGAGTGCATAATCTGTTGATTACTTAAGTCTTTAGTCTATAATCTATCAGAAACAAATTGAAAATGGCCACTACTATTTCCCAGGTGCCAAAGATATTTAGTTGGTTGATTTACTTACTTTATTTTACAATATATAAAGCATAGTCCTTCACTGTTCTGTGATGCTGACATGTAAATAACATTTATAAATGTGGCATGTTCATAGTGTCAAAAAAAAAGAAAAGGAAAATGACTTTTATTTTTAAGTCATGACATCCTGTGACATCAAATCTGCTCTTAATGATTCAGTTTTTTGTGCTACTCACCTGTTTCTACAGCTTCTAAGGCTCCATCAAAGCCAGATTGAGGATAAAAAGTGCCGGCTGCTGGTGAAATACCTCTTGGACCACCCGTCTCTAAGAGAGCTTGACTTCTCTCACAACCTGATCGGAGACAAAGGAGCCAGAGCCATTGGCAAACTGCTCACCAGGAGCACACTGGAGACCCTGAACATGTGCGACAACAACATTAGAGACACGGGAGCCAAAGTTATAGCTCATGCCTTGTCCAAGAACTCTACCCTTTTGTCCCTCAACCTGCGTCTCAACCGTTTGAGAGATGAGGGAGGTCAGGCTATCGGCAAGGCCTTGCTGAACAACAACACCCTACTTCACCTGCACCTGGGAGGCAATGAGGTGACGGGGCCTACTGCCATTGCGCTGTCTAAAGTGCTAGTTCAGAATGACACCCTGCAGAGCATCAATCTCTCCTGCAACAACCTGGGTGTGGTAAGTAAATTGCTGTTCTTAGATTCTTACTACTAGCGGGGCAATACATATGAAGTATAAGGGCCACCTTGTCACCTGTATCAACAAGGTTCAAACTCTGTACTGTGGCAATTTTAGGACATTGCATTCTCAAAATTTGTCAAATGTGTTTTGTTAAATCTCAGGTGCTCTTGGGCTAACATTAAATCTTACAGTACATCTGCAGCTGATGGAAATCTGGTCATAACTATCCCATCATGATCTGAAGTAGGCAAAAGAATTCTGGAAAAGTCTGCGATCACCAAAGTCATTCAACTTTATGCTCTGAATTTCATGGCAATGCGTCAAAGGGATTTGGCGATTAATGGATTAGTTGTTCAGTTGAAAATTCATTGCAAACAATTTTGATTATCAGTTAATCATTTAAGTCAATTTCAAGCAAAAATACAAAACAGTTACTGATTCCATCCTGGTTTCTCAATCTCTTATTATAATAAACTTAATATTTAGGGGCTTTTAAATAATTAATTTAGATATGTCAACTTGGGCTCTAGCACAGCTTTCTGACATTTTATAGATTACATGACTAATTGACAAAATAATTTGCAAATTGCTATGAATACCAATGAACATAGTCCTACAATATTTGTCAAGCTGTAGCATGAATACAGAATTTGAGTTACCCTATAAAATTGTGTTCTTTACCATAAGAATGTGCACGGCTAGTATTTCTTTGTGTAAAATGTTATCTGAAAAAGCACTTTGAAACATTGGGTTATTTTGAAACACTGGGTTTCCTCCACAACCAAAGCATGCTAGTGCCTGGGTAGACAAGCAGACAGGACAAGGATTTTCAATTATTAATAGTTATGTGTGGAAAACATGCAATAATGGAAAGTAAGTGTTGTTTCCCCCTGAGAGGTAGATCAAATGTTTCCCCTTCTCCTACTCTCTTTAAGATTTCACTGTACAGTGTATCTCTGACTGGAATACACTGCGAAGGATCACAAATCGCCCACATAGCAGAAATGCAACGTGCAGTACCATCAGTATATGCGACCTTCTTCTGCTCTTCACAAAAATAGAAATGCCTGTTTCAGACACAACAATAAAACACTGTTGACACTTGCAATAAGCAGTTTAGAAAGTGTGTGCTATTTCGGACAGCAAGAGTAGCCGAAGGGTGATTTTTCAAGGTTATCAGGACTGTCTTTGGACCTCCTCTCTCCCTCCCTGTTTGTGTGTTTGTGTGTGTAGGATGGAGGTAAAGCTCTGGAGGAAGCGATGTCTCACAACACCAACTTAACAGAATGTGATATCCGTCTGACCGAGGTTGATGAGCGCACTGTTTCTGTCATTAACCAGGTGGTTTGGACCAACCAGAGACATGCTCAAGAGAGGAAAACGAAGTAGATACGAAGTAAACCGCTCCTTTTTGTAATACAAACCCATCTTTATTAGTCCTCCCTCTATTTATGTACAGTAGCCATGTTGCACGGCCACAATATGCCAACACTGCACCTCAAACTAAAGCAGCTGATTTTTAATTAAATTTTACCACACACAAAAAAAACACAAAATTCCTGTTGTTCATAGTAAGTGTTGCTGTAAGGGGACATTTACCCCAGGATGCTTAGCATTAATCAGCTTTACATTGTTGTGCTCTTTTTGATATTTGTTGGTGTATATTGTCCACATATAATAAAATGTAAATGATGTGATTTCACACCCGGATGTCTCTACTATCTACCTGTTTTCTTGTTGCTGCTTTAAACATTTGTAGTTTTGTAAGCCTGTGCTATAACCATAACCTCAAACAAAACAACATGCGTAAAAACTACAAGCACAAAAACAGTGATTATATATCTCATCAGCATATTTGTCACATGCTTATAGACCACATATCCTGTTTACAAGACACAAAACATCACATACTGACATTGTTTTTGGATGTGCCAACACTTGAAGTAATTTTTGACACATATTTTAGTGAGTATTTTAGTTTATTGAGGAGCCATTTTTCCATTTTGATACACAGATTTGGTATTCAGTCCTTATGTAACATCAAGGCAACGTTGTGGTGGTGTTTGAATACATACAGACTTGTGTTGTTTTTTTACCTATTATCTACTGGCTAATAGTATAGTAGGATCACATTTGCAGCAACATCTTTAGTGTAATTAATGTCACGTTTTCCCAGTTTCTTAGCTTGCAAAATGTTTTTGAAGAGAGGCAAAGCTATTCTATCAATAATCACTCAACCATTTTCCTTAAAAAGAAGTGTCAGTCTGATCATTTTGACATTAAATAAAGGTGTATCAAATGTGATTTAAAAATGGGGTTAAATGGAAACAAAAATCATTTAAAATAGTAAATGAAAAGCAGCACAAAGATGCTGTTGGCTGTGTTGCTTGAAACATTTCACAACAGATTATATTGCCATTTGTCACTTAAAAAACTCACCATTTAAAATCTGTAAATCAAAAATGCCCCTACTTCAGTTGCTTCTAAGTGTGTGTGACACATTCAGCTAATCACATCGACTGTCATTCTAACCTCTCATCTCTATTTTATTTACAATACAAATCCTTTCTACCCTACCATCTTGAAAAATCCACAGAATTATTGAAATATAAAAAGACAAACCCCAGAGCATTCTTGAGTGAAAGAGTACATATCATAACAACCTAATCTACTTCATACACAATAAAGGGTTCAGTGCTTTATGCTAACAGTCATCTGTGGAGGAAAAATGTGTAGTTATGAACCTTCCAGTCAGATTTATAACCGTTTGAATACCCCAAATCGTTTTTTGTCACTGCTGTTACGTAAACATTTCACCGGTAAACACATTTTTTCTCCTCTTACAATGACTGTATGGGTATCACAGTGAAGCCACAGAGAGGCTTGTTGGCTAATTATGAATGAGCAAAGGTAATGACTTAAGTATAAAACAGCAACTACAATCCAAAATGATATACAAGATAGATGTTTCAGTACATATTTAATCTGTTGAGGAATTTACATGCTCTTCCTTGTGGTTTCCTTATGGTCCTACACGTTACCCGACAGTACATGATGGGACTACACAAAGAAACTAAATGAATTAATGAATTAATTTCAATCCCTAACTTTTTCTTTTGGTAATACACCACCCATAAACCATTAAAGGGATAGTTTGACATTTCATGACATACACTTACTTGTTTTCTTGCTGAGATAAGACGTTCAATACCACTCTCATATCTGTTCAGTAAATATAAGGCTAGCTTTATTAGCTTTGCTTAGCTTAGACTGGAAACAGGGGGAAATGGCTACAATGTAAGGAAACAAAATCTGCCTACCAATAAATCTCACCAATTAACACGTCCAACACATAACCCCTGTGAAATAATAAATTGATATTTTTACGGTTCAGTTTTTGTACAGAATCAACAATTGAGATTTAGAGATGCTGATAGTTGGATTTTGTTCGGGCTAGCAGTTTTCCCATTTCCAATCTTTATGCTATGTTAAGGAAACCGGCTGCTGTCAGTAGCTTCTTACTAGCCGTACAGACATCAGATCATTGATCCCCTCATTTGACTCTCGGGAAGAAGGCGAATGAGCATATTTCCCAAAATCTCAAAAGTGTAGTGAACACCAGGACCTGGAGTCGGTTGCCCCGGCTATTCGGAAGTTCAAATTTGGCCGTGTTATAACTCAGTGGAGAGTTACACATTACTAAATTAAAAAGGGTTGCACCACAGAAACTAGTTCTTAAGTAGAGATTAGTTGTTACTAAATATCTTCACCAACTAACTGCCAAGTGTAGCTGTTACTGAACCAACTGACTAAACCAACTTGTTAGTAAAATAATATAATAATGATGGATAAATATGTAATTATTATATTTCACAAAAACAAGTCAAAATACCTCAATTTAGTTTAGCTTACTGACTAAATTACTAAACAACTAATTTCCAACTCAGTCTAAATTGCATCGATACTACTAACTCTGAAACACATAACGACATGTAGGCCTACAAAAGATTGGCAATTCAAATTGATATAATTATATTTAGTGTTATGTTACGTTAACCAACTTACACATTACAAAGGTTTTTTAAAAAGACATTCCTTAAGTTCTAATGGCTCAACCCAATTTAGTAAATCCCTTTAAACTAGCTAGTTGTCAATAAGAACTTTGGAAGGATTTAGAAATGGATTTACGAATAGCTAGTGCAACTACAATCCTGTATTTTGCCCACTGTGTTCTGCAATGGGAAAATTAGTTAATGTTACAGTATGACAGTTTGGTTCAGCATCCTGTGTTTGCAAAACCCCTCATTAAAAAACAATCCGGTGATTGCGCAGCTGAAGCCTTTGAAAATGCAAAATAAAATGTCTGCATAACTGCTTCCGGAACCTAAGAAGTGATGACCAGGTGTTGAGATGTTTCTGCAAAGCAGACTCTTTGCCCTGAATACTATCCTGAGTTTTAGGGGCTTGCATAGATGGCCTGTGAGCTGTGAAAACAGTTTAAAACAGTTTACAGAATGTTTTCATTCACTGTTGAATGAAATGTAAGGGTTGATAGAATCTGTGTCTATTCTCTAGTATTGCTATAAAGTTATTCCGTAATTCCAAACACCACACATGGAATGTAATGAGTATGGCTAATTGGTCACAATTTACAATACAGGCTCATTAATGTACAGACAAGTTTTAACAAGAAGTTGATGCAAAATGTCAGACCACAGGAAATATTCTTATATTTACTATTCTTAGACATTTTAATGGTTTTCTTGGTCTTAATGGTGGGAAACGATCCATGCTAGTTTATCTTTCACTGCAGATAAAATTCACCATGCGTGCACTCATTTGAGAGGGAGTATTTTTTGTTGTTCTTTGAAGTAATCCTGTCATATTATTAAATCTGACACTATCAGTAGTGAATCCAGGCCTCTGCCTGTTTCTACCGTCTTTGATGGCCAGCTCTCTGGCTGTCTCTCTGATATGCATCAGCAGCAACATCAGTAGGTTATACGAGAGCTGTGTTATAATATGAGGAAAATCATCTGGAAAACATGATTCTTAAAACCCTGCGAATTTTAAACAACAATGAGATCAGGTCTTAATGGGAAGATGTTGAGATGAGATGACTTCAGTTATAATAGCTTATGCTTGTCAGTAACAGTTGATCGCTAGGCACTTAAATAAAGAGGTAGGCTGAATACAAATATTGCCAAATATTAAATTAAACAGATCTTTAAGGTTTTAAACTAGCTGAACTGACACTGATCTATTTATATTATGGTGAGTTTATTACTACGTAGTTGGCCATTATACAAAATGTACAGTTTATAGTAATTAAGAAACTGTTTGAAGAAGTGTTTGAAGTTCTCGTGTCCTTTAGCCCACCTGTGCTAAATTATTCATCATCTACGTTGCTATATTTAGCA
The DNA here is from genome assembly GCF_021292245.1 of Micropterus dolomieu. Classification (NCBI taxonomy): domain Eukaryota; kingdom Metazoa; phylum Chordata; class Actinopteri; order Centrarchiformes; family Centrarchidae; genus Micropterus; species Micropterus dolomieu. The sequence goes on from NC_060159.1 coordinate 18,887,975, forward strand.
AGCCGGGAAGTGTAATGTCATTGCAACCAAGCTGATTTCAAATAACTTACTACTTCAGCATCTGTATCAGACATTGATTTTTATACTATGGAAATGTGTCCCTTTTTAAATGCATTTCCATGAGCCCAGTTTCACATGCAGATGTTTAGCTGCTAGATAAAGGTGGCTTCACTTTATAAGAGCCATAAAATGTATTTTTAGTCATGTTAATTATGCTTTTACAAGGAGGCTGATATCTTTGCATTTTCTCTCATAATTCACATGACCCACATGATGTGCGAGTCTATGATTTTCCCCAATATTTCTTCATTTCCTATTCAGGCGTCCATTAATTGTCATATCCCTTTCATTTCTTGGCAATTTCTTAGGCGACTGCTGAGTCAAAACCTATGTTAGGCTTCAAATACTTGTTACTCGTCCTTGTAAATCGTCCGTGACTAAGATCTACAAACATGGCATTTACAGTAGGAAGTGACTCCTCTTGGTATTCCTTGGTTATTAGGACTCTTGTCCTTATGAACGCCACAGGACAGTACACTTTGGCAGTTTGGTCCTTTAAAGGCGCATTGTATTTTAAACAACAGTCTCATTAATAGCATCAAGTCTGTTTTACCCTGACTTATTGACTGTACTCTAAGGACTTTCCCAGATAATCTTCATTTCCTGTTTGTTTGAGGGACAGCATTTTTAGAAACTTGAACAAATCCTTGTTTGTCGTAACTGTCCCTGTTGTAAAAGTGACAAACAGAAGTCAATATTAGCCCAACCCTGGTGTAAAAAGGTCTCTCACCCTGTTGCTGTAGCTTAATATCCCTATGCTCAGGTGGGTCATAGAGAAGTTTCCACACAGGAGCCGTTTCTGTGCAGGGAGCGGTGGTCGTGGTTGAGGCAGCCTTCGTTGCGATGTACAATGAGCACTGGGAAGTACAGAGCGTCCTGGTAGGCTGGAGGGTTCTCCTCAGTGGTCTGCTGGCCTGACAGGCAGTGTGTGCTCTCTGTGGGGCAGGGCTGCTCATTCAGGCTCCCGCTGCTCCTGAACAGGCAACTCCGCCTGGAGCCGTACAACCGACCCAGCGAGAAGCGGCTGGCACTGAAGGGGATGCGGGGGCTCCCCGTGTTGCAGATGCTGAGGGCGCTGCGAGAGAAGATGGAAGAGCTGCTGATGGCACGGTGGCAGCGTTCACAGTTCTGCCTGTAGCTACCGTAGCCTCCGCACATGGAGTAGCTGTTGGAACTCCCTGAGAGCTGGGCCAGGTCCATGAGAACTGCCTCTGAGTAGCTGGGTACCAGCTGCTGGTTGGAGCGGATGTGCCACTCCAGCTCCGTGCTGTCGATTGTGTTGACTCGTGGGATGTGTCGGCAATACGGCCGCTCCTCAGAGGGTGTTACTGGCACATAGTCAAAGCCAAACAGCTTCTCTATGTGGTAGTGTACACAGGCAGTGCGGTACTCTGTCAGCACCCGCAGAGGCCAGGAGAGGGTGAAAGCAGCTGCCGTCCAGAAAGTGGAGTTGGATGCATACCAGGGAAGGTGATTAGGGTCAGAAAAGGCAATCATATACTCCTTAAAGTCTACATTCTTCAGATGCATCCCCTCACGGGCCTCCATGTAGTCATCCAGGCCCTCATTCTCTGTGAAGAATCTAGCCCGCTGGGTCAGATAGGAGTTCTCTGACTCCACATTGGCAAAGCTGAAGCACTTGGTGAACCTCAGCCTGGTCATGGGGAACCCCTCCAGGCCCAGCAGGTGCTTTGAGATGTCCTTAACCCCACAGTTCCCGTAGTCAAACTCCGCCTCAGCCACGTGGGTGTTGACTCGCTCGTGGTAGACCTGTGTGGTGGTGTAGGCATCTCCATTGCGGTAGCGTGTCACCTGTCGCGTCCTCCTGACATAATGGTAGCTAATGGCCTTCCACCAGATGCAGGGCGTGGCCTGCTGCATTCGTTGGATGCGCTCTGCCACACTGTCCACATCCACCTTGTACTGCAGCTCGTTTCTTGTGTAGCAGTGCCAACACTCCACCAGGTAGACCACGTAGAGCATTACCAGGAAGGCCAAAGGGATGTAGATGTAGCCGTTGGAGCAGGGACTGTCGTGATACATCATAGACTTTCCCTTGTAGGCGCTATCGAAGGAGAGGCGCGTGACCTTGGTCACCTGGCACCAGGCGATCACCCCCACGCAGCCGTACATCAGCAGGGACAGCAGCAGGCATTTCCAGTGCGTTTCCTGGCACAATGATTTAGTCAGGGACTGATTCTGGGGCCGCTGCTAAAAAGAAGATGAGAAAACAACAATAAATCAGTGGAACAATACTGTAAATATATATATCATTCATCATATACATTGGTAAAATAATGCTTACATTCTTTCCTAGAAGTGATATAGCTTTCAGAGGGTTATATTACCTGCAATTACACACTTGTTATTGTATTAATGAACATAAGTATGACCTAAATGTCTGTTAGGTATAAATTTAAAAACAGTTCAAAAGCAGTGGCTCGTCCATATAAAATATTTAAGAAAATATTCTGTGTTGTAAGTGCTTTTGCATAGTTTATGCATGAGCTGTGAACCAATTGCTCACGTCTTGGCCTGTGCTTGTTAATATGAAGAGACTCACCCCGTCTTATAAATATAAATTCAATAAAAATGTCTGATTAATGCAAAAGTACAACTATATACCTTGTTGTCAGTAAGGAGGACTGTGAGTGTCTGTTTGACTGATGTGTGGGTGTGCACATGGCCATGGTGTGTGTGTTTATTCAAACATGATATCTGAGAATAGAAAAGGAGTAAAAGAACAGAAATATTCTGAGGGGTTATAGCCTCCACATTTAATGTCAAGCCAGCCAGAAAAAAAAGCAGTTGTTTGATGCCATCCTTCATCACCGCGGGGCACAGCAAGCCCCAGCACCTGCATCAAGAGCTAGTCATGCCCTTTTGGGAACGCAGCCACACAAACCTGGCAATGATTCAAAAGCTCCAGAAAGGATGAATTTTAACACAGTTCATTAAAAAAATTGCATAACAGAAATTACACCAGGGCAGAGTCCCCTGTGTATAGACTGCTGTAATGTAGCAGCACTGATTCAGTTAAAAAAATCTCCATCTCTTACATAGGACAGTCTATAGGTCAGCCCATGCATTCGTGTGACTACAACAATCAACAGCAGCATCACTGCATTGATATATTGAATTCAACATGTCACCTCTGTGCTCTCCAAGTGACAGACGAGCATAAATAATAGATACCTTTTCACCATGATTATCTTCCCCACCTTGGTCACATGGTCCCCAAGTCCCTTACCAAACCAAGGCTACGCCCCATGGGGTAAAAGGGATTAACATTGAAATTCCCCATTGAGATGCTGCAGAAGGAGTATTTACACGCTATAGCATCCTGTGCACGCTCGGCACCTATAATCAATACAACATGACATACTTTGTGGCTCATGTTACACTTTACAGTCTCTGTTTAATCAGCAGGGATAATGATGAACAAGAGATGAGAAAACGTACCTGTACGTGGCAATATTTGATCAGAAACATGCAGTTAAATTAAAGAAGCAAATATAATCTTGAAACAGCAGTCACACAGTTTCACCCTTAACTTTTACTTTAATTATACCAGATATGACTAGAAGGTATTTTATCACAAAACAAATGGCATTTTCAGTTAAAGACTCCCTGCTTGATATCATAACAGAGCTGTTCATTAGCCCTAATCGATAGCACAAAAGGAAGGAAGTGACTCAGCACATGAACACAGTGGTGCTGACGTTAATGATACATTAGACAAAGAAAATTCCTCTGACCTCTTATTAAGCACACAAGGGGAATACCTCACATGTCATGCAGAGACACCCAATGATGAGAGGAAATACCACCTGTGCTTTTGATTCCCAACATGGGTTTGATGAAGCAGGAAAAAAAGTTGCATTGAAAATTTAGCGTATGGTTGCAGAACAATTACAGTTGAATTTGAATCTGTACTGCTGGAATTAAAAGCTGCTTCTAAATTGTACCAATATAGATTTGTATTTGTCACAGTTATGGTGCAAAATGCCGCTGAGATTCAGTCAGCTGGAGGCTTTACTATAATTTTTGACATTTGGTTCCAGTTGTGTTGTACTGGATTGTACTGTCCTGAAGAAAGCAAATAATGTGTATCCAGGCTACAGGCTTCCAGGCTTTGACTAAAACACTTACACTATGGATGCTTTAACATTAAATTTCCAAAATAAAAGAGCCTTAGAATGGACTGAATGTTGTTTCTACATAGACTCTATAAAACAGCCTGTTGTGAAATATAAATAATATTTAAGAAAATAAATGTTTCAGTAGGAACCTTCAAGACTAGAGAAGCTTCACAATTCATGAGACCTCCGTGGTGCCTCTCACACTCATGGACACTTTCTCTTGACATAATAAGACCAGCTTGGTTATATAAAAACCCTCTTGTGTAATGGATATGTAACTTGTCCAACGTGTGTTTGTAGGGGAAGTCAAGAAAAGCGGTACTAAAGAAAAGGTAAAACATACTGATAAATATTCCCTATTTCCCCATGCAGGCAACATTTTTGATGGTGTGTCTGTTTTAGTGGTGTAAATTTTTGGGATGTTATGTCTGCCCACACAGAGAGTTTATCTCACTGTCTAAAGCAAGATTGTTTAACATACAAACCCACGCAGATGTTGTTCCTGTGAGGAGTTTTATTATGGGAAAATAACTGTGTGGAAACATTTGAACAAAACAGCCATTCTTATAATGGCTAATAATCTTAACCCGCCTAACAGTGATTTTAGTGGACGTTTTCCAAGACCCACAAAAGAGGTCCCTGAACCGCATTTTGGAAATCACTTGTCTGGAGGGGAGACAAACAGGAGACAATACATCCATGCATGTTGCAAAGGTCCATGTAGCCTACTTCATATTAGGCCATTTATAGCCTACAATTGCAATCACATTAGAAATCCGGTTTAATTCCCAAGTTTTCCTAGTAGGCCAACATTGGCCCCAATCACCTCAATCTGCAAAATCTGATTATTATATTGAGATTACTGGGATTCCACTATGCTATCCATGAAATATTTCAAACTAATTAAAGGGTGACGTTGCCCCCCATAACAAAATTGACCTATGTATTGTAAACAATGTGCCCTCACCTCCTCTCGGGGGGTGTCCGACTCCTCTTCGGGGACGGTGGTGGTGCTGCTTTCACTGGCCGTTGCAGCCGATGCTGGGGACATGATGACAACGGTACAAAACTCGTGGCATGGATCTCCTGATGGGATGGGGGGTTTCCAAATCTGGGTGAAACACAAAGACACCGAGAACCCCTCTGCGCATCATCCAAACGAAAGAAGTCCGGCCGGAGCCCAAAAGGAAACGCTCAAAAGATGCTTCATCCCAGCATCTTCCAGGTGGGCAGACGTCGCTGGGTATCGCCTACGGGAATCCGGTCATTGTGCCACGGAAGACGCGCAAAACAGGCTGAGACTCCTCCCGCGATGCAACGACTAGATGCTGGTGAAGACTGCTGCATGGGATGCAATATTAGGAAATGGCAAAGCAGTCAGCTCCTCTCCCCGTAGGCAGTGCCCATGGCAGCCAGTGAAGCTGTGAAGCAGGACAAAGAAGACTGGCAGCGGCACGTGTGGGCAGCCACCCCAACACTACAAAGTAAATAACACACATCCAAGAAAATCCAAACAGTAGGCTACACAGAGGCGGAGCTGCAGAGAGGAACCCACCCCCTGCATCCCATCAGCTGAAAACATGAAATTCAGCCTCCACAGTAAACTTACTATTGAGCAGCACAGGCATGCAAGGAGGGAAAACAATATAATGCATATATATTTTTTAATTTTGTGACGTTCATGTTTTGGTTGAGAAGTGTTGGTGCCATACTTTGAGGCCATAGTTTGGGTATTGTTGTGCCGCATGGCATTAAAAATAAATTATTAATATACATAATTATAAGATAAGATATATAATTTACAATAAGATAAGACAATAAGTAAAATGCAGAGAAAATGTTGGAGACTGACGTCCCTTTCAAACCAAACTAAAAGGTGATGCAGTCATAAAATACAATAAAAGTGAAATATAAGAAAGAACATCTAAAGAAAATATTAAGAATGTGTGAAATAATATTCTGCATTCCTGCCATTTCTGGTTCTCCTCTGTAAACAAAACTATTTGCACCGAAACTTGTTACCTTACAATGGTATATAAGTTGTTTATCCCACCGCATGGACATTGGACTGGACTGCTGGCATACAGCTGAATATGTAAACAACAGTACTTGACATGAAAACACATGGCAGCTCTTGGCAGCAGTAAAGGTTTCATTCTGACACTCTTATTGTATACACTATATTTATGATGAATCTGGCCCTCTCAGAGCAGAGAGCAGTAGCCAAAGTGTGTAAGTGAGCCCTGTGAAGGCTAGACCACAACAAGCATTTCCATGATGGTAAAGGATACAAGAAATGATAGCTGGGTTATTCCTGAACTTTTTGTGAGGTCAATTTTTTTTTTAGCTCTGCTCACACATATTGTGTTCTGCTGTATACAGGCGTTGGCCAGAGATGGAAACTACAGGACAAATATTAGCATTTTGTTCCCAATAAAGGTATTGTTTGATTGTAACAATGGAAAGAGGTTGGAGCTCCCACACATGCAAAACAACTATGCATATTGTGGAGCTTTGTAATAGGCTAATGTACCTCAAAGTGCAGATTGACATTGCAGTTGCACAGAGCACACATTGCAGAATTGATGATTGTTCATTGTCACTGTCAAATTAAACTGGACAAAATTTCTATAAACCAAGTTCAGGTTTAGCAGCTTTTCAGAAAAAAAGGCCTAAAATCCAATTGAATAATAAAGTATGTGTAATTTCATGGCTGCAACCAGTGACTGACCTGCTACCGTGAGGACTTCCGGTTTTAACTTAAAAAATAAAACTCATATGGATTGAACATGTGTTGTTGAGAAATACAGTTAACTGAAGGGATGTTTAAGGGAGAAACTGTTTGTTCTGTTATTTTGATGAACAAAAAAAAAATTGATACTCATATCAGACTTAAGTCACAAATATGAGCACTTGAACATGCCTGCTGTTGACTTATATATATGGGTGTAGCCTACAACTTTTATGTCCCAACATGAGGATCTACATGTTGTTTCAAAGCTTTTTTCACTGTCAGGAATACAATTCTGGCAGGGAAATACTTTGATTAGAGTTAGGGGGTAATTCATGATTATGTGATTGTTGTTAGCCTAAAAGTGTTAAGTCCCTACTTCTTGATTTTATATTACATGGAAATTAATGGGGATCAAATGCTGTAAAAAATTGTAAACGTCACAGCCTGTTCTCCCTTTTGCCTTCGGGCAGGAGATACCTCAGTCTGCATTGCAGCACTGCCAGGTACAAAAAAAGCTTGGCTACAATCAGAATGCTGAACACAACCACACACCACTAAACTTGAAATGTGCAATATTTATTTATTTATTTATGTGCAATGCAGAATTGTGTGCATAAATAGAGTGAAGAACATTTTTTATCCGGTATTTATATATATATTATATATATATATATATATATATATTTTAACATGGAGCTCTATTTTATTTTATTTTATAATAGTGTTTTTAAAGGAGCCGTGCTCGTAATTTTCGTTCATATAGGACATATTTCTGTGTTTTTCTTGAATGACAATAAAAGGAATCTTGAATTTAGAATCTTGAAATGTTTTATTTTGAAAATTGTATCGCTTTTACCACTACCGCACATGCTCCTCCAATGGTCGTTTGTGTTCGTTCACGCGCAACCGGGGATTCCCCCGCGTGACAAACACAGCTTCGTCTTTCACATATCAGCTCTTCCCCTTATCGCGTTTCATTGCTCATATGCTCTCCGCCTGGAGCTCGTGCTGCCACCGGATATGTAGACGACGAGCAGCAGCAGCAGCAGCTTCAGTTCTTTTCGCTTGTTTTTAAACCTGTTTCACGAAGTCTGGAATGACCGCAGCATGTTTTGAAACTTTAAAAAAATCTGTAATCGATACAAAAAAGAGCCTGTCGCTGTGAGATAATGTCTCGTCGGTTAGTGGAATGAAACGCTGCGGCTCGTTCCTCTGGTTTCACAAAGGAGCGGTGGTTTCCTCAGGTGTCGGTAGGCTATCCTCGGAGTCAGATCACATCACCGAGCACCGGGCGGCGACTACACGCGAGGGGAGCCTTTGAATCCTCGAGGAAGGAGGGAGGGGGAAACCCAGAGAGGCAAACACCACCATGGCGAGCGACGACTGCAGGAAAGATGACTTGCTGGAGGATACACGCACAGACTCTGGCATTGACTCGTACCGCTCCATACTGAAGTCGGAGGAGCCCCGGGAGCCGAGCGCCGACTTCAGCGGGCCGAGAGACAAGTTTTCCACCGTGGAGGAGCGCCTGGACTCAGCCTACAGCTCCTCGTCCATCACGGTGGAGAGTCTGTCAGACATAGTCGGGGACTTCACGCTTTCCAGCGCCAAGGAGGAGCAAGCAAAGCTCTCTGAACTTTCTGAAAAGGAGGAGAACTTGCTCACAACTATTACTGAAGATGGAGACACGTAGGTTTTTTTGTTTGTTTCTTATGTAAAAGCAGAATATTTAATGAGTTTGCCTGGGTCTTTTCTGGAAGGCCCACTATTGCATGCTGGTGGGTGAAGTTTAAACATGCAACTTGAATTTTAACAATGCTTTTTTATTTTTTTCGCCAATAATGTTGGCTAAGTATCTCTTGGAGTAGTCTGCAGGATCCTATAGGATGTTTGACATAGTTAGACAAAGAGGCAATTTACTGTTTTTTTATTTTTTATTAGCTCTCAGACATTTATCTCTGCACCTAATTGTCACTGTAATGACCACTGTCAGCACACAGATGAGGTCTTCTTTTAACATCAGTTGCCATGGTGTTTAGGGCTGCAGCTAGTAATTATTTTAATCATTGATTAATCTGCTTAGTCTAAAATGTCAAACAAATGGGGGGGGGGGGGGGGGGGGGGGGGGGGGT
>NC_060159.1:18897062-18911599 GCF_021292245.1 Micropterus dolomieu
GGGGGGGTGCTGATCCCAAGTCCAAGGGGACAGCTTCATATGTCTTTTTTTTTGTCTGACCAACAAACTTCAGATATTTTGTTTAAAATGATAAAAACAGAGTTTGAAAAATTTGAACAGCTGGAAAAAGAACATTTGGCTTTTTTTTTTATTCAGAAAAATTTCCCTTTTATGATTTAACAATCATCAAACTAGCATTTAGATCAATTGACATATTGTTTCAGCTCTACTGGATGTGCAGGCAGCTTTTTGTTCCATTAGAGATGATTAATTTAAAACACACATATAGGCACAGTTCCTGTGATACCGGTTTTGAAGGGGATTTCATAGCTGTGTGATGCTACAGTTTTTTTTAATGAACTTTGTCCTGTCTTTGTCGTGAATGTGGACGGACTCTGTGAGGCGTCTCAGTGAGAAAACAGAAGTGAAACAGATAGGCCTGGACTTCCCCATGCTGCACAGACAAAGCACATGCTGTGAGGCAGCAGTGTGGATGGCTTTTGATCCAAGAAACTTGTTGATCAGGATAGGACAGCGTGTGCTCATGTTTTTATTGGTGGATCCAACTTTTCACTAACTGTTGTCATTCTCCTTCTGTTTTCCCATCCATACTGGAGTAGACGGCTAGAAAAGTCAGTTGGTTACCTGTCACAGTGGCTGTTTTGCTGCTGTTCAGTTCTCTGTTTGACTCAATGAAACTGCTGCTTTTTGCGCACAATCCAAACACCTCAACCTCCACACACAGTCCTATCAGCTCCTGTAGATCTTCTTGTATTACCCACACATTTTTGTGTTGCTGTCATCAATCTGTTTTGATGTTAAAGCAGGCCTGCTGATGACTTCTGTACTCAGCCACTACTGTAATTCGGCGACTGTAGAAGTGTTGTTGTGTCTCTGACCTCTTTTCATTTCCGCTTGCCGATTGTTGGGGCCACATGGTTTCATTCTCACACCCTAACTATAGATACCTGGGAGAGGGCTGAAAAACACCTGAAACATGCCACACTGAGCTGCTTAGACTGACGGAGAATCATGCAAACACCATTTTTTCCCCCTGTGGGATTTTTAAAGTTCTTATTCATTCAAGTCTTACTCAAACCAGGAAGTCCCTTTCACACTAAGATGTTTGCTCACAGTGTTGACTGGTAGGGCATATCCATTAATCTGCACACATTTATTTCAGTCACTGATGACATTATTGGTGGAAAAACAAACATATTTCTTGTGAGACACTTTGTCAGTACACTTATACCAATGTTGGGATAATTTATTGATTGATTTATTTCCATTTATCGCAGATATTTCAAATTAAACTGTGGCTTTCTTTCAGTTTCAGCTTTTTCCAGTTTATTGTTGTTGCATTGTAAAATTTGGAAAAAAAGCTCCTGTAGCCTAAATATTAAGTTGCACACTGGCTATATTTAGGACTGAAACTAAGGATTAATCATTTTCTGGATTTAACTGTTCTGTCTATAAAACATCACTAATGTTTGGGATTTTAGCTTGAAAAATGACTCGATCTGATAATTGAGAGTGAATGTAGTTGCGGATAAAATTAAAAAACATGTTTTTATTGATCAACCAGTTAAAAGGCCATCCATTGTACTATAAACTATTAGTCATTTATTATTCATATTGATAAGGGAATTCTGTAGTTGCATTTAATGTTTGTTTGGTTTGTTTGTTTTGTATTACATTTTTTGTCCTGCTTTCTTTCTAACTGGCGTACCACTCACAGTTAAACTTTGCCTGGGAAATTATATGTCCATGGGGAAAATGTAAACATAGCATCTCATTTGTTCTGATTTCACACTTGATCTGACCGGAATTGACTATATAGAAATAGCCAATTTTCTCACTGATGGCTTTGTTGCTTATTTAGGTCATATAGTATGTTTAACTGGAGAAATCTGCATTTGTCATTGACTAGCTCAAAGCCAGGGGGCTTAATGAAATGTCTGTCTGTGCAGTGAGATTTTGTGGGAACGTTTGATCCCACACTGTCTGTCTCTGAATAGTTGACATTTATTTATTACAAATGACCTTTATTGTGACATAAGAAAAGCTCACTGGTGACCTTTTTGTGACAGCACAATAACTGCAGTGACATACATTTCACAGTGTTCTATTTGCTTCACTAAAATAACTTCCTTGTGCTGTTTTGTTACTGGACATCAGTTTCAGCCATCAATATATATCCAGACATTTGAGAAATTTGAAGCTTAACTTTGGTTTGAATCCGGTAAAACTATGTGTGTGTGTGTGTGTGTGTGTGTGTGTGTGTGTATTACACACACAGGCGAGGGCTTCTTTGGGTTGTTCTAGGTTAGTCTAAATTAAGCACAAGTTCCATTTCCTGCTTTTTGCACACATTTGTTTGCACTTAAGGTTAGTGTGTTTTGTTTTGTCATTTGCTTTAAGTATTTAAACTAATTTTTACAAGGTTGCAAATTCTGTAAGGTGGTTCTAGCATGCCCAAGTACTTTAACAGCTTACAATACTATCTACTATCTTTTTTTAAAAACTGTTGTATTGCTCAATACTCCAACCACTAAATCTTGCCATTCAGATGAATACTAAGGAAAATTGTGAAATGCAGTCTTTTTTTCTTTACACTTAACTGTAGTTCTCGATTGCTCAATGTGCGATACTGCAAGTTTTTGCAAGCATAATGGATAAATGTTTATTTTCCTTTGCCGCTTCTGTAGAATCCTGCACTTAGCAATCATCCATGAAGATCAATTCATCGCTCAACAGTTGATACAGCTATTCCCAAAAGAGGTCCTGGACATCCAAAACAATTTATACCAGGTAAGTGCAACTTTACTCTTTCCACTACACAAGCAAACTGCAGCTTCTGCTGGAATTTTTCAATCCAAAGTGACTTCCCCTTTAATCAGTATCTTGATTGTGGAAACAGTGACATTATTTATATCTCTGCTTCCAGAGAATTGTTGTTCCTCTTTATTTGCAGTCCGTCCTCTCTCGGGGACGTCACTGTGGGTGGTTCCAATCTTAGCGCATAAGGGACTTTGAATGGAAACTCCCCTCCTCTACCTCCTGTAGAAATAGAACCACAGGGAGCTGTGGAGTGTATCCTTGTGTGGCTGTGGGTGGAGAAATTTTTCCTGTCCTTCAAGATGTCAGACCAGAGCCATGCTAGTGCAGAAACTGAACACAGAGCAAAGTGACAGAACATTCAAACGGAAACATCTGAAGTTAAGACTCAGCACTTCACGCCGTGACTCAGTTCGACCTGAGTCCATATTGGTTGCCTAATTTCCTCTCAGTAGTCATTCTCAGAGCTCATATTTGTAGACATTACCAAGAAGACCTCTTTTTAAAAGAAAATCCCCCCTCAGACATTTCCACACTGATTTAAAAAAAAAAAAAAAGACAAAAAAAAGAAAAGCCAATGATGATGCATTTTGTGGTTTTATTGTGTTTCACAGATGCAATTCAGTCTTACTGCAGATTTCTGATTATAAATGATGTTCAAAATTAACGCCATCATAGATAACAGGCTGCGGTATCAAATTCTATACCCACAGTAGCCTCAAAAGACCAGAATGCAACCACAAAACTTGTTTTGTATAGAAGGTGCAACTCTCACTTTCTCAGGAGGAATAATTTGTCTCTTTATTCATATGTACAGTATATAACCAACAGCTGCATGTAACAGGTACAGGCCTGTTCTCTGGGGGCTGTTTTCTGTATTCTGGGAAATGCATGAAACAAAACTGGCGGGGGGGAAGGTCAATGGCTACAAAATGCACACAAAATAAAAAACACACAAATAATGTAGAGAGTAAAAAGATATTGAATTTAAAAAGTTAAAAATCAGAAGAAAACAGCAAATCATCACATTTAAGGAGCTAGAACTAGTAAATGTTTGGGGTTTTTTTGCTTCACTTTTTTAAATTGTTGCAAATTAATTAATCTATTATTCGATTATTATATGAAAAAGGTTCCTGTGTGCATTGGTTATGATGAATAAATGGTATTTAATTTAACCAGACACATGCAGTTTTGATTGCATTTTGCATCTGTTTTCTTTGGCGATCCTTAGAGCCCTTTGCACCTGGCCACCTACCTGAACCTGACAGAGGTGGTGAAGGGCCTGGTGGAGAAAGGGGCCAGCCTGGAGCTGCAGGACCAGGATGGGAACACAGCGCTCCACGTGGCGTGCCAGCATGGGCAGACAGAGTGCGCCACTGAGATGACCAGAGAGGTTTCTCCTAGCAAGCTGGCGCCGGTCCTCGAGACCCAGAACTGGAGAGGTGAGGAAAAGGACAAACTGCTGCAGGGCATCATTGGCCAATGATTTATTGTTGTTATTTAGGCACATGTTAATGTGTGCATCATCTGTGTGATAATTTGTCTGTGGTTATAGCTTATCATTCAGAAAAACACATTTTTAAAAAAAATGCAATTTTCAATCACCTTTGACCTCAAATGCACCCCATTTTCCACATTTCAAACAAGGTGTGTACTTGCAGGTCTTGCCTGTCTTCACTTGGCTGCACTGAACAGGCAACATCAGATTATGAAACTCCTGGTGAAAAAGGGAGCAGACCTGAATGTCCAGGTTAGTCTGTGAAATGACTCCTTACTTTATCGCATCATATGGATTAATACAGTTTTTAATAACAAGGCTCTACTTTAAAGGGTGAATCCAAACCAAATCCTTCATCCCGCAGAACACAATGCCGAAGCTTTATGTAATTTACCTTTAAATGAACTTTAAATTGTCCTTGATGTCCTCAAACCTCTACCTGCAGCCAGCTGACCCCAACTCTGACCTGCCACTCATAAGATTTAAGCTACACAACATAAAATACTATCTCTCTCCACATAAGTACTGAAGAAAAAGAGTGAAGGAGAGGGTGATAAAAACTGCAGTTTGCGTGTGTGTGTAATCAAGAAAAATTAACATCTGAGTTAGGGTTGCCCTGCACTCTGCTTCATTTGATCCAGTAATGTGCCAGTATTTATAAGCACGTTTCCCTTTCAAACTGTGCCTGGTCTTACGTTGTGTCTATAAATCTGCTGCACCTGTGCAACGCTGATAGTGATATGAGCTGGGCCCAGGGCCTCCTGCAGGATTCGTGGAGACATAATTAGATTTGAGATATGATTAGGCTGGGCTGGCCAGCCACTCTTAACTTTCTTATGATGTAAGGGAACATGGCAGTCAGTCCCAAAACTACCCCCTGACATTCCTCTCAGTTTACATCACAGGCCAAACATATCACTCTGCCTCACATCCGGTTTATCTTCATCACTATTATTATTATGTGACTTAATGCATCCTTTTCTTGTAATCTTGCAGAAAGCAAAATTAAAAGAAGAAGAAAAATATCATACTATCAAAATTATTAAAATTCAGTGTACCTGTCTGATGATGATGTCCTGTTTGTGTAGCTCTGGAATTTCTCATTACTATTTTCTATCTACACCCCTCACAGGAAGGAACCAGTGGCAAAACAGCTCTTCATCTTGCTGTTGAGCTGCATGACGTCACATCAGTGAAGCTGCTGCTCAGCAGGGGAGCCAATATGGACGCTGCCATGTTTAACGGCTGCACTCCCCTGCACCTCGCGGTGGGGAGACAGGACGCCGCCATCGCCAACCTCCTCTGCCAGTCTGGCGCTGACACAATGCTGCGAAACATGGAGGACGAAACGGCACTAGATCTGGCTGACGGAAATGATGATGTAAGGAACTGTGATTTACAGTTGCCGGTAGATTTATGGACACTGTTCAGTGTTTCCCCTAGGATGGAGTTGTAGCAGTGGAGGTGAAGCAAAATTTTTGTCTCGATATAAAACCCCAACACAACATGTCTCAGCAACATTGCTCTTGTGTCCATGAGCATGTGATGCACATTAGAATAGCTTAAAAGTTCAGTGTTTTCCCATAGTTTAATGTGAGCTTTAGATTAAGGTTTTGGTGGTGGTCTAGGTGGGGTGTTTGGTGGTCCTCCCCCAAGAAAGTTTTACGTTTTCCAATGACAAATATGTAATTTCACATCATACTGGGCCTTTATTTTCAACAAATAGTTGGAAAAGCTAGAGCAGATAATAACCAACACCCAAAGATCAGTCTACTGGAGGAACTACAACCATTAGATTTGTGAAAAGTAATTTGGTTATGATGCTCTCCACAACGGCAGGAAAACCCTGTTAATGTGACCTCAGAATCATTATAGATAGGACTGTCCATGTTTGCCTTTTGTGTCTTCATTTTACAGCCTTTGACATTTATCTGTATAGACATTTATATAAAAAAATAGGCAGTATGAGAAACGGTCTCCTGAGCTGCATTTTATTTGCACATTAAAATCCAAAGAGAAACGTCTCCTCATTGGCTTAAAAGGACTAGTTTGCATCACTAATTAGCTTTACTAACCTCAGCTCCTCCAGTCACCTCCGTCCTCTGTACAGGACAGAGCTGTAGAAGCTTTCCTGCCCAGCTGCGCAGTCTGAAAGGGAGGGGAAAAGTTAGCTAGCGCTAACAGGCTTCACTTTTCCAGCAGGTGGGAAAACAACAGACAAACTTAACTTGTTCTTCAGAAGCTGACACGCTGTAACCGACACAGTAAATTTATTGCCAGAATATTTTCCTGCGCTCGCGGTCACCGCTACTTTCTGCCGCTCGGACAATCAAACACTCGCTACGCACCTCCTGATTCCTTACGGGAGTTACGCTGCTCTCATCTGTCACGTAGATGTTCTGCATAGAACGAGGAGAAGAAGTGAGCCAAGCATTGAGTGTTGTCGTGCTCGCAGTGTGCATGTAAAAACATTTGTAGCGCATAGTTTAATGATCGTGGGAAATTTTAGTAGCCGCGGTCGTGATTCAGGAGCGGCGGTGCACCGCTGCTGAATACATATAGGGGAAACACTGCTGTTAGGATGGGTCACTATACATATTTTATATTTACATGGGCAAAGTTTTTTTTTTTTTTTATCCAACAGTCAATTCTACTTACACCATTCTGCCGTCATAAATACTCGTGTGTATTAATCCGCAGCTGAAAGTAGTCCCCAACAAATACCCAATTTACCCCTGTTTGAGAAACATTTGCTAAAATCTACAGTGACTAGCTGTTTCAGGAAATTACTGAACCTTTTTAGAAAATGTAACTATTTACTTTCACATGTTTTTAGAAAGAAAGTGGCTTAGTGACAGTGTAGAGAAGTCAAAGTGTGAATGATAGACACATTGTTGATTTGTAGTCTTTTCATGGGATTTGTTGACGACAACAACAAAAATATTAAATAACACCAGCATTTTCCTTTAAGTTTCCACTCTTGGAACAGCATTAACTTTTATGACTTCACCAGTAATGCTTAAATGTGTCATTTCACTTTTTCTACCATCTGACGAGGAGAGCAATTGCCCATTAGTAAAGGAATCAGTGAACTGTGACCTTTTTTGTATCCTTTTCTTTCAGATTCTGGCTCTATTTCCTTTTGATGACATCCAGATCTCCGGGAGGTCGGTGGTTTTGACCTGAATCATAGGCTGAACAACAATCCTAAAATTGTCTAGAGCCTCACTGCGGCTGGAACCTTTTGATTTTAACAAAAAAAGAGCTGAAGTTTTGTAGTACATTCTTGATCTGTATTTATCCATTATCTAGACAAATATGCACAACATATTATTCTTACTTTCCTCTGAGAGAGTGATTCTGCATAATTCAACACAAAATCTGTGTTTCTAAGTCATTGGCTCAGTTACTTTGCTTCTTTTCGCATGCCTCTGGAGGGGTTACAGCAAAAGCCACCTTAGTGTGAGTGCCAAACTTTCTATCAATATGTTCAATGTCTATCAGAAATTCTACCTCTCCCATAAACCTAGTTTTAATGGCTAGAAATGGAACATTGCAAATTGCTTTGTTTCATAGTTTCTCAAACTTTAGTAGTGCTTTGATTGCATTTTTATTGCAACGTGTTTATATCTCTGGTAATGTGGCTTTTCGTTTTACTCGCAGAAAGACTTGAGGAATGCAATCAGAGGCTGAAAAAAAGGAATGTCCCATTTAATGTAAAAGGGAGTCCTACAAAGACAAACTAATCACATCCGTCCTATTTGTTGAAAACTGGTAGCCCATATAAAAATGTAATATATAACACAAAATGCAGCTTCATCTTTTTTGATTTTTTTTTTAAGGTTTGCTGTTGGGAAACAGTTTTCTCTATTTATCTCATCATAAGCCTTAATCTATAGTAAACTATTTCTTTTCGTTGATGTTCAATCACACTGCCCTGTCTAGTTAATGTAAGCAGTTCATTTATTTTGTAATAAAATGAGGAAAAAAAACAACAAAAACTCAGGACAGTTTGTGCTCTTTTCTGGGGAAGGAATTTTGGGGAGGTTTTACCCTGTGTTTACGGGATTTAATGATATGTATGATAAGTACACACCCAAACTCTAGATAATAAACTCTGTCTGCTATTTTCTTGTACACTAGTAGCTCCAGGTTTATCACAAAGCTTCACAAAAGACATCTCACACATGCAAACAGAGAGAGCAATATGAATTCTAGATACAATTTGAGTGAAAGAAGATCTTAAGACTTTTGAACCTTTTTTAACTCTAAAATCTGTGTTTTTGGTTAATTTTAACTGTACACATACAGTTAATCACTTTTGTGATTGGTATGACGGACTATCTTAAATGTATACAGTAAATAGTAATGAGCGGACTTCATGACATAGCTCTTACATGCAACACCCCAGTTCTTTTCTTTGCTTCCTCTCAGCTGCTTTTGAAAGGTATATCTTTTGTTTTCCTGTAAGTGGCTTCTTCCTTGTGGCTCCTAGAATACAATGACTGCGGAACGGCTGGAAATTCCACTCAGCTGTGTAATGAGCACATACCCACAACAGGACAGGTTGTATAATAAGCTGTCAAAAAGCCCTCACTGCATGTTCATGTAAGGACATTTGCCAGAATTATTCTCACTGGTAATTACACTTTACTTAATCTGTGGTTTGGTAGTTTCAAATTAATGTGCACTAAGAGAATTTATTGTGGTGACAGCTTCTAAACAGACAAACTTCTGTGGTCAATAGCTAGAACACAGAGTTATGAAACTATACCTACTTCCCCATTGAGTCTATGTCATGAATTTTTTTGTGTTATATACAGTGTGGTCCATGCTGGTGTAGCCATAAAAACTGAAATGTGTTGTGAAAAAGTTAGATGAGCCAGTTTAACTTATCATTAAGTACTTTACCAGATATTTTCCTTGTGTATATGAGCCAGATATTAATTTAATAATACATCATTAACAGTATGATGTGAGCCAGTGTCCAACAAGGGTGGCATTAGTTGTGCCTTTTTAAAGGAAGTTTGTTGTACTTTAGTGTGTCAGTAGTAATAAAATCTAACTTTCCATCTACAAAATAGAAAACCTCCAAACACTTAATCAAGACAGCCACACAGCTCAAATGCTGCTTTTAGTTACTTAACTGGGCTTACAATCTTAGAATTTCCAGGTATCCACCATGGAGGGAATGGAAGCAGTGAAGGCTATGTCAATATTTAAGTTAAGTAAATTTGTAATGATAGATGTGTGGTGGTGATAGTGTTCTGGTAAATAATTCTGATCAAAAGCATTTAAGAGTAAAACACATGATTGACAATATATTACATAAAAGCAGTGGTGCAAGAAGTACTCCTTTGTTTGAGTAAAAGTAGAAATACTACAATGTAAAATTTACTCCATTCAAGATAAAACTCCTCCATAGTTCTTTTGTCAGCAGATGTTATCATAGCAGAAAAAGCTCAGGAATTCATAACAATGACAGCTGCATTCCATTTAGATGTGTCAGTAACTGTTCATTTTTATATTTATTTAATTTAGCAGGGACAGTGCACAATAATAAGCATAGATGCAAATGCATCAGAGTTAGCCAAGACTATTTTTCATCTGTAGTCCCTGGACAGTTGTTACATAGTCAACCTAAAACACTTTATTATTCTTCATGAAAACTACATGCCATCATTAACAGTACAAGTTCAATAGCAATAATACTTATTATGCATAATGGCCCCTCTCTTACTTTTGCATGTATCTACATGTACTGTCAGGTAGTTTAATATTTAAACACAGTAGAGATTTCTGGCACAACTTCAGCTACTTCCTGCAAAGGTGGATAGCGTGGACTGAAAAAACATTGGTTTCACAATAAATTTGCTGTTTATAATACAAATGTTCCATTTGAGTTTTGACCTTTGCTTTACTGCTTTATTCTATGTTACTACTACAGTTTCACTTAGCACAGCGAGGCGGCAGCGCCATGATAAAAACTGTGCCTTTGACTGAACCTAAAGGCACACATCATTATCCACCTTGTATTTACATTTTTACCTATCTAGTATTTATTTCTCAGATTTTTATTTTTAGTGTTGATTATTTTACCTCTTCTTACATGATTTTATGCTGTATTACCATTACAGTGTATTAAAGCGTCATATACACCACTTTGAATTACTTTTGTGAATGACATCTGCACATACACTTGCTTTGTCTGCAGTTACTCCTCCGCGCCTACAGGGGGCAGGACCGTCGGGTGGGCGCTGTTGTCTGGATGTTGTCCGCATCCTTTGGTGATGAGGAAAGAGGAGGGAGCCTTTCCTGGTAAAGTGAACACATCGGCCATTGAGGCTAAGTTGAAGAAATCAACGCTTAGGCTTGTTCGAAAGAAGACAGCCCTTAATATAATAAAATATCCTTACCTGCCGGACCCGTGCGACTTAATGCTCTGTTACAGCGGAGACGTTTGAGTCTGTCGGCGTGTGTGCTGCGCCAGGAGTCGGGTCAGAGAGTGTGGGAAAATGCCAGCTTTTTCATGGAGGTAACAAACGTTAGAGACTAGGAGGAGCTAACTGGAAAATATATCATGCTAAAGATGAGATTTAGGTGGACATAAGCTCAGCTGAATGTTAACTGCTGTACTCGTCAGCGTGTAATGAAGTCAGCTAATTGTTCATTTATGTTATTAATAGTTGCAGTGAATGTCAGTGGTGTTTTTGAAGTCTGTAACTAGTGTAAAAAAAACCTGCTGGCTAAAGTGAAACTGCGGTTTGTGTACAGCAACTGATGGTGCACCAGATCCTGTAACACGATGATTTCAGTTAGCCTAAGTTAGCTTTATATTTCCACAGCAAATGTTTTTTTCCCCCCACTTTAATACTTACGTATTAAAAAATTGTGACCTTGTTATGTTTGATAGCTGTGAAACTTAAGTGTACAGGCCTGTCTCTAGATGCTATGGGGGCACCATATTTGGTAACACTGCATGTTTTCTTATATACAGTCTATGGTTTTGACGGATACAAACATTTGCAGTGGTATTGTGGTTGAAATTTCAATAAAGATCATATAATCTCTGCAACTATGCGTTTACTGTAATGTAGTAACATTATATTAATTTATCCAGACCACTCACTCCAGCAGCTAGGAAGTAACCGTCATCTTTGTTTAACAACGAAATGCTGTGTTGTTTCATTCCAAATTATCTGCTATCATATAATTATACAAGACACAGGCACTCATTTTCTCCTCAGGTACATTTTGGCACTGCCCTCTCTCTTTGCCTGTGGGGTGTAGCGGCCTTGTGGTTTGGCCTGCTCCCAGCCATGCATTCCTCCATGTAATAAGCTGCTTGTTCAAAGCCCAGGTCTCGCTGCAGTGGGCTACTGGCTGACCAGGCCACGGCAGAGTCCCACACAAAGACATGTCTGTGTTATAGTCAGGCTCACTGGCCCCCTGGGAGGAGGCCCAAGGCTCACTTTGAATAGGATACACACTCGGTGCCACGACAGCAAGGAGCACACCTTTTTCATCTAGGGTTTCACCACAGGTGAAGCACAGGCAAGCATCTTATCTATGCGCCGTTACCACCCAGGTGTGTTCGAGTTATCAGGGCTGGGGGTGGGCGATGAGGCTCATCTAATTTATTCACAGGTAGTTTATCAGTGTTATGGTTGTTTATCATGATTCCACAATGTATCCTCCATCCATTTCTGTACCTATAGCTAGTCTATGTTGTGTATGAAGATGGGTTTGCTCATCATGGGTAGTACTACTCAGTTTGTGAAAACCAAGCCCCCAGGAAACAGGATGGGCAGTGAAGCGATTTTGACTCAGTGGCCGCAGGAAGTATTGCAACTTGTTCACTATGTAATGCACGCTGACCCAAAAAGCTTTTCCTCCCAAACACAATCATTGGAAATAAGCGGTTGTAATATGGTGAATAAATATTTATGAACGTTACAAACCCTCTGAAATTACTCTTGTTTTTGGTTATCAGAATTCTAAAATCAGGATATTTAGAAGAGCCGCATGATTAAATTATTTCATCCCATTCATGTGTGCTGGGAGCCAATAGGAAGTCAGCTGGTGGTTTTCAGTTCTCCTGAATACATCCATGGTGAAAACAATTATTTAGTGTACTTTTTGGCTCTGGAAGGAGTTTTCAGAGAAACTTGACTCAACCAACGACCTAAACGTTTGGATGTCTTGACCTCCACTGCATTGATTATTCTTTTTTAAATATGTCTCTTGCAAGTTTATAAATGCAATGCTAAATTGCTGGAGTAGCCCTTTCACTCTTGCAATATTTATCTCGTTGCATAGTGTCTTCCCACGGCAAGAGCATTCATTTGCCTCTGCTTCAAGAAAGACCTTTTGCTTTGAAGCAAGATGAAAGATAACGCATCATTCATCTGGTCAAGCGATGGGTATCCTCTCAAGGTGATTGTATCCATCCAGTGTGATGAGAAAAGGATGTATACACCACAGGAAATGGAGCTGAAATACTTACAAACTAACTTTAAAACGTTTGTGTTGGCTTCTTAGTTTATGCTTTTATTATTAATTCAGATGAGCGTAAGAAAGTATTAAACACACATAAAAATAATGTTAGCATTTTCGTATTGTAACCCATTTAATACTTATGATTGACATTGTTATGATGGATAGTAATGTAAATGAATTATCTTGATGTATTGATAATGTTAACATACATATTGTATTATCCTGTAGGGTTTGGCCTGCACTTGTGTTGCTTTTCTTCCCTTCTACTGTGCCTGCCGAAGAGTCGTCACTACTGGAAGGCTGGCACGATGTCTGGCTCTTCCGCTTCCTTGTCAACATGCTCGGATACTCCACCATTATCATCCCTGGCTACCTCCTCATTAGCTACTTCAAGCGCAGAAATTACTTAGAAACAGGTTTGGGCTTGTGAGATACTGACATCTAATTTGGAAATGTATGCCAGTGTCGTAGTCCCTTCCTAACTATCTTGATAGGAAGTTTGTTCTTTATTTTTTCTTTATGTTTGTTTTCCTTTCTTTCAGGGAGTGGAATTTGCTTCCCTATTATAAAGACCTGCGTGTTTGGCAGTGAGGCCAAAACAGGTCTGTTGGATGACGTGTCAGTTGCGCCCAGGAATGAGGGTGATTCAGGCTCGTCACTCAGACAGGTCGTCAAATTAATCTTTTGTTCTGCGGGACTTCAGGTGAGAGTCACTGAATATCCCATCCAACATATAATGTCTTTTCTGTTTGTGCAGCTGTGGGGAGCTTTTTTTAAATGTTTGTTTTATTTAAGTTATTCCACCCACTGTTTGCTCTCAGCTCACTTCCAATATTAAAAGATGCTTCAGCAAAGTTTGTATAGGGAGGTGCTGGTTAAGAGACACTTGTGCATGCCAGTAACTTCCCCCATCTAAGAAATCAAGCTCTATATTAAAGAATAGGACTATCTCAAAGCTGAATTAATAAAGGCTGCTGGATTATGGCAAAATCATAATCACGATTATTTTGGTTATATTTACTGATTGACTTAGGAAACATTGTGCATTTATTGAACTTGAATGCTTTATGCATTAACCAAAATAGCATCATAAAATCAAATAGCATCTTAGAGTGCAAGAGGATGACAGCACCGCTGTGTGTGTCCGTGTGTGTCCGTGTGTGTCCGTGTGCGCGCACGGAGTGGAGCAGGTGACAGGTGATGCAGTTGACGACACCTCCTTACGTTACATAACACTGAAATTCAACAGTGCTGTTCTGTCGGGAGATGCAGTTACTTAAACTAACGGTGAGAAAAGTATAAATCCGGTAATACAGACGGGAACACGGTGGATATTTTACAAACACGGACCAGGTAAAGTAAGGCTTAACACACCTGGTTGAAGATAAGCATAAATAATATGTAAATTGTTAAGCTTTGAGTAGAGGAACAGTCCGCTAGGCTAATTTCTGCAGTGTAAAACGGCATTGGCTGGAGCAAAAAATTATAGCAGGTTATAGGTCATCTCGGCTCAAGCTGAAGTAAACATGCAACAGTCTGGATGAGAGTGAGTTTTAGGGAAGGGCGGATGGCACCGCTGTTAAGGAAAGACAAAGACGAATGGCATTGCAAAACGGCATGCGCACAATAACAGTTTTTATTCAATTAACTTGTTTTTATAATTGAAATTGTGATAAAATTTTGATTAATTGCACATAATTAA
>NC_060159.1:18911699-18938890 GCF_021292245.1 Micropterus dolomieu
TCCGTGTGTGTCCGTGTGCGCGCACGGAGTGGAGCAGGTGACAGGTGATGCAGTTGACGACACCTCCTTACGTTACATAACACTGAAATTCAACAGTGCTGTTCTGTCGGGAGATGCAGTTACTTAAACTAACGGTGAGAAAAGTATAAATCCGGTAATACAGACGGGAACACGGTGGATATTTTACAAACACGGACCAGGTAAAGTAAGGCTTAACACACCTGGTTGAAGATAAGCATAAATAATATGTAAATTGTTAAGCTTTGAGTAGAGGAACAGTCCGCTAGGCTAATTTCTGCAGTGTAAAACGGCATTGGCTGGAGCAAAAAATTATAGCAGGTTATAGGTCATCTCGGCTCAAGCTGAAGTAAACATGCAACAGTCTGGATGAGAGTGAGTTTTAGGGAAGGGCGGATGGCACCGCTGTTAAGGAAAGACAAAGACGAATGGCATTGCAAAACGGCATGCGCACAATAACAGTTTTTATTCAATTAACTTGTTTTTATAATTGAAATTGTGATAAAATTTTGATTAATTGCACATAATTAATAATAATATGAAAAATATCAATATTTTTATATTAGCAATGAACCAAACGACTACATGTAGTGTGAAAGGGGTTGCTCGTAGGGACAAATCCACTGAGAATTATCGCCCAACTCTGCAGATGCCCTCAGCTCTCTGCGGGAACGGACTGGGGCACCAAAATGGCCCGGGAATTTAGGTTAGGTTAACTTTGTAATATTACAACTTTTTCTTGACGTGTCAGAGAACACAGATGTGGGAGAGATTTTAAATGTACAGAAAGTTTTAAACATGAGCAGAAAACCTGCTGAAACACAGGAGCTATCAAAGTTAAAGTCCTGGGGTTTATAAATGATTTAAAATGAAATCCTTTATCATTGAGGTTAAAAGGTTCCAAAATCACAGAAGTTACTTCCCCAAACAGACACTAAAGAGGAGGGAAGACTAAATCACACCTGCATGTGTGTTGATTCGGCAGTGATGATATTACAAGAGAAAATATCATGTCTCGCCTCATGAGCTAAGTATCTTGTCACACTCCTAGTAAATAGGAAACAGTTTGCTAACACTTTCACCAGTACACATGGCATATGTACGTTGAAAGAGTTTATGGTTACTGTAATCCTTCCTGTTCACACAGGACATGAAGCAGTCCCTTCCTAATGCGAATACTCTAAATGACATAGG
This sequence comes from Micropterus dolomieu, assembly GCF_021292245.1. Lineage (NCBI taxonomy): Eukaryota > Metazoa > Chordata > Actinopteri > Centrarchiformes > Centrarchidae > Micropterus > Micropterus dolomieu. The sequence goes on from NC_060159.1 coordinate 18,912,912, forward strand.
GGACACAAACCAGTCCTTGTTATGAGCAAAAGTGCACTCTAAAGTTCAGCTGAAGCTTCGACAGTTGAATTTAACCAAATCAAAGGAGTCTCTTTCTAGGTTAAGGTCTTTTTAGCGTTTCCCTGGATGGTGTTTCCTTGCAGAGCTGTGGCATATGTGCTGGTAGATACATGTAGGTTTTATGCCACGACACAACATGGATGCAGTTACCAGGATGAAGATACCTTCTTGATTACAGTGTAGTTGCGTTAGGAAGGGACCACTTCATGGCCAGTATGTCATGCTGCAAATGGTATGAGTATTGTATTAGGACACTTAAATAAACACAAACCTACTGTATGCTTCAAGTACATAGTGACATAGTAATACCCAAAAGAAAGCTGAACCAGCCAATGCAATTTTTTCCAACACAGTTATCTAAGGTCAAGAATTGACATCAATGTTCAAATATTTAGCAGAATTGCTACCGCTACAAAAATATAACGTGGTGTCTAATATCAGTTTTCTTATTCTTAGGCATCGTACCTGACATGGGGAGTCCTGCAGGAGCGGGTGATGACACGTTCGTATGGTGCCACGACTCCAGAAGACGAGGGTGAGAAATTCAAGGACTCTCAATTCTTGGTCTTCATGAACCGTATCCTGGCTCTGACCGTGTCGGGCCTTTGGTGCATCCTTTTCAAGCAACCTCGCCACGGAGCACCTATGTACAAGTACTCCTTCGCCTCACTCTCCAACATCCTGAGCAGCTGGTGCCAGTACGAGGCTCTCAAGTACATCAGCTTCCCCACTCAAGTCCTGGCCAAGGCCTCCAAAGTCATCCCCGTCATGCTTATGGGTAAGATCGTCTCCCACAAGAGCTACGAATACTGGGAGTACTTTACCGCCGTGCTGATCTCTGTGGGCGTCAGCATGTTCCTGCTGTCCAGCACGCCCAGCAAGCACCCGTCCACCGTCACCACCTTCAGCGGGATCATCATCCTCATTGGCTACATTGTCTTTGACAGCTTCACCTCCAACTGGCAGGACAACCTGTTCAAGTACAAGATGTCGTCAGTGCAGATGATGTTCGGGGTAAACCTGTTCTCCTGCCTCTTCACTGTCGGCTCACTGCTGGAGCAGGGTGCCTTCTTCGACTCGGTGGCCTTCATGACACGCCACTCCGAGTTTGCCTTTCATGCCGTGTTGCTGTCCGTGTGCTCGGCATGCGGCCAGCTCTTCATCTTCTACACCATCAACCAGTTCGGTGCTGCGGTCTTCACCATCATTATGACCCTGCGCCAGGCCATCGCCATTCTTCTCTCCTGTTTCCTCTATGGTCACGCAGTCACCTTAGTAGGTGGATTTGGTGTTGCTGTAGTTTTCTTGGCACTTTTCCTACGGGTGTATGCACGTAGCCGCATGAAGTCAGGCCGGCGGTCAGCGCAGCCGCTTGGACAGAAGGTGTAGCACTCCAAAGTTTCACCGAAATGGGACCACGTTTTCTGTGGTGCTTTTTTGTCTATTTGTGTGTATCTGTTGGGGTCTTTTTGTTCTTCCTTTTATTTACTGCTCTTTTCCTTTTGTTTTTATTTTCGTTAATAATGGTACAGAAAGGGATTCTGCAGTTTTGACTCTAAACACCAAGATGCCCCTAAGGGGTCCATGTGATTTGTCAAGTCGGCAGTTACAGACGTTTTGAGTGCCTGTAAGTTTGTCTTAATACATGAAACCATAAACTGTGCAAACTGCCTCATCACCCCTTTCACAGTTTTAACAGTAGAATATTTTTTCCTAAACCAACGAACGTGGCTTGTGCAGCCCATTAATAGTTACTGTGACCCTGAAAAATGTATGCTAGCTCTATGGCTAAGCATTATTTTCGAGTGTTACTGCATCTTACTTAACTTTATCCCAGATATTTAAACAAGACTGTCACCTTCTGTAAAGACAGCACTTTCTATTTGTTGAAGTACCTTTCAGTCACAATAGCAGGATGCTTATGTCACAGTCCTCCATGTTGGAGAGCAAGGGCCTTTATGTGTCTTAATGTGGGAAATTATCTTGTAAAGCTTAAACATAGCCTGAACACATACATTACTGTATAATTTAAGGTATATTAACATGTTCCAGAGGATACAGTCTGTAATAGAGGGTGGTAATAAAGAGCGCACTACTTACAAACTGTATAATTTTACTCCAATGTCACTGAAGCAGACGCTTCTGTGGGTACTTTTTGCACCGCATTAAGATCTTTTTTTTTGTTGTTGCCGTCTCAACACAGATTTTATTTAATGTTTTAAAATCGGGCTAAAAAATCTTGTAAATATATCTCTTAAGTCATTGTTTATTTCCAACCAACTTGTCTGTTGTGTACTTTTGTAAAAAGACTGCTTCATGTGTTGCACCGTCACATGTGAATGTTTACTGAATGGATGATGATGATGCTCATTGCCGTCATAAGGATGTGAAGATAGCGTTGGCCCAAGGGGGAGTTTGCAGACCTGAATGCATACAAGGGAAATGGCAATGTTACTGGTACCTTGTTTTTATCATTCTATTTCCTCTGGTAACTGGATTAATAATAAAACATATTAAATTAACTTAACCCTGCGAAGTGAAGTGGTTTGATTTACTGTTTCACATTGTTTGTGCTAAAGGATTTGCCTCCTGGATAGTGCTGTTCGCTCCGCAGGCAGAGCACAAAAAATGAATGAATGTTATCCAAATAAATAAATAAAATTGACTAAAATAATAGTATATGTAACTTAAAAACAAGGATAAGAGTTTTCAGGCATGCTATAAGAGACCCAAACTGTTATGTAATCCAAAGTATTGGACAAATGAAAATATTGACCCAATGGTGGCTACATAAAAAAGGGATCACCAAAGCCATAAGGATTCGTCCTCTGGGGAGGATGTACAAAAAATATATAGCAATCCATCCAATAGACGCTGAGATGTTTCGGTCTCAATCTGAGTGGGACGGGCCGAAAATGTGCAATGCTAAGGTAGCTAAAAATGGCAGACTAGTAGTAGTCACAGATTTTAGTCGTAATACATTTACTGACTTTTAATGGATACCTGTGAACAATGCATTGCAGTAGTTGAGCCAGTAGTTCTGATCATTTTATATTATAGCATTGTTCTTACTAACAGCATAGTTCTATGTTCACTGTGTTACAAGTTTGTCTGCGGTTGTCCTGTGTGTGGGGGGCCCAGGTCCATACCATTACTGCAGGTTTTCAGTTCAAATCACGTCAACTCAGTTATTTAGTTATCTTCAATCTCTCCATATTCCTTCCACTCCCTTCTCTCATAAAGAAAAGACAGAAAAAAATTTATTTTCGAAACAGCCATCCCGAACTGCTCTTTTCATTCTACACTGATTCATAAACCAGACCACTATTATGATTCACAGAAAATCAAACTGAAGACCGTGTTTGACTGTGAAGTGTGAGAAAACATTTCCCCCTGGTTTATCAATCTCACAGCTGCCTGATGGGGGAATTTCCCCGCACCTCTCATTTCTCTACGTCCTACACCCCATTTGGTTTGGAGTGGTGCGTCACAATGTCACCATCTCCAGTCCTCTTTTCAATAATGACAAACAAAATAGAAGGTGGGGTTATGAAAGGTCGCAGACATGCAGACCTCTGGTTTCAGACCCCCGACCAGTCACCCTGGGCTCTTGCTCTGACTGCAAGGATGGCACAGGCTGAGTGTTTTAACTTTTATTAGCCAGCATGAGCATTTGACTGTACTGATGATACCTGGCTTCTCTGGGGAGCTTCTCGAAACAATCTTTTTATGCTGTTCACGCCTCACAGAGCAGCTGGAGGAGGGTTCATGGCATTGGCAGGGGCACTTAGAAGATACCCTAAAGAAAATGTCGAACTTTTCCTTTAAAAGGATTTCATACTTTTCATGAAATCATGGATTTCATACTTTTCATGAAATCCTTTTAAGGGAAAAGTTCAACATTTTGGCTAACGGGCTGTCGAGTTAGATGAGAAGACTGATAACACTTCCATGTCTTTACACTAAATATGAGGCTAGCCAACTTAGCTTTAGCACAAAGACTGGAAATAGAGGAAACTGCTAGCTAGGACCAGTAACTTCCCAAGAAATAGTCCAGCACATAACCCTCTGTAGTGTAAAGCACAATTTGAATTTAACAAACATGGGTGCTAGTAGGTGGGCTTTGTTACCTTTGGACAGAGACATGTTAGCTGTTTCCAGTCTTTATGCTAAGCTACATTAGCCAGCTGCTTACTGTAGCTTGTTTTACCGCACAAATATGAGAGAGGCATCAATCTTATAAACCTATTTCTGCAAATGTTTAACAGTTCCTCTAAATTGCTTTTTTGGGATTTGAGCAGCATTGGGACTACAAGGCAGGCTCTCTAACCTTCGGGCCACCACCACGCACTCCTTTTACTGTACATGTGGAGCACAAACAGTGTGACAGACCATGTGTGACTCTCCACTCTTACACCTAGTCATAAAGGTTATCGTTTTCGTGGGTTGCTGCATTCTATACTTCATGATAGAAGGTTTTACTTGTCATGTAAGTTAGGCCTTTTATCTGCAAATCTTGCTTCCTTCCTACTCAGTGTGGGTGTTAATCCTGTTCCTGTATCTAGTATTTACAAAGTGCTGTCAAATATGAGAAGTAACACTATGCCTGATGTGTATATAGAAAAAATGTTTCAGATCATGAATAGTAGTTATGTTTTTTCTGGCATCTTGAATTGTAAATGTCATGGAAACGTAATTACGTCACTTTGTACACAGGCCTGCAGGATTGTGTGGTTGCAGCATATACTGACAACCAATCTACACCTCCTTATCTCATTTTATCTTCTGATGTTGTTCTTCGGTGATACAAAAACCGCACTTCTCAGTGGTGGTTCGTTATCATCTCTGAGGCACTAACACAGTAAGGTATCTGTTGACTGAAGTCACCATGAAACACGCAGGTTTCACGCAGCATTTACGCAGCTGAAGTCTGTGTGAATGAACAAGACCTCTTTTTAAGAAGGACATCATTTTCCAGTCAGTCTTCCAGCTACAAAGGTCACAAGAACTGTCACACTGTGAGCAAATGTTATGCACCGGCCCACTGCACCACCAGGACCCCCCGCCCCCATTAATGCAGTCTGAATTTGTGGGTTGAGAGCAGATTTATACAAGGGAGTCAAATGTTTCCACAGGAAGTCCTTTTTTGAAACAAGCGCAAGTCAGACCAGAAGCACCTTTCAACTTTAAGAGGGAAACCTGCACTACCTCTTGATGAACTTCACAAGGAAGTTTCCACCAGCTGAACCCAGACAGAGACAGACTTGAGCTCTTTTAATTCACCAATAGGGTTATACCTAATTTGCATTTAATTTATTTTCTTTGTCATCTAGACTCAGTATTCAATATATCTTTCTTCTCTACAACTTTTGACCAAACTCATCACTACAGGAAAGACAACGGCAAAACAATTCTCCTCAGTTGCTTCCAACTTTTTATTTGATGCAGATAACACATTCATTTTCTAGTGTGGCTTTAGTTGGAGGTACGCCACCAATATTCAGAAACACTGTGTAACCTCTTTGTTCCAGACGTCTAACCAACACTGCCACATGACTACCAAGACTGCGTCAGTTCATCATCCTAAAAAGATCCCTCCAAATATGTGTGGGTTTTTTTCAATTTTGGCATCAATAAAACTTCAAACACTCTTGGACCAGAAGTACGCCGACACCCCCGTCCATAATAAACACAAAGATTGACATAACAGACTCCATTTAGTAGCTGTTCAGGAGCTTTTCGATCATATCACATGATCTAAATCAGCAGCTGGAGTGTGTCCAGGTGTCATGAAAATATAATTGTTCATCTTTTTCTGAACTCTTTCAGGACTTCTCATCCATGTCGGCCAAAATGTTTCATGTTTCAACACATTCTTGTCAACTGCTGTTTCTAAGTTCGAGAATGAACTTGTGAGTGAAACACTCACACAACAGTTTACACAATAGCCTCCAACAGTTTAACTCAATAATGCCCACTAGTGCACAAAGCAGGGTCCAAAAAGAACTGGTTTTCCTGAGTTAAGTGTGGAAAAACATCAGTGGCCTGCACAGAGCCCTAACATGACAATACCAGGACCCTGAAACAGAAGAAGCTGAATGAATATAGGATATTCATTTTATTATTCAACACCTATGCTTTTTTTTACTGTGACTTGTCTTCAGTGAAAAATGCCCAGCACATCAAACAACAGCACCTGCAAATATTACAGACAAACTATTAGTCTACAGCCTGGTAGTGTAAAATGTCTAGAATGATAATGTTCACACATGAAAAATTTATTTCTTTTTACATTTATTTCCACATTCTAGAGAGTAAAGGATTTGTAGATGCAGCAAATCAAGAAGGTGGTCAAGTGAAGGCGTTGGAGATGTCACTCAAACAGTGCAGTCTTTAGCGTGTTTCTGAATGACACAGCTGAAGTTCCCCGCTATCACTTTGACTGGAGTGAGTGTGTGAGTGAGTGTGTGTTCAGAAGGGACATACACCCACGCTTCACTGTTTTACTGACAGGAGCAGAAAATCTGCTGCCACCCCCTCAAAGCTGCACATAACACATGACTTCCAGGAAACCTACATACATTACATTTCCCCCAAAGAGTTCAGCTGCCGATGTCTCACACTTTCAAGAAACCCGCATATTCAGGTTATGGATGTATTTCACAATGTAATTTTGTCCAGGTGCTTTTGTGATGCCATGCTGAGTGACAAGTTACCTAAAAGGATCCCTTTTAAATGTTCTGTACATTATCCACTCTACTGTGTGACTTGTAGCTTTAGTCACGTGTTGCTGGGAACACCTTGGTCTACCTTTTGTGGAAGTTAAAACTCACCGATAACAGATTTTTGAATGAAGGAGCATATCTACATTTCCTCATTTATCTTAGCTGATAAGATGTGACACTTGTATAAAAGGTTTGCATGACACCATATTTCTAATGTCAGACATAGAGAAATCTTAATTCAGGTTTAACTTCCTATGAAGCCAGTGGGACCCGTAAATGGAGTTTAACCTGAACAGACACAACGCAGTATTTGGCATGGCTTTGTTTGAGCAAGAATCGGATTCAAAGAAAATGTATGTTAGGTCAGAGTTTGATAATGGTGTCACCAGTCAGTAGACTCATACCCGTTGCAGGGCCCATTTACACATTTAACATTTAGTTCTGGGCTTCCAGGAACACTCACTCAACCTTTGTGTATTGATAACTGGTGTAATACTAAACCTTCATCTTACTCATTAAAAGGTTATTTTGAAGTGCTTTCCCCCTCACATAAATCAAGGGTCTGAGGATAGTGTCATGTGCTGTAGATTGGGTAGCCCTTTGAGGCAAATTTGTAATATGGGGATATATTTGAAAAAAGTGACTTGACTTTGCAGCTTTGCGGTCACAGGATTGCATTTATGATCATGACAATGAACACATGCAACAAAATTTACTTTAAGCATTTTTACATTCAACAATATCATGTTTTTAGTCCTGCCCAAACACTTTTTCTGTATCCAAATTACTACTAGTTGCACTTCCAAAATATATGAATATTGTGAGTTTATTTTCTTCTGTAATTTAATTTAAAAAAATGAATATATTCTAGATTAATTAGACAAAGTGAAATATTTGAGGCCTTTTTGTTTTAATGGCTTACAGCTCATGGAAATCAAAACACCAGTATCTCAAAACGAAATTGAACTTTAAAATAAATTTGAATTAGCCAACTAACTAAAATACCAGGAAAGGTTTCTTACCTTAAATCTGTCTGCTGCTGGTGCAAACAATGAACTTTGTTATATTATAATCTTTTAAGATGCACCTGTATACTGGTTAATACACTGAACAAAATTATAAACAACACTTTTGTTTTTGCCCCCATTCATCATGAGCTGAACTCAAAGATCTAAGACTTTGGTTATGTACACAAAAGGCCTATTTCTCTCAAATATTGTTCACAAATCTGTCAAAATCTGTGTCAGTGAGCACTTCTCCTTCGCTGAGATAATCCATCCACCTCACAGGTGTGGCATATCAAGATGCTGATCAGACAGTATGGGAATTGCTCAGGTGTGCCTTAGACTGGCCACAATAAAAGGCCACTCGAAAATGTGCAGTTCCATCACACAGCACAATGCCACAGATGTCGCAAGTTTTGAGGGAGCGTGCAATTGAGATGCTGACTGCAGGAATGTCCACCAGAGCTGTTGCCTGTGACCATAAGCCGTCTCCAAAGGTGTTTAACAATTTGCCAGTACATCCAACCGGCCTCACAACCGCAGACCACGTGTAACCACACCAGCCCCGGAACTCCACATCAAGCATCTTCACCTCCAAGATCATCTGAGCCCAGCCACCTGCTGCAACAACTGGTTTGCATAACCAAAGAATTTCTGCACAAACTGTCAGGAACCATCTCAGGGAAGCTCATCTGCATGCTTGTCATCCTCATCAAGGTCTCAACCCAACCTGCAACTTCGCACAGCCATTGAAGAGGAGTGGACCAATATTCCACAGGCAACCTGATCAATGCTATATGAAGATGTGTTGCACTGCGGGAAGCAAATGGTGGTCACACCAGATACTGACTGGTTGCCGGACCCTACCAATATAGTGAAACTGCACATTTGAGTGGCCAGCCTAACGCACACCTGTGCAATATCCATGCCTTCTGATCAGCATCTTGATATGCCACATATGTTAAGTGGGTGGATTATCTCAATAAAGAAGTGCTCACTGACAGATTTGTGAATATTGAGAGAAATAGGCCTTGTGTATAGAGTTACTTCAGCTCATGACAAATAGGGGCAAAAACAAGTGCTGCATTTATAGTTTTGTTCAGTTTATTTTTCCTAGTGTAAACACATCTATGAAGACGGTCACTTAATGTAGTTTTTGATACTACCACCATCTTATGGAGCATGTCGCCACCTAGTGGCCACATGGGACAGTCATTTACATCCTAAATGATCATATCTGAAATAAATTTTTAAACCTGCTTTAAAGCTCAGTGTATTTAAGTGAGGATATTGATGAAAGACCGACACAATCTGCATCTCCCATCATATAAAGGCAAATAATACGAGACAAAACACAAGGTATTACATCTTTAATTTTTTGCAAAACAAGACTTGGAATACAGACAAGCCTGGACTCAGGCAAAGGAATCATACAGTCCTCTCTCCATGCAGCGTGCAGTGTTGCACATGAGCAGAACACCCCCAAACCCTCCACCAGACCTGATCTGGAATGTACCATTCCCATGTTCACACATTTACCACTCCAACATTTAAAACTCAGTGCAACAGGGTACTCTTAAAACATATGTGTTGTCACCATGAACGCAAAAACCAAAACTGCTTCTTAAAAAGGTCTTGCAGAGTAATGCTCTAGAGACAAGAGCAACACTGGTCCACCACACAACATGAATGACTATTTGTTTTGCAGTTACTGCAATTTTAAGGATGAACAATTGAAAAGTGAGGCTAAAGTGTTAGAAATCTGGGGAGGTGGGTTGGTTTAATCAACTTCTTCCATGCGCGAAGCATCATCCTCACCGTCGCCTTCTAGGGGAGGAATCTCATCTGGGACGGCTGTGGAAGTGACCTCCTCTGTGGGAACCTCATCATCATCGATACCTACAGATCGAAAGATATTGGTTAGAGAGCAATACAAGAAACAGGCAAGTGAAAACTACCAATATTGATCTGCAGCGTGTCCTCACCCAGTCCGAGTTTGATCATTCTGTAGATGCGGTTGGAGTGGGTCTGTGGGTCGTCCAGGGAGAAGCCTGAGGACAGCAGGGCGGTTTCGAACAGAAGGATGACGAGGTCCTTCACAGCCTTGTCGTTCTTGTCGGCATCTGCCTTCTGCCTGAGAGTCTCCACGATGGGGTGGTCAGGGTTGATCTCCAGGTGCTTCTTGGCCATCATGTAGCCCATGGTGGAGTTGTCCCTGAGTGCCTGGGCCTTCATGATTCTCTCCATGTTGGCCGTCCAGCCGTAAGTGCTTGTCACAATGCAGCAGGGTGAAGACACCAGTCTGTTGGACACTGTCACCTGGGGGAGTCAGCCAAACGGTAAATTAAGACTTAACCTGTCTGCACAAGTTTAAAATTCAAGAGATGAAGTCAAGTTAACACATGCAGAACAGTAGTGTTAGAAATTCAACACACCTTAAACGTCTAATCTGTAAAGACATTTTATATGCGCACCCATTTGGCACAGTACAATATTTTAGACCAATTGTTAACATGTCAAACTCATGTCATTTTAGTTTCACATTCTGTTAAGCCAAAATTTAACAGGCAGGCATCCGTTAGATCACTCAGAAGTTACATATAAAAAAAAAAGAAAAAAGTTTGTCACCACAACCATTGGGACATCACTAACACATTTGTCAATTTAAACAAACATTCCGGGCGCTTTAAGGGCCTCCTTGCAGTTGTATAAAACTCACCAGAAAACAAGGACCACTTAGGACACCTGTTACCAAACAAAACACTGTCAACTGTTGTAAGTTTACAAGGACCTAAAACCTACAGTATGAAGGAAAACTGGTCATCATGAATCTTGATTTTATTAAGATCACTGACCTTCTCCACTTTCTTGTCAAGGATCTCCTTCATGAGCTTGCAGAGGCTCTCGAACTTGGCCTTATCCTCTTCCATCTTTTTCTTCTCCTCCTCATCCTCTGGCAGCTCCAAGCCCTCTTTGGTGACCGAGACCAAGCTCTTGCCATCAAACTCCTTCAACTGCTGGACACAGTACTCGTCAATGGGTTCCGTCATGTACAGGACCTCGAAGCCACGCTTGCGGACGCGCTCGACGAAGGCGGAGTTAGCCACCTGATCCTTGCTCTCACCTAAAGTCAAGAAAATTAACGAAGATCAGCTTTATCCTAACTGACTTAATACAGTTTGCTAATGTTTACGCTTACATCAGTTGTGTTCTCTTAAAATGCATCAGAAAAATCTGCTTTACAAAAAAGGGAGAAACTCACCAGTGATGTAGTAGATGGACTTCTGGTTTTCCTTCATGCGGGTCAGGTACTCCGTCAGGGAGGTTGTCTCATCTCCAGACTGGGAGCTGTGGTAGCGCAGCAGCTCAGACAGCTTCTTGCGGTTTTGAGAGTCTTCATGGATGCCCAGCTATGAATTAGATTAAATGATATGGTGCTCGTTCAAAACAGTGTAGTAGCCCAGAATTTAATGCAAGATAATTTGACAAGATGCAAACTGTTCAAGTTGCATGTAATGATCATAAGAAATCTCAAATCTCCAAGTGAATGCACTAGTGGGACAAGTAACCAAGATAACCATCTTTCAATATTGTTTATCCAGGATAAGGCTCAGTAAAAAGCCAGGTAACTTCAGAGGGTGCCTGTCCCAGTTTAAGAAAAATCAGCATACAGCATTAGACAGCTGATTTTGTCTATGGTACCTAGTCGCACATTGAAAAGCCTAGTATTTAGCATTGGTTTTCCACAACACTCTAATCAGGTTACAAGTTACTAATCATGTAGCTATACTAAAATGACTACTCTACAGGACCTGAGCTGTGTGCCAAGTGTAGTACACACTAGAGTTAAGCTTAAGTAAACATCAACTGCATTAGATTAGTGGATGAGTATACACAGATGGCCACAACTATTGGTCAAGCTATGCACAGACTTTAACAATGTCCGGCCATTAACAAAGCTATGGCTACAAGGTCTAGAAAGCTAGAGTGTACAGCAACCACTAGATTAAAGAATTAAAAATTATATAAAAAGTAACCTGGTGAATCCACAGATGCACTGAAGACACAAGGAGTGCATCATGACTGAACATTCATTAATAAATTCATAAACTATACATCTTCAAATGGATCACTGCATGTTTATTTTAGATACCTTAATGTTCTTGGAGAAACCTTCATAGAACTTCTTGTAGTTCTCCTTGTCCTCAGCCAGTTCGGCAAAGAGCTCCAGACACTTCTTGACGATGTTCTTACGAATGACCTTAAGGATCTTGCTCTGCTGCAGCATTTCTCTGGAGATGTTGAGGGGCAGGTCCTCAGAGTCCACCACACCACGGACAAAGTCTGGAGATGGAAACAAAGGCTAAATGAAATGCTCCGATGGGTTCTAATAAGCCATGTTGTGTTCATGTGGCAAGACAGCATTGTGTAGGTGAAGTAATGTCAGTTCTGTGATGCAGAACAGAAACCATTTTTCCAAAACTGAAAAGAAAGCTGAGTGAACTTACTCAGGTACTCTGGAATGAGCTCTTCACAGTTGTCCATAATAAAGACCCTCCTAACATACAGCTTGATGTTATTCTTTTTCTTCTTGTTCTCAAAGAGGTCGAAAGGTGCACGTCGAGGAATAAAGAGCAGGGCCCGGAACTCCAGTTGGCCCTCCACTGAGAAGTGCTGTTAAAGGGGAAAGAAGTCACTTTAGTTTTACTTTTATTTTAAAACTACACTGTGCTGGCTGAGACATGACCATACAACAGCTGCTTTTGCATCACTGAATTTACCTTGACAGCCAGGTGATCCTCCCAGTCGTTGGTCAGACTCTTGTAGAACTCGCCGTACTCCTCATTTGTGATGTCGTCAGGGTTCCTGGTCCAGATGGGCTTGGTCTTGTTCAGCTCCTCCTGATCAATGTACTTCTCCTTGATTTTCTTAGTCTTCTTCTTGTCTTTATCCTTTGAGTCCTCCTCATCGTCTGAGCCAACATCCTCGATCTTTGGCTTGTCCTCGCCTTCCTCTTTCTCCTCTTCTGCCTCATCATCACTGATCTCCTTGTCACGCTCTTTCTCCACCTGCAAGTCAAAATGAGAAGTTTAACTTCAATGATATGCAGACAGTTTTAACTAGCCAAAACTAAAAAGTCAAATTCAATACTTACAAACAGGGTGATGGGGTAGCCGATGAACTGGGAGTGCTTCTTGACAATTTCCTTGACTCTCTTCTCCTCAACGTACTCTGTCTGGTCCTCCTTCAGGTGCAGCACAATCTTTGTTCCACGGCCCATGGGCTCACCTGTAGACAGAATAGCAAAGAACACAATGTTACATATAAGTCTCCACTGGGTGTCAAGTCAAAAGTTTCAGCCCCTTTCTCCTGTTCTGACAGTACAGTTGATACTGATCATAATAAATCTTGTTTAGTCATCTCATCAGCAGTGGCAAGAACTAGCCGATTTGTTTTTAATCGATCCCCTCTGGGGGGACAGCAGGACAAGGGAATGTGGAGCAAAATACTAATAAATTTTATTTATTTGTAAATTTGTTTCAGGAAGGATGTGCAAAACAAAAAAGTTGTGCTTGGTAGATAGAGTATCAGCGGAGATGGGAGATGCTGGGTGGTGTATGTACCGTTGTCAACCTTGACTGTGAAGGAACCTCCAGCAGAGGACTCCCAAGCGTACTGCTCATCATCGTTGTGTTTGGTGATGACAACCACCTTCTCGGCAACAAGATAAGCAGAGTAGAAACCCACACCAAACTGACCAATCATGGAAATGTCAGCGCCAGCCTAGAGGAAACAGAATATAGCAGTCAAAACAGAATTAACCACAATGTTTGATAACTGAATGCAAGTCTATTCTCTAGAGAATTCAGCATTGAAGTATTGTACTGTCCCAGGCCCAATACTTTGAACGGACTGTTAACAGCTTAAATAAAGCAAATACTTTAATATCAGATCCTTCAGCGCAACTTTATTATGTTTTGTCCCCCTCAGCACGTTAGTGTTACAGTGCAGCTTTCCTCTACAGCACATCATTTCAGTATAAGCCAGAATGAAAGTTAGTCTGTCTATTTAATTGCACCAGGTCAACAAAATTTGATATCAAATCAATTTGTCTTCCCTCTCCCCAACAAACATTCAGGCTGCTACATCTCATTTTAGTCTGTGCTGATCATCGCCTTCAGTCAAAATTAAGCTTTACTGTCAATTTTGTGTCTTCCAGTTATTTTTTAAAAATTATGCCAGTGATTTAAGCACCAGCATTTAAAAAAAAAAAGAAAAAATCAAGTTTTGAATCAGGATCTTTAATAGAGGGGTTGAAGTTGCTCGAAAAATATAAAAAAAAAAATCCAGAGATGTAAGGCCACAGCTGTTATTTCAATGTGCAAGATAACATGTAGGTAATTAGCAGTGGATGCAACTAGTACTGGCAGATACCCAATGTTAAAAGGACTGATGGAGACGAAAACAATATAAACCCCCAGATCAATACATCCGATCAATATCACTGTTCTGTGTTGCAATGCAAGACTAACATTATCTGATTGCATGCAAGCATCCATGTCTTATTAAGTGCCATTTGCATTTATTTTCCACCTGCTGTGACTTCAAATATGTTCCACTGTAGTACCTGCAGGGCCTCCATGAAGGCCTTTGTGCCAGACTTGGCGATGGTACCCAGGTTGTTTATCAGGTCAGCTTTGGTCATGCCAATTCCAGTGTCGATGAGGGTCAGGGTGCGGTCTGCTTTGTTGGGGATGATATCAATTTTCAGATCCTTGCCACTATCCAGCTTGGTAGGGTCAGTCAGGCTTTCATAGCGAATTTTGTCCAAAGCCTGTTGACACAGAAATCATATTAGTCTAAAAGGTACCATTATGAAATTAGGTTGTATATCTAATTTATAATATGACACTTTAGGTAAAAAGCTATATTATGCAACATGAGAACAGCAAGTTCATGTAGACTTACATCAGAGGCATTTGAGATCAACTCCCTAAGGAAGATCTCTTTGTTGGAATAGAAGGTGTTGATAATCAGGGACATCAGCTGAGCGATCTCTGCCTGAAAGGCAAAGGTCTCAGCCTCCTCCTCTTGGTGCATTTCTTCAGGCATCTGCGCACACACACAAATAGAGTCCTAATATCTTAAACTGCATTCAGTTAAAAACAAACAAAAAAAAAGAAGCTACAAATGGCAGACAGTGTACTCTCATTTTAGAGGGGATAACACAATGACAACAAGGCCTATCGTTACCGTAGATGTTGAAATAAACCGTGAGAGATTTATTCCACTTCAAACCTTCAGTAATTCGGTTTCGTAAGACATAAAACGGCATATTAATTTTAATCACAAGCCGGTTTAGTAAATCTGGACTGCTGCCATCATGTTCCCAAAATCGGCGGAAGTAGCCGTTGAACAACATGGCGTCGACGGATAGACAATGGACTCCGCAAACACGTGCTAAGGAACGACTACAGACAAATATATGGATACAGCTAGGGAATGCGGTACCAACGTTTAACGTACACTTTTGGTTAAACGCTAGTAAGTGTAACGTTAAAATTCACTAGTACCAACGACTAACCTGACGTTAAAGTTAACGTTACTATAAAGCGGCCTTGTCCCGTGAACCGGAAAAAAGCCAAAACAATGATTCTTCATTTCAGATAGCGTTACTGCAGAATCAGACACCACAAGTATGCCATTAAACCAAGTCATTTTTATATTACGTAACAGTTAACGTTAAATGAACCTTAACTGACTTACGTTACCAACGACTGAAATTACGCACAGTTTAATTTTAATAACCTCTTACGTAACGTTACTTGACGTTTATTTTGAAGTAAAGATGAGGGTTAATTTCTGTCGGTCGAGTGCGTAACGTTATTCATGGCAATAATGCCATGTTAACTAAACCGAGTCAGCGTTGTCATCTTCACCACACCTGCCTCGGTGCAACCCAAGCCAGGCCTAAGTTAATAGTGCGGCACTGTGCCGCATTTACACTGCTCTGCATCGCAAATTGACCGTTAGTACTCGAAAATTTCATTCTGTAAGGATTTAACATTATGTAACGTCAAGAGTTAAGCAAATAGACAAGTGACAACATTCATGCTAGCTAAAGCCCACGAGACAGTTAAGATAATACGGTTATCGTCGTGACTCATGAGCTCTGATCGTGGTTAACGTTACATCCAACCGTAGCTCGGTGATAGCTAAGCAAAACTGAATTATTGACAGGATGATAATATGGTCCATATGCTAGTAACATACTCGTGTACGTACCTTGTTTATTACGTTGACTTATCTTGAATAAAATGCAACCAATATATTATCCCTTCTGCTCTCTGACGCAGGGAAATGGAAAGGGACTTCCTTTTAATAGACCGGTTTCTTTATACACAGTCGGCCGTATCCATCCGCGGCGCATCATCTACCACTACTAGTGTGTGTGTAAATCATGGACTGTATATAAAAAGGGGTAAACCAATAATAACAATTTTGTTTAAGAAAACGGCTCTTAGAGTATACTAACTTAAAATTAAATAGTGTTAACATGAACGTAAAAAGAGGATGTGAATAAAAATGAGTATTGATGTAATCAGGCATTTGTATGAATACTGAAGTGGATACCAAATGTATTAAATGTTAAAATCCTTTAACGCAAGGTTATGTGCAGCCGTTGGATATTTTAATAAGCCTAAATGAGTAATTCGTTGCGGCTCTCCGGCAAAGTGCACTCAAAGCACCTGGTGTTAAAGGTAACCTTGTACCCTGGAAAATACTGCAATGTCCTAACAAGTCAATTCCAGTGCCCAGCCAATGCCCAGCGCTCCTTTGCTGCCACCCTGTGGTAGTTTATACCCAAATTATAATTCTAGATAGATTCTCAAAGACCAAATCGTTGGTGATGATCAGACTCCATATCTGCCGCCATATACTATCGAGGCAGAAATATCTGCATCAACCTAACAAATATATTAAATTAAAATTACAGGTACCTCGTTTATTTTAAAGCAATGAATGGGGGTCTTTATAATCTGACGGAGGAATATTTCAAACCAGGAGGGTGTGCTTCGTTTCTTCTAGCACCTTCCATGAAAAACCCGCCTAAAGTGACGTCACAGTGTGTCAGATGCAGCCCTCGCGGCACAGCTGCTGTCACCGAGAGCGAGAATCTACAACAAAAACACCATGGCAACAAACCACTAGAACATTCTGTAGCATTATAATAACACACATAATGTAAAGGCGTGGACTGATAATAACAAACATATCTTACAGTTATATTATCTTACTGTATCTCTGTTTGCATTACATGATGCCGAAAAGCTAGCAAAGTTCTTGTGTTTTAAAATGTCCACAATCCAAGGCATGGAGATACAATTAATAAACCAGATGATCCAGGCGATTACTCGGTTACATCAAATCATTAATTAACGTTAATTAATAGGTAATTGATACTTTTATTAGCGACGCCTTTGACGCCTATAACTTACCTGCTCCTAAGGACTGTTTTAAAGTAAAAACAAAAGCTGAAATCGCAACACTTTTTGGAGGAATTCTACAATACAACATTATTATTATTATTAGTTGTTGTAGTTGTAGTTGTAGTAGTAGTATTGACGCTTTTATTTTTGGCGTTATCATTGTAAGACGTAATAATACACTCTGTTAGTACTGTTTGAGTAGTTGTTGCCCTACCACGGTTTCAAGCTCCGTCCAGTGTCCACGTCCTCAAATACAAAACAAGCGCACTTGTAGTCTGGTGCGTAAGGCGCTTGCGTCAATGTTGTTGAAGGCCTGCGACTAGCCAGCGTGCTAATCAAACATTCGGAACGTGAACTTACGTACATATTTCGTAATTAATAACCTTCGGATAGCGACTTTTATCCCATTGCACGCCATCTAATCGGGGTATGTATATATGGTCCTTTTCAAGTTGATTCCGAACTCGTATTTAGCCCGCCAAAGTGAGTTTTGCCTGTTAGGTAACACCAGCTCTAGCTAATGTTCGCTTGACGTTAGCCATATCACTTTTGCCGGGTTTGGTAGCGTGCTTAATGCTAGCTTTAGCTAACTAAGCTGCTAGTTTCTTTGGTAACTTATTTGCGGTTGAGTTGTTTTACACAATGTATCGCCATCAAACAAACTAATAATACATCAGACATGGGGCTTAATGATATTAAGTTAGCCAACGTTACCACATTAAGGTAAGATAACTTAAAGTAGCGTTAACGTTACAGCTGAATAGCAAAAGTCACAAAACGATGTCAGATTTGTAACGTTATGCCAAACTACCAACACAACATGGCAGTGTCTTTTTAACTCTCTTACTTAGCTAATACTTATGTTTGTTTGAACCGTATTTCTAATGCTGAATTTACATTGTTTGGGGACTTAATCCAAGTGTGAGTTTGACGCATAGATGGACTACTAATGGTAACTTATCACTGTTCCTTCAACAGCTCGGTCCGATAAACACCCAGAATGTCTTTCCCCCCTCATTTAAACCGGCCGCTGTTGCCCCCTCCAGGGATGCCCCCTCAGTATGCTGGCTTCCCCTCAGGTAACAACCACCTGTCCTAAAGGAAATGTATACGACATCCGCTTTCACTTTATCTGCTTCAGTGTTGAACATACCATTTTAATAAGGGACACTAGCATCCTTTAGGTTAGTAAAAGGGGACTTGTTTCTGGAAGGTTTAACGTTTTAACTCTATAGAGAAACCTATTGTATTGGAAGTTACAATAATTAACAGATATTAACCAACTACATTCTAGCATATAAATGACTTTGTCTCTAGTTGATGTACATTTCCTTTGACTGCTGCAGGGACTCCAATGATCCCCGTTCATGTGGGTATCATGACCCCCACCTCTGCAGTAATGGTTCCTTCTGTGACAGTGGTCAGTAAGCCTCCAGTCCCCAGGAAGGATATTGCTGCTGTGCGAGCCAAAGACAACGATCTGAACAGTGGCCCCACCACCACAGTGTTTGTGGGGAACATATCAGAGAAAGCTTCAGATATGCTGATAAGACAACTGCTTGCGGTAAGGGACAGAGAAGGATTTAAAAATAAGTAACAAGTAACAAATCCATCCCTTTTTTGCCATTGCCATCATGGAGTTTGGACACCAAATTTTGTGGGCAACCTGTTGAAAATGAATCCTGCTGTGGCATTTAAAACAACACAAAACAAATCCACTTCTGCTTGAGTCATGAACACTTTCGCGTTTGTGCTCATGTTATAGAAATGTGGAATTGTTCTGAGCTGGAAGAGAGTCCAAGGAGCATCTGGCAAGCTTCAAGGTAATTCACAATACTCACAGTGAACATCATTAGGCCAGAAAATACTTTCACCCATGGCTAACTTGGGTGATCAGCTCTTAGTTCACTAGAAGATTTTATTATTTTCATGTCAATATCTGTTGCAGCCTTTGGGTTTTGTGAGTACAAGGAGCCAGAGTCCACATTGCGAGCACTGCGGTTGCTTCATGACCTACAGATTGGAGACAAAAATCTCTTAGTGAAGGTGGATGCCAAGACTAAAGCTCAGCTGGATGAGTGGAAGGCCAAGAAGAAGACTGTAAACGGGGTATGTGCCTGTATTTTGTTGCCTCAGGAATCGATCATGCGCCTAACCTTGTTCCAGATCTCTGAATACCTGCCCACATCTTAGATTTTTAAACCTGGGCCATCTTTTCACATATTTTTGGGTCGAAAAGACTAGTAGGTACAAAAAAGGAGGAACTGCTAGCAAAACTTTATTTCCTAACGTTACTCCAACACAACACACTCCCCTCTCCAATCCTGACTCGCGTTTCAGTTGCCTTCCTGCAACAACTCTCTTCACAAGATTTCAGAGGGAAAATTTTCCTTGTTTGAGACTAAAGTTTCTGGGGTGTCACAATGGGTGTCACTGGGAGTCACTTGTAGGGATCCTTTCCATGATGTTGTCAGACACCTGGTACAACAGTCTGAGAACGTAATTTTGATGGGTACCAATGCCCCAAAGGAATACATTCCAGCCGGCTGAAGCCATCTACTGCACGGATTCCAAAACCTTTTATACCTACTAGTCATTTTGACCCCAAAATATGTGAAAATAGGGCCCAGGTTTAAAAATACTGAAATTACTATTATATAAAGTGATTCAAATAAATGGTTGTGTATTGCAGTGACTAAATTATACCATCCACTCCATGCTAACCTAGGATTGTTTTTGTACTGGCAGGATGCGAAAGCTGAAGATGGAGGAGATGATGAGGAAGAGATTCTAGACGAGGAGACAAAGAAGAAAGATCAGATTATCAAAGGTGCTATCGATGGACTGATGCGGGAATATGCTGCCGAACTCAATGCGCCGTCACAGGATGAGGACTCGCAGCGACGAAAGAGAAAAAAGGAGAAAAAAGAAGAGGTACACCAGCTTTCGTTCACACCTCTTTGACATGTACTTGTACCCGGAACTTTAAAATGTAAGTGGTATTGGACTTTCTTTTGTATTTTCTTTTTCTTTAGGACGACATTAACACTATTGATATGGAGGAGGACAAGAGAGACCTGATTTCCAGAGAGATTAGTAAATTTCGTGACACCCACAAGGTAAAGTGGCTTCTTTCGATCTTGTAGTTGACATTACAGGTTTTGGACAGCAGCTGATCACATAGTTCACTCCTAGAGCTTGCACATTTAGTTGACACATTTACCAAACTTTTTTTCTTTTGATCTCAGTAACATGCATACTGCACTATCAAATTGGCAGTCCTTAAAATTTACACCACCCAACATATTAATTCGCCCCATATTATATCAAATGTTTTCATGTTTAATGTTCAAACACCACAAGTAGGTAGACAGCTAGTGTTTTGTCACCTTTCTCAGGCCTGTGACCACCGTAGTGAAAGTATCTAGGTGTGACAGTTATAGATCCATTCTTCATTCATCACACAAAAATGCATGGAGACGATGTAAAGTTACTTTAAAAGCTAATCTATTCATTAAACCCCACCATTATGATAGTGATCATATGGTGACTAAAGCAAGATGAATCTCAGAGCTTTGGAAAAAGTTGCGAGGATAGGATGTAAGTATCAGCCTTCATTTACTATATACATATACTGGGCATCCCCCTCTTGAGGACTTGAATAGGGGCAACTGTACGTGTGTGTGTGTGTGTGTGTGTGTGTGTTGGTCAGGGCTTATGTGGTTCTTTATTCAGCCAACCATTTGAAAATACAAAATTCTCCCCCCAACATTTTTGATATATTGTTGTCTTGTGATTTTGTCACATTATTGGTGGTGGCCCCCAAAGATAAGTCAGTGAACCTGTGCGAGTCCTCTGTAAATTATGATCTGTCTTAATGGTGTGTTGAAGCACAAGGACTCTTGTCATAACCACTGCAGTGACTTTGGCTGTAGCTTTTATTATGCTAGTGTCGGGGGGGATGCCCTCTCCACAGCAGCACACTGATCTGAAGACTGACGAGGTACGTGCTCTCTGTATGTGTGGTTGTGTGACTTCTCTCTTCCATCCCTTGCTCTCTATCAGTGTCTTACTCTCTCTGCCTTATTTTTTTTTTCTTCTTCGAAATAGATCAATGAGTTCATCTATTTTGAAACTGTACAGGATGAAACTCAAGTACACAGTCTTCTACATTATCTAAGAAAAAGCTGAAATTTTGCTAAACCAAAGTTCTGCAACCAGTTCAAGGAATAAACCAAAATCAGGAAACGGCACAATTAGAGGATCTCTAATCTAATTTAAAATCTTTAAAAGTGAAATACCAGTACTGCTTCTTTTTTCCAAATTCCAATTTATTGCTCTTGCTTTTTTAAGAATTATAATTGCTAAAACAATTTTGCTGAAACAGAAAACAAATTTAAAAAACCACCTACTTCAGAAAACAATGAATAAAAGTCTGACAGACTGAGATTCTAAAAGCAAAATTAAAAAAAAAGATAATTTTCTACTCTGAGCCGTGCAGTCGGTCAAGTATTTATTTAACATGCCATGGTAGACACTCTACAGAGGTAAGTAAAAAGCAAAGTTGAATCAAGGCACAGAGGTAATAATAATTAACCTGAACTAACTAAGTTATAAAATTATTTCTGACATCATCTTTCTCATGTCATAAGTTTCCTCCCTTTGAGTTGCATTACACCCAAGGCTTTTAGTTTCGTCTGCATTTCTTGCTGATGACTGACTGTATTTGGCTGGATATGACTGCGTTGTAGCTCACATATTGACATAAAAAAAGGTAATTCTGCTGTTGCATTTACCGTCCATTACTCTGTAACAGTGCAAGGGTCCTAAAAATAATGGAAACGCAGCACTCCAAGCTTTGTGTTTCTTTGTGTTTAGTGTTCAGATTCTGTTTTAACTGTAAATGCTGCCACATTAAAGCTCAAAGCCTTGTGTGTAACGGCCCCAAAAAAGGCAGAATTGAAGTGTGTGTGTGTGTGTGTGTGTGTGTCTTGGTAATGAGTCTTGAAGAGCTGCTGAAGACTTCTGTAGGGGTAAGACCGCTTCTCCAATTTTATTTATCTGTGCAGAAATGTAACTGATGTTCATTTTTTGATTTAGCACTTTACCGAATGCCATGTTACCCATTGAAGTAAAGGTTATTGTTTTTGATAATGATGATGATTATGCTTAAGCAAGACAGAATCCCATAACGTTTTTCCCTTGTATACCGTGTGACCTGCTTTCCTCCCAGGCCTAACTTAAAAGGCTTGTAGGGGCAGCGAAGGGCTGAGTCCATAGTTCAACACCTGTAAGTCACAAACAACTAGTTCAACAAAAGACTGACGCCTGTTTTCTGTTTTTGTTTTCCTTGTTCTGAGAGGAGGACTCTTAAGGAGAGAAAAAGCATTGTCTATTGCAGCGCCTTTTTCTCATTACGAAAGCCTCAAGTTGAACATGTTCCACAGATCTTTTTGAGCATTAAAGTGGTTTCCAGTTAAATTCTTGCTAAACTGTATTTCATACTGCAAGTTTGAAGCACCACCATATTGCTTTAGCTGAATCATGAAGCTGTCTCTCTGAGGGAGAGCCTTTTGATCCTTCCAGGTTTCCCCAGTTAGGATTCCAGCTTCTCTTACAAGCTTTGCACTGATTAGTGTAGGGCACGTTCCTGTATAAAACCCTTTTTAAGATCTGGAAACCACTTGATCTGTGCACAGTAGCAAGTTGACTGCAAAGCCTCACTGGATCTCGTGTGGCATCAGCTGAACCAGTCTGTGTTTTGCTCTGCAGAAACTAGAAGAAGAGAAAGACAAGCGGGAGAAGGAGCGGCAGGAGTTCGAGCGGGAGCGGAGGGAGCGGGAAAAAGAGCGAGAGCGGGAAAGGGAGCGGCGGGACCGAGAGAGGGAGAAGGAACGGGAGAGGGAACGGGAGAAGGAAAAAGAACGGGAAAGAGACAAAGACCGGGACCGTAGGACCAGAGAAAGAGAGCGAGACAGAGACTGGGAGAAAGACAGAAGCCGTGACAGGAGCACCGAGCGCAGCCGATCAAGGTGTGAAGATAAAAGCCTCATGTCACAGATTTCAATCAAACATACCAGAGCTGTGAGATACACTGTATGTATAACAGAAAATGTATAGTCACCAACGTTGACAAAATCTAAATTGTGATAGATTATCTATCTGCAGTTGTAAGTGATGCACAGTGATTTCATACATTCCACGCTCTGTTTCAGCTCATTAAATCTAAAAGTATATTGTCAGTTATCAGCCAACCTGACTTAGTTTAAAGGCTCATACGTAGAGCCGGGGTGTTACGGCCAAAAATTTCACAATTAATGTCAAATCATCAAGTTGAAGAAACCAGACAGTTTAAAAAAAAAAACAACTATTCTTTATGATTAGAAGATGACAAATACTTGATGCCCAACAGTGGATCGCTTATCAAATCTGAGGTTCAAAACTATTATGATAAAATATTTTTGTTAACAAATATGCATGAATAGATTTAAGGAAAATCTTTTTTCACTCCCTTTTCCTCAACAAAATAAATATCTTAATAGAAAAAGTAAGTGCTATTTCGTTCGTGATTTAAATTAATAAAATTAATCAAACATTTATTGAACATTTTGTTATATTGTTATTGAGGAAAACGTATATTGCGATAATTATCATTGTTTTATTGCCCAGCCCTATAATTGGTGCGATAACAGTGATGTTGCAGGTTCATTGCTTGTCATGCTGTGTGCAGTGGGTGTAATAAAATATTGGTTGCAGTCTTATGTTTGACTGTACATCACCAATTTTGAGGGGAGTCAGATTGTGCTGTGAATGCCAAGGAAAAAAAAATTATATTATATAAAATATTCTTACCTTTCTGTTTCTGCAGGGAGATGAGTCGAGACCGAGACAGAGAGAAGAAACGGGACCAAGAGGATGAAGAGGAGGCGTATGAACGCAGGAAGCTGGAGAGGAAACTCCGAGACAAGGAAGCAGCCTATCAGGAGGTAGGGAAGGCTGGGAGGTTATCTGGGCTGGAACCGAAATCACTCAAATCAGTGCACTACATTTACTCTAAGCCATTGAATTCAGAGTGTGAAACTTATACACAGCGCCTCAAAATCCTGCAATGGAACAAAAGTACAGCATGTACATTACTTTCTGCTAACAATCACATAATGCAAATTACCATTGACAGGTTACCCGCGGGGTCTTAAAAGTATTACAAAAAGTCTTACATTTCAGATTCCAAAAATAAGGCCTTTAAAAGTCTTAAATTTCATCGTTTACCAAAGTCTTAAATTTTTTTTCTCGTCCTGTCGTAAGATTTAATTAATGCCGTAATGTCATAAATGAATACTTTGTGTGCGACTTCATAATATACTCCGTTTGGTCTGATGGTATATGGCAGTACAGGTAACGTTACTGTTTACATCAGTGTTCAGCTTTACGCTCTGGACTGTGAAGTGTTCGCGGTGCACAAGCTCTGGCATCCAGCTCTGCGCGAATCAGTCAGTTGTTAGAAAAGAAAAGAAAACGTCTCTGACGTGCTACTAACGTTAGCTCGACGACTCAGATTGGGCAAGTGTCTGAAATTCAGAAAGCCAGAGATACGAACAAGTTGGTGGACGAGGCTGAGGGCAGTGGCGCTGAGGTTAGTGCAACAAGCTGATCGGCGTGCGAGCGGCTGTTATGCCGAATTTTGCCTGCCTGCCGAGAATTGCATCCACCTCTCAAATAATGCTTTTAAACTCTATAATATTCTTTGTGGGCATCAATGGTGATAAATGATTCGAAGTATATATTTTATGAAAGTTTAGAGTCTTTAATATTTTAATACACTTAGTAGAAGTACCATTGGCGAGCGCTAATGGAACACCAGAGCTGGAAGACCCGCTGCAGGTTACTGGTGTGGAGACAGGTGTGTATGAGACGAGGACGGGTCTATGTGTCGGCGTTGACAATTCTACCATAAACTGGTGCAGAAAATGTGTCCAGAATGCAGAAAATTAAGTGTTTTAGTGCACAAAATTTCCTAGGGGACCCCCAGACTCCCATTTAAATATACACTCACCTAAAGGATTATTAGGAACACCTGTTCAATTTCTCATTAATGCAATTATCTAATCAACCAATCACATGGCAGTTGCTTCAATGCATTTAGGGGTGTGGTCCTGGTCAAGACAATCTCCTGAACTCCAAACTGAATGTCAGAATGGGAAAGAAAGGTGATTTAAGCAATTTTGAGCGTGGCATGGTTGTTGGTGCCAGAGGGGCCGGTCTGAGTATTTCACTGTCTGCTCAGTTACTGGGATTTTCATGCACAACCATTTATAGGGTTTACAAAGAATGGTGTGAAAAGGGAAAAAACATCCAGTATGCGGCAGTCCTGTGGGCGAAAATGCCTTGTTGATGCTAGAGGTCAGAGGAGAATGGGCCGACCGATTCAAGCTGTTAGAAGAGCAACTTTGACTGAAATAACCACTCGTTACAACCGAGGTATGCAGCAAAGCAGTTGTGAACCCACAACACGCACAACCTTGAGGCGGATGGGCTACAACAGCAGAAGACCCTACCGGGTACCACTCATCTCCACTACAAATAGGAAAAAGAGGCTACAATTTGCAAGAGCTCACCAAAATTGGACAGTTGAAGACTGGAAAAATGTTGCCTGGTCTGATGAGTCTCGATTTCTGTTGAGACATTCAGATGGTAGAGTC
>NC_060159.1:18938990-18939830 GCF_021292245.1 Micropterus dolomieu
ATTTAGGGGTGTGATCCTGGTCAAGACAATCTCCTGAACTCCAAACTGAATGTCAGAATGGGAAAGAAAGGTGATTTAAGCAATTTTGAGCGTGGCATGGTTGTTGGTGCCAGACTGGCCGGTCTGAGTATTTCACTGTCTGCTCAGTTACTGGGATTTTCATGCACAACCATTTCTAGGGTTTACAAAGAATGGTGTGAAAAGGGAAAAACATCCAGTATGCGGCAGTCCTGTGGGCGAAAATGCCTTGTGGATGCTAGAGGTCAGAGGAGAATGGGCCGACCGATTCAAGCTGTTAGAAGAGCAACTTTGACTGAAATAACCACTCGTTACAACCGAGGTATGCAGCAAAGCAGTTGTGAACCCACAACACGCACAACCTTGAGGCGGATGGGCTACAACAGCAGAAGACCCTACCGGGTACCACTCATCTCCACTACAAATAGGAAAAAGAGGCTACAATTTGCAAGAGCTCACCAAAATTGGACAGTTGAAGACTGGAAAAATGTTGCCTGGTCTGATGAGTCTCGATTTCTGTTGAGACATTCAGATGGTAGAGTCACAATTTGGCGTAAACAGAATGAGAACATGGCTCCATCATTTCTTGTTACCACTGTGCAGGCTGGTGGTGGTGGTGTAATGGTGTGGGGGATGTTTTCTTGCCACACTTTAGGCCCCTTAGTGCCAATTGGGCATTGTTTAAATGCCACGGCCTACCTGAGTATTGTTTCTGACCATGTCCATCCCTTTATGGCCACCATGTACCCGTCCTCTGATGGCTACTTCCAGCAGGATAATGTACAATGTCACAAAGCTCGAATCATTTCAAATTGGTTTCTT